>NW_005842177.1:1184009-1211191 GCF_000455745.1 Alligator sinensis
GCCTCTGCCCTGCAACAGCCCAGACCCCATGCGCCCTGCAGCACCTCCCTGCCACCGCCAACACTATGGCCCCAGCACACCCCTCGCCCACTCTGGACTCGCCCCCGCCAGAGCAGATCAGACAGAATGCGGAATCAGCCCTGACCCAGCCTGCCTTACACCTGCTGTGCACCGCCTGCCTGTGTCGTATCCTGCTGTCCCCTGGGCACGCAGGAGGACTAGGGTGGCTCCACAGCTGGACTGCCTTTCTAGGAAGTCCAGGTGGCAGCAGCTCCTTCCAGCTGCCACTGCTACTGGACCCAACCCTGTGGTACTGGTGTTGACCCACGTTACACAGTCCCAACCCTGCGTGCGCCATGCCTTATTCAGGCTCTCCTATCCAGCCTCAGCAGCGGGTATGTTGGACAGCTCACCGCTGCCAGCCGTTCCTGCTGCAGCTGCCCGTAGCCCGTGCCGGGCTACCCTGTGTCTGCTCTGCACTGCCCCTGCTGCCCCACTGGGCAGTCTAGAGACAGTGGTGACAGTGGCATAGACACAGGGCAGGCCGGCATGGGCTCTGGGTGGCTGCAGCAAGAACGGCCGGCAGTGGCAAGGCGGAGGGACTGCTTTATCCCACACTAAACAATAGTTTCTATCCCGCACTGCTGCTGTTGAGTCTGGATGGGCATAGGGCGCACGGGGTCGGGGCTGCACAGAGCGTGTCCCCACCAATACTATAGGTCTGGGGCCAGAAGCAGAGGCAGGGGGAAGGAGCCGCTGCCACCTGGGCTGCCTAGAAAGGCAATCCAGATGCGGAGCTGCCCCAGCCCCGCTGCGTGCCCAGGGGGCAGCAGGACTCACCACATCTGGATGGTACCTGGGCCAGGTAGGATCAAGGGACCTGTGGGCTGTATTTTGCCCACCCCTATTCTATGGTAAAATCCTCTGCCTCAAGTGCTTAGAAAGGCTTTTATCCTGCCTGAGCTAATTAAATAATATGGCACGGTTGAGAAGACGCTTTGGAAGCTTTTTAAGCAGCTGTAGATTATTCAGCACCAACATAAAATAGAATAATAAATGTCAGAGTTCCCCATGGATCTGGTGGAGGGAAAAGTGTAAATGTTTAATTGGACCCAACAGTATAATTTCTAGCTCTTGTGTCCTGAAACAGTGATTTGTGGAGCCCCTCTCTAGTGCATCATGCAGAACCGGCTGGTCACATGGCACTAACGTCTTCATGTTCTATTAACTCGTTTCATAAGAAGACAGATGATTGTATTTTTCTGGTATAACTTTTCCATATGAGCAATCATTGCAATGTCCCTGGAGCTCCTGAATGGAAGGGGAGGTGGGATCCTGGGTGAGAGGGGAGACAGCAACTGCTTAGTCTTTTTTTTTGTGTTAGTAGTGTTTGCTCTGACTGGCTTGGAATGTAAGCATAATTTTTTGTACCACTAGGTGCAGAAAGTTGATCACAGGTTTTGGATGGTGGGGAGAAGGGTTGTTGGAGTGCATATGTTTGGGCAGAGGCCATTGTGCATGTTTAATCTCTGATCAGATTCAGGTATAGCAAATGTTAAAGAGATCTCTGTTTTAAATAGGTGTGATCCTACTAATGATACCTGCCAAATGCAGAGTGTTGATTTTACTGGTTTTAAAATAGAGGTGACTACCCAATTTCAGGTACCCTCTGTTTCTATCCTGGTTTAACAGGATGAATATATTTAGCTGATTCTCTGTCTTCCCTGTGCATAATACTAGGTCACTTCAACGAAATGATAAGGTTGAACATGGTGAAATTACAGGGTGTTGGTCAGACTGGCTTTCTGGAGAAAACCTCTTCACTGCTAGAGTTAAAATGCTTAGCCCTGCCTATATTGCGAAGTGAGTTCTTTCCACATACACTGCATTAGCTTTATTTCATGTATCCGGCCAATCAATTATTGTGACTTCACTACTAACTTTGCAGGGTCATTGGATGCCAAGCATAAGAACTGTAAGTCAGTGTAAGTAAACTGTAAGTCAGTGAAGTGCAGTATTACCATGGATACTTACTCCAGGGAACTGACATATTATTATCTTGTATTACAGCAATTTGACCCCAACAAACAAAAAAGCATGTTCCCATTTTGCTGGCACTGTACATAGAATTAAGCAAAACAGTTTTTGCTGTGAAATGTTTCTAATGTAAATAGATGAGGCAAACAAAACAAGCCTTATCTTCATTTTACAGATGGGCCAAGTATAGATAGCCAGAAAGCCCAAAGCTGAATGATTCAATCCTCTCAGGTTAGTCTAAGCTGCATATATTGAACCAATAAACAAGTGAACAGACATTCATGTTTGATTCCATAAATGCAGCCACATGCCTGCAGTGACTCAGGCCAAAAGCTAGGCAGTGCTGGATCACGCCTCCATGCTTAGCTGGAGCAGAGATCTTGGGCTAACACTACTGCACCCACCCTGAGAGGGAGGTTTGCAAAGAAGGTGCAAAGTATCTAGGGATGCTTGGGGACTGTGACTTAAGTTAAATCTGGAGGGGATCTGGGACAGAAGTTCAGTAAACCGATTTAGCCTAAATCAGTTGAGTCTGATACTACATCCATGCAGGATTATCTTAAACTGATTTTGGCCATTTTGAAAGTGGTTTATGCACACTGAACTTCTGTTGTGTTACAGATTTGAACTGGTTTCCAATCACTTATATTGGTTTATCTGTAATTTCCGTTCCTAACATTGGAACAGGGAGAGAAGGTGGCATAGGGTCACACTAGGGAACTGCAGCAGCCCCAGCTGGTGCGTTAACCACAAACTCCTCTTTCTTAATCTTTAAGAAAGCAGCCTCTCCCTTCGAATTCATATATGAGAACTTGAGCCTCTTGGTGTAGTTTCCCTTTCACCCAAATTTGACAGCCTCTGTGATAGAGTAGAATTACAACAGCTCAGGAGGGTGCTGCCACAAATCATGTTGAGGGATTCTGTCCAATCCCTTGAGAACACAATTATTGCCATTGTTGAGAAATCCTTGGCTTTCATGGCCTAACACAATTAAAATCCCTTGTTACGCATGTTCTGTTTAAGGACTGGCAAAGATCAGAGCGTTTGCTTTTGGGTGGACATTGGATAACAGTCATTATAGAGCCTTTCATCTGTGGTATCTTATGAAGCAGGTTAAATATTACCACATCTGCTGCACTGATGTGTAAGCTTCAGTAGACAGGTTAATTGTTAAGATTTTAAAATGAAAGTTAGAGAAGACAGTGCGGTTATAGATTTATTTTGTTATTATTGCTGTTATACATGGGCAATCAAACCTTTTATTTTATATTTAATTCTGTCCAATAATTCTTGTATGGGATCCAAAATGTAATATTAGGCTTGGCAAACTCTGCTGCAGTCTGAAATCATCCCCCTCCTGTGCGAGTAGAACCCATGTTTTCAGTCTATGATCTAGACTGAGTCTCAATTTCTGATCATGATGTTTAATTCCTAAGCAGAGAGCATCTGTCAGTGAGCGCATCTACTTGAGCATTGAAATTTGGAGACCGGGGCCCCATTCTCTTCCCTACTACAGACTCGCTGGATGAGTGTAGGCAAGTCTGTGCTTCAGCTTGTCCATCAGTAATAGAATTAAAGATACTTACTGCTCTACAAATGAAAAAAAATACCGTATGAGTTCTAAGGATTATTACCGCATTTTTTATTTTAAGGTGTGGTGCAGGGCCAATTAGTAGATTGCAGCTACCATGCTGACATGTGGTTTGCCAGCAATCCCAGAAGGCAGCCCAGTCTAGGAAGCCAGAGTGCCCCTTGGATCAGCTGCTGGCCAGGGTGCTACCATACCCCACCCTTCTCAATGCAGGCTTTGGCAGAACATGTTGGTGGCCTCTGAGGTGATCTCTAGCGCCCTTTTTGGCTATGGACAGACATTCAAAAAGCCTGAGCCTGAATTGATTCAATCTTTGCAGATTAGTCTAACTTGGGTAGGCTGAACCAGTTTGTAACTGGACAGACATGCTCTCTGGACTGAGGAAATTCAGGTACATGCAGGCAGTTGGTCTGTCTAGAAGCCAGATGGTGCTAGAGCAGCCCTCCCTTCCCTTCCAGTGCTGAGCTGAGGTGGGCATGGCCAGGCCCAGCAGGATGCTTTGATTAGGGAGGTCTGCCTGTATCATCCCAGGCTTTTCCCTGCTGGCTGCTCAAGGGGTGGGAGTGTTGCCAGCCCCCTGCTAGCACTCTGAGGCAAGGAGGGATGTGCAGTGCATGCATCTGTTGATAATATGGAGCCTTTCAATCTCCCTCTCTCTGCTTCTCTATATGGTCTGCAGTAAACTGACAGGCAAGCAAGCCAGCATGGGGCTGATAACAGTGTTTATCATCTCATCAGCAAAACAGTAGCCTGTCTCCATTAGTTCAAACTCTTCTTAAACAGTTTACCAGCTGACCTCTTGATTAGCTCAAAAAATCCCTAAGCGGTTTGCCTGTCCCAGTGAAATTGGAGACACACACAGACATTTCTCAGCATTAGCTAGCATACCACATGCCTAGGGTCTGTGGGGCTGGGGTCTGTGTTGTGGGAAAAGGGAGGGAGGGGGGGATCAGGGGAGAGGGGAGGGCAGGGGGAAGTCAGGCAGACCCTGCTGGAACTGCAGTCTCTGCCGGAGATCCAGCCATTGAGCAAAGAGGAGGAGCCAGCTGTGCTGTGGAGCAGAGAGCCCTGCCCAGGGGCAGTCTGGTTTATCTTAAACTAGCAAGGGACCTGGGACAGATATTGAATAAACCAGTTTGAGCCAAATTAGTTAAGTCTGATACTACATGCAACCAGGTTTATCTCAAACTGGTTTCAGCCATTTTCAAACTGGTTTATGTACATTGAACATCTGTTCTGTTACAGGTTTAAGCCAGTTTCTGATCACTTAAACCAGTTTATGTGTAATGTCTGTCCTTAGCCTTCATGACTGCTTTCTGGCTGGTACACTTGGAGGAGACACTGATATGTCTGGGAGCAAGTGGTGTGTAAATGCAACAGGTCATAATGGCTTTTTGCCGTTCTGTCCTCATGTGCTTTTCTAGGGCAAGGCAGAGAGAGGTTTTAATTGCAGTGACACTGCAGTACAGCATATTGAGGAAGATAATTGCTTCCTAAAGTAGCCAGTGCATGTGGTGTCTCAAAGCCAAGGCTGAGACCAAAAATAAAACTCAGCTCCACCACAGGATGCAAAGTGCGGTACTTGGAATTTCAAAGGCCAAAACCAATGCCTTGAATTGGGTCAATTATTACACTGACCTGAGAAAGCAAAACTGCTGACTTGGATAGGGTCTTTGTAACCTCAACTGTTGCTGCTGTTCCTAATGCTCCAGTTATACAGTGCCTCCCCAAGTGAGCAGGATGCTGCCCAACCCAGACCCTGTAACATTGTATCCTCATGCCAGGCCTTTGCTGCTGTTTCAACCACTAGAGGAAGGATGGGTGAGGAAAAACCTTTAGCAGCATTAGTGGAAGAGATATGTGACATACAGGGCACATATAAGCAAAATAGTTTGGGAAGCAGTAGAGAGGGAGCATGCCTTATACCTGCTTTTGAGAGAAGCATCTCCTCTTACCAGAGCCTGCTGCCTGAAGCCTACAGGCGCATCTGGAAAAGGTTGAGGTCCTGGTTACCAGCCTGAGCACCATTGTGTGTGTACGCCCAATGACCTGTTACTGCTCAGAGGGCCTGACAGACTTTCTGTTGATTTCAGTATGCTTTGGATCAAACCCAGGGAGTGCTATAGGAAGGATTGCGTCTGGGAATTGGATGGGAATCCTAGGGAAATAGAAGCCTTCATGCCCTCTTCCTATGCACAGTAAAAACAACTTGCTAAACCTTGCCCTGTAGAGGCCAGACTGTGATTTCCACACAGGCCATGCTGGCTGGAGCATGGAGATTTGGGAGAGTCTTTAAGACCCTGGACTCTAACTCCCCACTTACTCAGTGGGGCCAGGATTCCAGCATTGATCTAAAGCTAGCATTGTGTTTCTGTCTAAAAAGGACAAAATAAAACCTAGGAGAAATGCACATATTATGTAACATTAAATAGAGCACTAGCTGTTTGATTATTGTGCTATTTCCTTTTTATTTGTAAATTTCCTTTCTCTTCTTTCATCTGCCTTCCACAATCTTTAAAGGCATGTTTCCTACATTTAGGCTAAGTACAGACAGTCAAAAAGCCCAAGGCTGAATCAGTCAATCAAGGCTAGTTCAGTCTTTGAAGATTAGTTGAAACTGTATAGATTAAACTGAGAAAGAACTGGACAGATGTTCACTTTTGATTCAGGAACTGCAGCCACATACTTGCAGTGGCTCAGGCCAGAGGCCAGGGTGTGCTAAAGCATGGCTTTCTGGCACATAGCCATCATGGGCTGTGTGTTCACTTTCTCTTCCTACTGCCCAAAAGGTCTCTGGGATTTGCAGTCCAGAATCACAACAGCGGGACACTGCAGGGTTGCTCATCACTTCTTCCTGCTTTTAGGTGGCTCTGGGGTTTATCATCTACAGTCGCAGCCAGCAGTAAGTTTTTTGCAGGGCAGGGCAGCTCTGTATTTGGGGGAAGAGAAGTTTAACCTCTCTCCCTGGTCCCAGACCCCAGCTGGGATTTGCTTGGGGTGGCAGTCCTTGCCACCCCACCCCTCCAACCCTTCTCTGCTGGAGCAGACAGCCCAGCCCAGCCCAGGGCTGGAGAGCATGCTGGGATGCTGGAGACTTTGATTTACCTTGAACCAGGAAGGGGTGTGGGACAGAAGTTTCAACAACCAGTTTGACCCAAATCAGTTTACTATGATACTACATTCAACCAGGTTTATCTTAAACCAGTTTCATCCATTTTGAAACTGGTTTATGTGCACTGAACTTCTATTCAGAAACTGGTTTAAACCTGTAACAGATGACTTAAGTCGGTTTATGTATAACTTCTGTCCCTAGCCTTAAACAGCCACTGCAGATTCCAGTCTGTACAATGCAAAAGCCTCAGAGCCAAAAGATGAGTGCAGCAACTGTTGAGACAAAAGGGCTCATTGCCAGAATTCTGGGAGAGCAAGTTGGTTCTATTTCTATGCTTACCACTGCAAACAAGCCCAAGAATCATATCCGCTATAAATATATTAACAAGTTATAAAAGTGGTGATCATAAAAACAGCTGCCCAAACCATGCATGCACTTTCATAAAAGCCACACGTTATTAGTGGTGGAAGGAGGTGCCAGGTCACAAGGGCTTGAAAGCATATACTGTTTTTGCCCTCAGAGAACATGTGCTGGTATCTGTGGCTGGTAGTGTATTTCTTATAACTCAGGTCATGAAATCCCAAAAGAGGGTGTTAGGTAAGAGATGAAGTGTCACAATATACAGAGAACTAATATTGTTTAAAGGGACAGTCCTCGTGGTTAGGTCCATGTGATTTGTAATGATGGTCACTAAAGTTTCAGTGTTTGTTGAGTTGCTATGTATTTTAGCATGTCAGTTATTCTACTGAATTTAAAGAGGGGATAACCTCATGCATTCAGTTTAACCATGTGAGAGTCCATGAACGATGCATGCCCCCAGAGGCTGGCAGCGGCTGTGTTGGCAGCGGGGGTGTGGCGGCAACAAGTGGGAACCACATGCAGGAGGCTGCGGTGATGTTAGTGGCGAGGACAGGCTGAGCGGGGACCCCCAGTGTCTGCAGCAGGGGAGGTGTGGGGGTGTGGCGAATGGTGAGCAGGGACTGCTTGCAGCCGCCATCCACACTGTCAGCAGCAGTGATCGGGGACTGTCTGCAGCTGCCAGCAGCCATGTTGATGGCAACAGTGGGTAGCGACCGCCCGCAAAAGCCAGCGGCAGCTTCGATGGTGGCCAGTCTTGGGGAGGCATGTGTCCCCCCTGTGTCACTCCTATGCGTTGCCTATGTGAGAGTCATTGCAGATGGGGCATTAGTTTATAAAAATCTATAGGGTAAGGGACTGTGCTTATAGTTTATCTAATCTAATACATCAATTTATGAGGCTTCCACTGTTGTGAATCTCTCTTTCTTTACAGCAGGGTCCTGATACCATTCATGAGCCTCTGGGTGCTGTTTTCAAATATTAAATAATAATTTCATTATTTAAATTAAATTAAATAGAGAGGCTGGCACAGCTGAAGGAGACACGGGAGAAGCTCCCATGGCTGCCCAACCCAGCCCCAGCTTCCTGGAACTTAAAAAAAATAAAAATAAAGCCCCACACTCTCTGGTTGCAGCAGCCTATGGGGGCTCATGGCAGAGCCTCCACACGCAGCAAAGAGCACTGGGGGATAGCGGGAATTGCCCCCTCCACCTGGCACCCGCATGGCAGCTGTTGCCTCACACGGCTGCAGTGCAGCTTGACAGGATGCTGCGCGTTGTCTGGGAGCTGAGGCAGCTCCACCTGTCAGCCAAAGTCTAGCACTGCGCAGCCCCAGCTCCCAAACAGTGCACAGCGCCCTGCGGAGCCGCGCTGCACCTGTGCCATGGGGCAGCTGCCACGTGGGTGCCAGGCGGGGGGGTGGGGTGGGGGCCGATCCCCATGGCCCCCTGCTGCCCCATGCTGCGCAGGGGGGCTCTGCCATGAGCCCTCAGAGGCACTGATCGCAGCTGCTGGAGCTGGTGAGTGTGGGGCTTTTTTTGTTTTAAAGTGCCCAGGGGGCTGGGGCTGGGGCTGGGTGGGGGCTGGGGCTGGGCAGGGCAGTCATGGGGGCTTCTCCCATGGCTCCCCCTGCCCAAGACAACCTGCAGCTGCCTGGCTGTGCCTGCCTCTCCCTGGCCGAGCCGAATCTCTGAATGAGCACCGAATCAGCGCCGAATTTCCAATTCTGATTCGGTTGAATCAAATGAGGACAGTGATTGGAATTACCAAATCGAATCACTGTCCTCTGAATCGGCTGAATCCAAATCTGAATTGAATACTTCCCTATTTGCACAGTCCTAGTTTACACCGTTAGAACTCTGTTGTTAGTCTCTCTTGCTATATATACCACAGAGAGAGGAGACTTTGTAACATGCTTTGGGATCCTTTCAGAGTACACTTACGAATGCAAGTGGTCATTCTTGTTATTCCCTGTTACTACCCAAGCAAATTCCTTTGCTTACAGGAGCTACCTTAATTTTTTAAGAACTTTGTATCGCTAAATTTTCAATTGTTTACCACCAGAATATGCATTTCAGAAAGGGTTCAGGGCTGGAATTTGATTCTCCTTTGTTACTTTGATGTAAATCAGGAATATTGAATTTGATGGAAATGCATTGTTGTGAATTAAGCACTCAGTACTTTCATCAGGCAATATAAACATATCTGTCTATTTACCCTCCCCCTCTTCCCACCCCTCCCCCAGAACTTGTTGCTGTTGAATATTGTGATCCTTACCTGCAAAGAATTACAATATCAGTCAGTGAATTTACTGTCTCTTCTTTCTTTTCCATACATCTTTCTTTTTTTAGTTACACTGTAGTCGCATATTACTTCTTGCTGTGTTTGTATTTACTTTTATGTGATTTTTCTTCCACAAGAAATTTGGGCTAATTATGCTCCTTTTACAGGGCTTTATAAATGGCTTTGAACCCTCTTCCATCAAATCATGTGTGGGTTACTCCTGCATGGATCTGCTGGGCTTTAATCATATGATTATGCCTATTAGTTAGTCAATGAGGTTTCTTCAGTAAGTGAAGCAACTAAGCTGGGTACCTGAAAAATTAGGTCCATAGTAGTTATTATTAATTGTATGGATCTCAGTGCTTTCTTATAAGTAAATATAAAGGGGCTGATACTGTTGTGATTTATACTGGTATAAATAAGAATATTGCCTATATCATTTGTGTGTAAGTTACTCTCTTTATCTTTAGAAAATTTAAAGTTAAAAAATCTGCGCTCTCTTAAATTACAAGCCTAAAATCTGTATTTACAATGTTAGTCTTGTAGTCAATTGTGCCACTCCTGCACGTTTTATTGTTCTTTTTCTTTTTTTCTTGTACAAATGAAATTGGGTGCAAGTGACTGTTTGCTAACCAGATTTTGTCTTGCATGACAAATGCTCCTAAGTATTTGGAAAAGCTTTTGTCCAGCCAGCACCATTTCATCCAAGTGCTGGAATGCAGCATTGAGGCTTTTCTGTTGTTGTTGATTTTATCACATAAGGTTTAGTTAAAGCTAGCGTTTAAATGGCTGCCCAGCAAAAGGGAAAAATGCAGCGCAACTTCTATAATCCTTAATGAAAGGAACTAGGAGCCAAATTTCAAGCTCTGTCGAAGTCAGTGAGCAGTGTACATTTCTATAGAATCTTGTCCTGAAGCACAAAACAACTTCCTTTCACCAGGCATAGTCATCTCTCATTATGGGCAATTTACATATTAATTGGCATTTTTCAGCAGCCAGCCAAATATCATGGAAACCACAGACAAAGGAAGTGACATGTAATAAAAAAAAGTTTTTGTTTTTGGTTGGGTTTTTTTTGCCTTCTCCAAAAAATCTTTCACTATAGGAGGTGTGTATGTAGTCCACATGTAGGGGCCCTCAGCATACGGTCCATGCACTGAAGTGTAATTCTCTCAGTCTGGCAATGACAATTGTACACCTTAGACAGTTCTAGCTTAGTGCACAATCTGTGAGGATCATGTATGTCTACAGTGTGAGACAATGAAAATTAGGGTTACTATACATCTGGGTTTTCCCAGACGCATCCTCTTTTTTGGCCCCCTATGCTGCATACAAGCAGGTTTTTTAAATGCAAGCCAGATGTCCGGGTTTTTGTTTAATCATTCAAAGGATCCCCACTGTATATATTAGAATAGGCTTATTCAGAATTCACTAATGTGCTTTGCTTTTTTTAGCTGGTGATTTGGCTGTACAACAATGTTTTACGTAGAGAATTTGTATTAAGTTGTGTAACACTTTAGTGCACAAACGGGATTGTGGTGATGATATAAATGTGCACCTACACACACTCTTTACCCAGATTTTTTTTCTGGTATGATTCCTAGCATATCCCCAGGACATAACGTGGACCCTTGGATGAACAGTGAGGTGTGAGGAAAAATTTGAGAAGTATATAAAAAGTTTGATCCAAAGCCCATTAATGTCACTGTGTATTTTTTCCATTGGCTTTAATGGGCTTTGAGTGACGCCAGGTGCATGTTTAAGATGGACCAGTATTTTGGAATGACAGGCAAGAGAGAAAATACGTGATATGGAGTCAGTGCTTCTTCAGGGTGCCATCAACAATATGACCATCACAGCCTCACTGATTCTGGACAAGTCATTTCTTTGCTCCAGCTTTTTCCTCAATAAAATGGGGATAATACTACCTTAATTTTGAGAGGCATCATGAACCTGAATTAACATTTGGAAGGGGTTCTGACTTTAGGAGTTGTGACAGTAACTGGAAGTTGTGTGCCTAAACACAGCACAACATTTTTTTATTTACTGCAATTCAGGCAACAGGCATAATTTCATTTAAAGTATGTATTTACAACTGGCATAAGTTGGTCATATACATGTTGTCATGTATTTCTTTGTGGTAACCATGTGGTTTCTGTCCCTTTGTGAACTCTTTTTAGTTGTATGATAATCACATTAAGATCCTTGCTACAAAATTGGTCCAAATTCCACATTTTAAAGTCACCATGTACACTGAGAGCAGCCTCATATAATGCTGGCAATAGAGAAGCTGGTATGTCTTCTCCTCTTCCTCTGAGAAGAACTCAGCAGCTGTTCATCCAGTGTTAACAGGGTTACCATCATCACTCATAATTCTATCAATTCAGAAGCGTTCACTTCTAAACTGGGTCCTTGGGAAGCTGAGGGAAATTATGGCACATCTCTTTCATGGGATGCTTCTGAGGTAAAAAGCAATGGGCCTGATTCTGCTACTACGGTTACCATTGTAAAAGAGGGAGGGATTTCACTGAAGTCTGGTATGGGTGAGAGGAGAAACAGACCCAACTAACTTAAGAGATCTGGCTGCATTGTTAGCAATAACATAGGCTACTAAACAGGGGCAGATTTTCAGCAGGCAAAAATCAGCACAATTCTGTTGAAAGTACGTGGAACCAGGCTGATATATTGCTGATCTGCAGCCAAGAATATGTTAGGAATCTCAACTTCACTCCCTTTTTTGAGAGGCAGTTGTAATTAAACTGCAATGTTTCCTTTTCATTTAAAGTGCCAGGTTCTGAATTGGTAGAAGGTTCCTGGGGGTGGTTATTACCAATATGGTTGAGGAATGTTTAAATGACAATGTCAGAAAGGTGCGATGGTGTACTAACTACCTGGTTTAAATGCAGTTCAGGTGTAGCTGAGATGCATTCATAGCTATAATGGTTTAACATCAAAGGCCTGTTGGGCCCATGTGAAATGACTTTGTGGTCTCACTCCAGTTCCACAGTGGACTGGTGTCTTATCTAATTGCATCCTGCCCTAGGTCACCATGACCCCAAGCAGCCTGAGAAGTAAAGTAGATTTTGCAGGCTTGTTCTGAGCCTATGGGATGAGATAGGGGATTTTAAATAAGCCTAAACCAGCTAAATCCCTTTAAGTAGCTCTAGGAGTTGGGTCCCGAGCACACGATCCTTTAAAACTCCTAGCCTAAAGTCTTCTCCTAAGAGAGACAATGGCTGAAGCAGAGTGAAGTGCCTGCATGTTGGCAGGCAGTGTGGAGAAGCTCATCTCTCCTGTCAAATGATGTGGGAACTTGATTCTCCAGGACAGTTAAAGTAGTGGCTTTCATGAGCACTTAGTTTAGCAGAGATAAATTTTTGAAACCAAACTGAGCTAGTTGCTTTAGTGAGAGTTGGAGAGGTTATTTAACAGAAAAAGAAAAGCCAGATATCTCAGAAAAGGAGATATCTCTTCTTTCTGTAGTACTTTTTGGGCTAAGAGGGTTTTAAATGAGCTGGCAGATACCCACAGCAGGCAGAGCTCACGGAGATGGGTCACTTCACTAAAGGAACCCATGAAAGTTTGATGATACCCTTCCTCTTTTCTTTTCTCCTTTCCTTCCCATTTTGTTTTCTTTTGAGGGGAAAAAGAGAAAGAAGATAAGTCTGTCTGAAAGATTTTCTTCTAGCCTTTGTTTCAGCCATATTTAACAGATATCATAAGTCCTTGTAGCTGAATAACAACCCTGAGACTGGCATGAATATTCTGACATTGCAAAAGCAGTAAATAGTTACGAATAAAGGGATGGGAAAATATGTGAGAGAAGACCTGGTTTTATGTCACAAAATACTAAGTCCCAAATTCTGTGTGTGGGATATCTAAGGTGTATCTCCCCATTTCTTCATAGTCTGCCTGTAGGAATCGCAACACATTTCTCTTGAGCTTTGTGCATATCTGAAGGCAAAATGAGATCTTGTTTAGGGATCTCTGTTTTATCTTGGTGTTCTAGTTCCCTTGTAAGCTGCTTTGGTCCTCTTATCCATCATTTTTAATTTTTCTGTTTTGTTATAAGCTGCCCTAAGTCTTTATTGGGAAATGCAGGATATAAATTGCATGCATGCATGCATGCATAATGCATCTCAAGCAAAACCAAGGAAGTGATTCTTCTGCTTTATTCAGCATGGGTAACTCTGCAGCTGGAGTACTGTGTCTAGTTCTGGGCTCCACACTTCCACAAGGATTTGGAAAAGCTGGAGAGAGTCCAGAGAAGAGCCACCCATACAATGAGAGACATGAAAGGCAAGCCATACGAGGAAGGGGTGAGGGACTTGGGTCTCTTCCGTATAAAAAAGAGAAGGCTGAGAGGAGACTTGGTAGCAGCTTACCGCTACATTAGGGGAATACATCAAGGGCTCAGCGAACAACTGTTCACCAAGGCACCCTTGGGGAAAACCAGGAGTAATGGCCACAAACTCCTGGAAGATTGTTTCAGGCTTAACACTAGGAAAAACTTCTTCAAAGTCAGGGTGTCCAGACTGTGGAATAAATTCCCTCTAGAGGTGGTGCAATCACCTATCCTGGAAATCTTCAAGAGGAGACTGGACGGTTACCTCACTGGAGTCACCTGACCCCAGTTGTCTTTCCTGCCTAGTGCAGGGGGCTGGACCCAATGATCTTGCAAGGTCCCTTCTAGACCTTGCAATCTATGAATCTATAAATAAAATAAATTTAAAAATGTGCTTTAGTGAGTTCAAAAGCAGTTGTATACCTTGGAGTAGAATTTTGTCTAGTTAGAGGTACATGGGCATATGCAGTGGCAGACTTGAACTGTAAATCTTGGCCTGTGTATGACTAGAGAAGATGAGAAATAACCAAGTAAAGTTGGCATTTGCTTTGTTTTGCATCTGTTTCTCCATTCCACTACATCAGCTTTGTATTGGTGTGTTGATCTGTGCATGTTGATCATCTATGATCTTAGATCTTCAATGTTGATCTAAGTCAATGGTACTTGTATTTTTGCATACAGAATAGTTATAAAAGATAATCCACCCATTTCTCCCAAAGACAAACAGACCTTTGTGAGAACTGTCTCAAATTGTGTCCCTAGACCTTTTTTTCAGCCTGTATTTTACTGGAGGCCCATCCTGCCCTTATCGAACATGATGGCAAACTCATTTTGTTCTCAGTAATAGCACCTTTGGCTGCCTATACACATACCTGGGCGGGGGGCATTTTAATTAGAGTGGTTCCCAGACAGTCTCTCTAATTAAAACTGCTCACTATCACATGTATTAAGTCCACACACATTTAGCAGGATGCTTTATCTAAACCTCATTCAATGAGGTTTAGATATAGCAAACCCACAGCCATTTAAAAATGCACAGGGGTTCAATACATGTGATGGTGAGGTGACTCTGGAGTGTCCTAGTTAGAATGCGAACAAGCACATATATAAGCAGCCATTTGGTCTAAAGTTTGTAAAGCATTTGGAGTATGAGCAGCTGTTTAATTGCATGTATTAACAGGTGAAAACAGGATAGTAAATGTCCAACCAGAAATGACAGGTGTGTTTATGTGGGGAGAACCTAATTGCCTGAGCTGTGATTAGTTAGAACACTGGAACAAGCATTCTTACACCTTTAAAAAGCAAAATGGGATCTGGAAGTAATTACAGTGTAGTTTTGCATTGTATACAGAAAATGGCACCTCCAGCACCACAGCACTTGCTTAGACCATTGGGTCAGTGGCTCATGCCTTCTCAGAGGGAAAGTATTCACTTGCTGAATCATTAATACCACTTCCTGCAGCACATAGCTGTACCTTGAGGGATTCCCCAGTCAAGTGATGACAGCCCAGTGCTGCTTAGCCTGTGAGAGCTGAAAGTGGAATGACTTGGCCTCGGTGAACTGTCATGTGACGCTATTGACTAAATTACCTTAGCTTAATGCTTGTCCTGCCCTGCCCTGAATTCCCAGTCCCTCTACCAGCCACATCTGGCCCATAGACTGCAAGTTTGATACCCTTGAACTCAGAGTTCCAAAGCCAGCTGTATTTCTTTCCTTTCCTTACCCTATTTTCTAGGATGTGTGATACCAGTTCACTTAGGTTCTGGTTTACAATTATTTTGAGAGGCTTGTTGGGCATGATGGTCATCTCCTTGGAGGGTTTTATCCATCTCTGGGCTTCTTACTACTTTGCTACCATGCATGTCACAGGGAAAATGTGTCTATGAACCCATCATCAATGTGTCCATACACTGTGGTTCAATTAATGCATCAGTGTTCTATTATCAAGAAGAGAATGAGAACGTTTGTGCCAGTGTTGCGTAACTACCACCTCAACATCGCTGTATCAGCATGATGCTAATCTCTTTCTAACTTAGTTTCTCTGATGGCTATAACCATCAATTATATGGACAGGATGCCTAGTACACCAGGTTCCTGTCTGCTGAGGCCTATGTTGGCTTTTTTACATTCTTCAGGAACAAACAGCACCTTTTTTTTTTCTCCTCCATTTCCCCTTGGAAAAGCTCTGGGCAATAATCTTCAGAAGAATTTAGATTTAGTGCTTTGCACATGCAGCCTAGGAGAATTTGTGTGAGTGTGGTTTTCAAAGGGAAACAATGGAGCAGCATAATCCCATAAAAAGAACACATTAGAAGTTAATAGGACAGTATTTTGGTGGTTCTGTGCATATTTAGAAGCTGTTTTTCAATTTGAATAATTCACAGCATGAAAAGGCCTCCTGGGATTTAAGTCAAAAAGCCTTTTGTTAGTCAGGCAAAACTCCCATTGAACTAGCCACTACATCAGCTATTAACAGACTTCATTTACATATGATAATTTTTCCCTATACACGTACACATCAGAACAGAGTCACTGTTCTGAAGGAATAATTTCTCTTCCAGGTAGTCTAGCTATGAAAACCATATATTGTGGCCTGTCAGGTCAATTTAGAAAATACGTCACAAACCCAGTGCTATCCTTCTTGGGGACCACCTACCAAATGTTTTTTTATGGAAGAATTCCTTAGAAATTGATAGAAATTCCTTAGAAATTGATAGAAAGTGACAGTTTTTCCATAGCTCTTTAAACTATTCTATAAGATTCAACAGCGTTCTCAGCTGTGGAACTCCACTCCCTGCAGTTACTGGGACCCAGAGACCACAGCTGTGGGGCTGAGAGTCCCCAGCAGTTACAGGATTTGCAGCCCCATCTGAGGAAGGTGCACTCCTGTGCCTGGGAGCTCTGCCAGCTGACGGGACTCCCAGCTACAGGAGAGACCCTGTTACATGTGCAAATGAAAGCTGGATAGCAACCAGCTGTAAAATTAGTATGCATTTTCAAGGTCTAACTTCATAGCTGATTGGAGCTTCTTATTGTTCACATTTTCAAGGTTTAACTTCATAGCTGGTTGGAGCTTCTTATTGTTCAATCAGTTCTTTGCATGTGTACTGGTCTCAAAATAACTGCACAATTCACCAGTTAATTGTGCAATACCTTTAATATGTAGAGGAGGCCTATATGTATCCAACTTGAGATATTTTAAAGTAGGCAGGTTCTGATGACCCGAAGCAGATCAAGCTCTATTCACCCGTCTCCAGTTGAGCCCTAAAGAGAGAAACATCCAAGTAAATAATCTTTTCTTTTTTTTTTAATTTTGCCTGTGTGTAAAGTTTTGTATGTGTAAATTTTACCTTTCAGCTTACAAAAAATGTGATACATATCCATTTGAGAGTGGTGATAAAGCTAGCAAATTGTCAGGCACAGCGTCTATCTTAATGCTAACCTTTTTCTCTCCATGTATCTTCAGGAACATGACATCTCCTGGGAAGGCTTTCAAGAGAAGGAGCTAGTGGACTGTATAAGCATCAGCAACAGCTTTTGGGCTAACAGCCAGTCCTAAGGACCTGTGACAGGAAGCGCCTTCACTTCACTTTGGCTCCACCCATTAGATCTTTTTGGTGCCTCGCTACCAGCTCCTGGAGGTCAGAAAATCACCAGACATGTCCATAGCACTCAAGCAAGTCTTTAATAAGGACAAGACCTTCCGTCCCAAAAGGAAATTTGAACCTGGGACTCAGAGGTTTGAGCTCCATAAACGAGCACAGGCCTCTCTGAACTCAGGGGTGGACCTGAAAGCAGCTGTGCAGCTGCCGAATGGAGAAGACCAAAATGACTGGGTGGCAGTACATGTGGTTGACTTCTTTAACAGGATCAACCTCATCTATGGAACGATCTGTGAGTTCTGCACAGAGAGGACCTGCCCTGTGATGTCTGGGGGCCCTAAGTATGAGTACAGGTGGCAGGATGACCTGAGATACAAGAAGCCCACAGCATTACCAGCACCTCAATATATGAACCTTCTCATGGACTGGATTGAGGTGCAAATCAACAATGAGGACATATTCCCTACTAGTGTGGGTAAGTCCAAACAAGGCCTAGAGGAGCCGTAAATTGCAGTTAGCTCTGTGTACCTGGACTGTTCCTTTTCTCTTCCTAACTCTAAAGGAACCTTGAATTCAGTTTACTAGACTATGGAGTGCTGCCAGGGAGGTGCCAGGTATTGAAGAAGAATAGGACCTGGAATGATTAGGTTTAATCCTCCCAGCTGCTCCTTCTCCCTCGTAAGACTTACAGTTAATCATTAAGGGTTAGCAATACCAATGCACTGTGAGTCTACCAAGGCTAGTCAGCTCTGAATCTATTTCTTTCCTTGTCAGGTAGCTATTTACTTTAATACAATGTATCAGTGGTACTTGACCGTCTGGCCCTACAGACTAGATGAATGACATGGGGCTGGTCCACAGGCCAGATCCCACAGGCAGAGCTGGTCCACAGGCCAGATCCAACATGGGATTGGCACGTAAGGGTGGTCCACAAGTACAGTCTCACTGCAAAGTGACCCTATGTGCCCATGGAGCCATGTCATCCAGCCTACAGGGCTTCCCATATGTCTGGAAATTTGGTGGCGGGGGAGCAGTGGCAGCATTAATTAGTGTTTCCATAACTTGCTTGGGGAGCCTCACAGGCCTGGAGGGCCGGATGACTTGTCCCTGCAGGCATCTGTATGCTCCACAGCTATGTGCTCAGTTAGGATGCTTGTCTAATCAGAATGGGGGTGATTTATATCCCTGGCTAAGGCGTAATTGCTTTCACACATTACAAGGCAGTGCCATGTCAGGAGTGCAATATAGACAATTGTGCACAATCCCTCGTCCCTCTTCTGTTTCTCCATCCCAAACAGAGGTAGGAGAAATGGGTGAGTGGAGGAAATTAACCTAAATCTTGTTTTATCCTAAGGCTTTGTCTATACCCCAGGCTTCTGCTGGTCTTACTGTTGTGGGTAAGGATTGGAAGAGGTTTAATTCTTGACCAGCTTAGCTGTGCTGGCAGAAGTCCCTAGAGGAGGTGCCACTAAATAATGGCAGAACTGTGCTTTTACCAGTAGAGTTTGTTTCCTTTGGTGGTTGGGGAAGCGGAATGTTTTTTCCAAGCACATTTAGCTGGTACAGCTGCATCTACACCAGGAGCACTTAAGCAGTACAGTATACCGACCTTCCAATGCAGGCAAATACTCCTGCTATAGACAGAACTGACGTCTTATCACTGTTACCATTAATAACTCTTACCATTGTTGCTGTTAACTAAGGGTCTGATATTTTTTACTTTGTCACTTTTTAGGATACATGGTCCTTCATGGGAAATGTTGGTTTACGATTTTTTTAGTCTAATTAACTTGTTACAGGCAGCAAACCTGTGTGCTTGTCAGATTCACAGAGACCTGATCTACCACTGTTCCAGTACTTGGCTAGCATGGGGTAAAGTGTAGAAAGGGTAGAGGGGAGGAGTGATGTTGAAGTCAGTTGGTTAGAATATTATTCAGGCTGCATGAGTTTAATTCATAGGTTTGTCAGAAGGAGATTGTGCTCATGGAAACTGCATGTATGTGTAAGCTCTGACCTTTAAATTACCCACCAAGCTGCTTTGTACATTATTTGGGTGGGCAGACTTGTGGTTTGTGTTCCAGCCCTTGTCTCTTTTCCCATTCTTCTCATTTCATCTCAACATGAAAAGTGGTGGTTACATGTTATAACCTAACCTCCTTTAGTTCACTGCACAGCAGGAAGAAAGCAGGTTTCAGAGGAAGCTCTGCCTTGTTTTGTAAGCTGTGAGTAGTGGTTTCAATTTCTCCAGGTCTATGCTTTTTGTGCTTTCACTGAAATTTATCTGGGCTTTGTTGTTGTATGGTGGTTCTGTGTTGGCATATTCCAGCATGTTGCTTCCTGTTGGTAATATTACTGACTTTGTTTATGTGTCCAGAAAATATTTGTGGTCAGTCCTTTAGCATGGGAAATAATAGATAACAGGCTGATACCTTACACTAAACCAACAAATAATTTATAGTAAGGTTTCTGCTGCAGGAGCTCCCTTTTGACGGAGACAAGTCTGAAGGAGCTTTTTTATCCTCAGAGCTTATATATTATAAATCATTTGTTGGTACAATAAGAGGTTTCATGTTTTCTTCTTTTCCTGCTTTGTTGTTAAATTCCAAAAGATACAGACTTCTCAGTAACAGTATCAGTTAACTTGCCTCTAGAGGACAGATTCACGCCTGTGTAAACAGCTCAGAGCCCTTTAGGAGACCACAAAATCCTATTGCTTTTAATTCATTCCAGTATGGAAAGTTAAATGTAACAGATGTATCAATAAATAATTTCATCCCAGTAACCCATTCTTGTTGTACTTTGCATCAAATAAGAAGTCAAGGGAAGGGAACAGGGACAGTGTCTTTCAAATATCAGAGATACCAAGAACATGTGAGTCAGAAATAAGGGAGAACTGCCAGTGTCAGACATCTCTGAAACTCAAGCCTGGGGCTCCCACCAACCAAGTGAGCTGAGAAGGCAACATCCGCTGCCTGGGATGGGCTCTAAATTTAAGGAAGATGACCTAGGGTCTGAGATTTCAGGTATCCTCAATGGTTACCCTGGGGGGGTGGGATATCTATTAAATCTTAAAGGAGCAAGATCATGGAGAGGAGAGAAGTCCCAAGAGGAAGAGAAAAAGAGGAGAGAGAAATGGAAACCTGTAAGGGGGAGTCCCAGGGGAGAGGTGGTGTGGATTTCTCTTTGTCTCTCCCTTTCTCTCTGGAAAGGGCTAGACAGACGCCCAGCAGAGTCTGTGGGGGGAGTTCTTCAACAGGGGTCCTGGAACAAGATCAGCAAGATAGGCCTAAGTGGGAAAGAGGTGTTGTGAAACAAGAGCAGAGATAAGGGAGAGAATACAGCTAAGGGAAAGAAGTCCAGAAGAGAGCAGAAGATAGTGTGTAAATTATGAGCATCCATGCACCTGAGTGGGTATTGCAGGCATTTCCCCATCTGTAAAATGGAAATAAAAGTACCAGACCACTCCATGCTTAATATATTGCTTATAAAGGTTTTGCATATAGTACATTAACTAAGTGCATCTGCTATTCTGTATTTGGTTTTTCACTATCCACTGAAAAACGGTTTTGTGCTCTAGCTGTTGTTGCCTGAGTCAGGTACACACCATAGACCCTGCCATCTCTTCTCCTTATTCTTTCAATTGACTTATTTCAGTTATCTTTATTTTAATTATGAAAAATGAATCAAGGTGAAAATTCCAATCACTCATTTAATTTCTTAAGTAAATGAAACTGATCTTGAAAGTGTATCAAGTAGGATCTCAAAGACAAAAAAAAAAAAAAAAAAAAGGTTACATATGCCATTGTTAGCATGCTGACTTCAACGCACAGTGCAGCTTTACCTCATGTGAGGCAGATTTTATATTACAGATACCTTTGTGATCATAAAAATTTAAAAAGGAGTTCCACAAAAAAGAAATTCAGCATTATTAAATATTTGGTTGTTAATGGAGGGATTCATTTTCTCCTTTACATCTCTGCAGTGCACAGTTCCCAGAGGATTCCTTTGAAAAAAAGTGTGTCCTATGTACAGGATTTGGTCTGCCACTTCCATTAGTAAATGAGTTTACTTAAGGGAGTCTGGGGTGGGATTTGAATTGGCAGTCCATAGGAGCTATACACATTTTCCTTGCCTAATCTAATTAAATTTGCCCTTTTGTTTGCAGCAGTCCTTAGAGTAGGATTTCCAGAATTACAATTAGGCATAGCCTTATTGAAGAACTTCTTCAAGGGAATAGAAAATAATTTCAAGAGGGCCAGTCCTTTTATTTCTCTGTATTTATTTTTATTTGCTTTCCCATTGTGGTTCAAAAGAATTGTAGCCAGGAACTGAATGAGTTAAAACAAGATGAACAAGTTATAACACAGACACTTATGTATAGTTACACTGTAATCTAGACCACTGGCCACTTAGCAGGTCATAGTCTGTGTGTACTGCCTGTGGTCTATGGTTATTTAATTCTGTGCCTTCCTTAGCCCTTCTGGTCCATTTATTTGCTGATCTCAGACTCTCTGCCTCCTGCTAGCAGCTGCTGCTGCTGATGCACATGACAGTGACTTGGAGGATGAGTGCAGTAGCTGGAATAGTAATGGAGAAGGTGATTACAGAGTGGTGAGAGGTGAAGGAAAATGCTTGCTGTAGATTAGGGACACTTCAGATGGTCTGTAAGCTTTAAAGGGTCTCTTGGGTGATTATTTCATGCCCTGAAGGAGGAGTTCCCTTGTCTTTCTCCATTTGTGCTCAGTTTCTTTGCATAAATATTTTAGTGAAGTTAAGGCATATCTCAGGCTCACAATTCTAGAAACCGAAATTCTTTATTTAGACAAAGATTTCAGGCTCCTCGCAATCTAGCAATGGTGTGCACTGATTCTGGATGGATAGTTCAGTGTCTATGCCCACTGAAGATTATCTTATGGAAGCTGTAGACATCAGTACCAAATTCACATCAGTTTTGGTACTGGTATTTGATGTGGAAGCGTCTCCAGTAGAGACCACCGACTCCTTATGTGAACCAGCAAACAGCTATCAGGCAGCAATGCTTTTCACTGATACCTAGGGAGGCTGCTTTCAGACTGAAGATTTAGCAGAGCTGTTTATTCAGTTGCTTTCTTCCTTTTTACCCTTTTTCACCCCATATGATATATGCAGCCGAGAGAAAGCCTTAGGCACATTTTTACATCTTAAGAATAGTAGATCCTGGGAACAGCTGAAGTATTTGGAGAGCCGGGATAACTCCTCAGGTGCCGGTTGCTGAGGCAACTAAAGGGAACTAGTGACCCATACCTGCCTAGTCAACTGACCAGAAGGGGCAGTGCCTGGCTCCTATATAATCACAGGCTGGAGGCCAGGAGGCAGTTCCCTGCTGGCAGACAAGGGGGAAGGAGCTCTGCCTGAGCAAGCAGAGGGAAGAACCCTGAATGCATCAGTCGTGAGACTGGTAAAGGATGGAGCACCCTAGGGGTGGCTGGATTAATATTATAGCCGGACGGCTGGAGTTTGTGTTGTAGCCCGGGGGCTTGTGTTTGGTTTGCTGTTTGTGACCGGCAGTTTGGGTGAGGCTAAGAGGGGATGGAGGAGGCCTCATAGGGGACCCGCAGTAGCGTGGGAACCTTAGCCCCAGAGAGAGAGAGGTGGCAGTGATTGCTGAGTGCCGGAGGGGCGCAGAGAGAGACGGAGCCGCAGAGAACCCGAGTGCCGGAGAGGGCGCAGAGAGAGACGGGGCCACGGAGAACCCGAGTGCCGGAGAGGGCGCAGAGAGAGACGGGGCCGCGGAGAACCCAAGTGCTGGAGAGGGCGCAGAGAGAGACCGAACAACATCAGTTACATCTGCGAGGCTTGGGGGGTGGTACAGGGGTGGTTGGAGCAAATAAGGCTGGGGTGTATAGAACACCCAATACAGGAAACGAACTAGTGATAACAGGAGAACCGTGGACAAGAGGACGAAAGGCAGCCTCCCTATAAAATATATATATGAGATCCAAGTCATGGCGGGGGGGAATTGGAGGGGGCTAGGTAAAATATATATATGAGATCCAAGTCATGGCGGGCGAGAATTGGAGGGTGCTAGTCAGCAGCTTGGCACGGTAAAGGAGGCGGCAGGGGAGAGCACGGTGACCCTGACTACTGCCCTCCTGTTACAATCATAAATGTTGCTTTTTTTTTTCCAGTAAATACCAGGTTCTCTAAACATTCTAAACCTAAATACGTGCACACACAGAGCCACACGCACGCAAACAGAGAACCAGACAAACACATGTGAGCACACATACAGAACAGACACATGCCCCAAACTAGACACACGTGTGCACTTGTGTACATGCAGACGCACAGAACCAGGCACACACATTCAGACAGAAATAGAGAACCAGACACACAGGTGCACATGTACACACATGCGCGCGCGCGCATGCGCGCGCACACACACACAAAACTACAGACACACACACAGATGCATACAGAACCAGACACGCATGCACGCACACTCACAACCAGACAAACAGACACACGTGCACACAGCTGGGCTGCTGGGCTCCAGGACAAAGACCAATCCAACAATGCCCCAGGCCCGCTGCAGCCCCTGTGCTTCCTTGGGGAGCTGGATCCTGGGCTTCAGCATGGCCTGCCAAGGCCCTGGCCCAGAGCCCATACATCAGCCAGTTGCCTCCTCCATGGGGTGGATGCCTCGCTGGGCCAGTTGGGCCCCTCTGCCCCAGGGCTGTGGCCTTGCTAGGAGGCAGTGCAACAGGCTGAGAGGGGAAGGGAATGGGGGCAGTGCAGTCCTGGCTCCACTGCTCCAACCTTGGGCCCTCCTCAGCCAAGTGGCTCAGATGCAGCTGCACCCAAATGAATGACATTTTGGGTCTTGTTTGAGATGCATTGGTAGATGCAACCCAGGGTTTTATTTGCTTTGCCAGCTGCGGCATCGCATTGGTGGCTTATGTTTATCCTGTGGTCAGTCATGACCCCAAGTCTTTTTCGGACATAGTGCTAGTGAGTGAAGCACTGCCGAGCCTATAGGCATGGTGTGGTTTCTTTCTCCCGAGGTGGAGCACCTTGCATTTTTGTGTGTTGAAGGTCATGAGGTTTTTGTCTGCCCACTTTCCAAGCCTGTCTAAATTGGCTTGAATCCTCAGCCTATCCTCCAGTGTAACCGCACTTCCCCACAGTTTGGTGTCATCTGCAAACTTAGCCAAAGATGACACCAAACACATGGAACTGTGTTCCATGAACACAGTTACTGTGGTAGGTCATGATCAAACAGGGTGAAGCATCCTTTGGATTATGTAGGCTCACAGTCATATTCCCAACCCTAGTGCCAAACATGTTTGGACTATGATCTCTTTGTGTCAGATATCTGCGCAGCAGTGGTGATATCTATGGAGTAATGTTTGTACATTGATACTGTAATCCACGTGCTGCTTTTGAGTGTGGAAAGTTGAACTGGACTGTGCTCTGAGGAGTTACCATCTCATGTTAGGCTGTTAGCTTTCGAGGGCAGCATATAGATCTTCATGTCTGTTTGTACAGAACCTACTCATGATGCTCCAATCATAAATGGGGCCTTTAGAAGTTAAACCACGCAAAGTAGTAAGCATAATATTTGATTATTAAAGTGTGAAAGTAAAGGAATTTTAGTTCAGTTTCGGGTACAAATTTCAATATGGCTTTTGCTATGGGACTGTTGCTGAACCATGATGATATAGCACTATGGCTCATGGTCAGGGAGACTCTAAAGCACATGTAAATTCACTGATTGGTCAGCTGCACCCACTTACACCAGATCTGAATTCAGGCCTTTATTTTTCCTTATGAAATAGCTGAATAAGATGACATGAGAGTTCCATTTGTTTATTTTAAATGCAATCTTCATGCCTTTATAGATGTATCTGGATATAACTCAAGTATGTGCTTAAAAAGCAAATAGTTAAACACCACTTACGATGATAAACTCCATGTGCGATCCCTTGTCATTTAAATTCAAAGCAAGGATGACATAATCCGATAATTTGAAACATTAGTAAATATTATCTTTTGAATTCCTCTGTGCTGCCCAGAATTATTAACATTACCAGTTTTATCAGTGCTCTTTGTTATTACTGTGATTGTACCAGAGGTGAACATATCTTTAAAGATGCATGCATTAAAGTAGATCTCTGTCCTGAGGAGTTTACAGACTGTCACAGGGAGGTCAGCAGGGGATTATGGGAAGAACAGTCTCAGTGGCTTTGCTGTTGCTAAAACCAACTAGCATCTGACAATGTAGACTGTTGTCTATAAAAGCTGATGCATTCCTGAATAGATTAATCTCTAACATACCACCCTTCCCTGCCTTATTTTAGGGGCAGATCCAGAGGGGGTGCAGCAATGCAGTCACATCCCCCTTTGGCTGTGCTGCACAGGAGCTCTCAGCATGGAGTCTGGCCAGTCTGTATCTGATGGTTCATTTAATCAGAATAAACTTTGTATCCATGCACCTATTCTGAGTTTGGTCAGTGTTACTGATTGTCTGCTGGATGAAGGTCATGGTTTGTTCTAGATATAGGTTTCTGTTCCAGGAGCTTGTATTTTCTGTGTTGGGTTTGTGTCAGCCAATTATTGAAGTGGAGAGCACTGGGTTGAATGGCTTAGGCCACTGTAGTTTCACATTCAGAGAAACTTAAGAGGTACCCTGCCCTTAAAGAGCAGATCCACACCCTGATTTATTCACAGATGAAAATTGAGCAGGTTGGTGTCAGCTGCATATGTTACAGGACAATTGCACAACCTAACGCTAGGCCTCACATCTGGCAGAAGCCTTACTCTGGAATGGCAGAAGATGTTGTGGGTTAAAGCATTTAAGACACTCTTCACTGGCTCAGGTTTCTGCTTGTTATCCTTTGAAAAATAGGAGAGGTCTTGAGTAATGTGGAACACCTGTTGACTCCATTAGGACCTGATGGCTGTCTTTGAAGGATCACACACAACTCATGTAAGTGCATGGTTTGTTTTGCTTCATTTTTGTTTTTAACCTTCATCAGCTGCAGAAATTCTGGGTTCAGATGTGACTTAATGATAGATAAATTATTCCTTAAAATTACCGCCAAGTTGCATAATGATGCTCTTACAATTAGGCTAGGAACAGATGTTACATATGTCCCAGGATTGGCATGTACATGGATTACCCTTCCAGTCAGGGTACAGTGCGTGACTGAACAGTGCTACTTTCCTGCCATTGGTTCAATGGTCCAATCTCATGTGATCTTTCAGATGCACTTTTGATGTCCCAGGACAAACTGTTACCAATTTCTATTGCATGAACCCTTTTAGGGTTTGTCTTGGGCCAACAGACATGGATGTCTGAACAACTGCAGTTTGTCCCAGGAAAAAATGGTACCTCCTGGGACGAATGCAATGTCTGTGTATAGCATTAATTAATCAAATTCTGCTCTGTTACACAGGTGCAAATCTAAAGTAGCTCTGCTGCCAGCTGCTGGATTAACTCTGTATTTATTTTAGTGTAACTGGGAGTAGAATTTGGCCCATTATCCTTACTAATATTGATGTACAAATCCCTGTTGTTTAGCTACGGTATGATGTATTGAGTTGGGTATTGTTCATTGAAAATCAACATTAAAACACAGTTCAGAAGCAAAAGGATTAATTGCAAAGATAAGGAACAGCCTTGCATTGGGACAGGAGGAAAGAATATAGAGAGGTAAATATCATACGTGAGGTAGGAGGAAGAAGGCATCTGATGTGTGGCACTAATCATGATTGCCTACCGTCCCCTGGTGAATTGGGGTCACTTTTACGTGTGCCTATGTAATATTAATAGGCACTTGTCTCGAGTGACAAGTTGCTGTATCTCATTCCTG
>NW_005842177.1:1211222-1218323 GCF_000455745.1 Alligator sinensis
GATATTGTAGGTTTAGCAAGAGCCAGAGGTTAAAACAAAAGCAATACAACTCTGCAACATATGAGTTATTTTTCAGCAGCAGCCTTTTACTCAGCTTCTACCACTAGCTGGGTTTTTTTTTCCTCCCCCAACACATACAGAAAGCACAGATCCATCTGGCAAAGGCCAAAATAAGAAGGAAAGTCTTCCCAGCCCTTCTTAGTCTCAGCCCTTTTCATTAAGAACTGTGATGTGTGTACACACACACACACACACACACACACACACGGATGGACAGACGGACGGACAGATGGAGCTGAAAATTGCCTGGAACTTAGAGCTATCCAAAATGTCTTTAGAGACAAATGGGGCCCTAAAAAGAACCTTGGAGCCACAGTCAGCAAAACAAGTCAGACACTTCCCTTCTAGCTCACATCTGGCCTGTGCGTCTCCAAATGCCTGTTACTAACTACAGTGCAAATCACCTTCAGCGTTTTCATTCCTAAAGCTTAAGGCCAGAGGGACCATTAGATCATCTAGTCTGACCTCCTGTGTATCACAGGTCATTACATTTCACCCAGTTAACCCCGGCTTTTGTTGCTAGTGAAGCCAAACAGCAAGCAGTTTGTATTCCCCAGCTGTGCATTCAAGAGAGCAACCTTAGAGTGAGAAGCACTCCATCAAACTATGTGGGGCATATAGGCAAATATTTTTCTGCTCTACTCCTGTTTCCTGTGGGTTTTACTCTCACCGAGGTTGCAGAATGAAAACACTTTGTCTATTTAAAAGTATATCTGTTTTTTTTTTTTTAATGGATTCTTTTTCAAAGGTATAATTATGTTGGACTTTTATAATGTCCTGGAATGCATCATTCCTGATGTCAATGCTAGTAATAACTCCATTCATCAGGAAACATGGAAATCACTTTTTTTTAAGAGACTTTAAAAATATATTTTATTGAAAAATCTCATAGTAAAAATGGATATGTATCTGGTTGGACTGTGTGCTTTTTTGGTATTCATTATTGATATTGACAGTAGTGTCACTGGTTGGTACAGGCTGGGAGTGCCAGGAGACCCGAAACAGTAATTAAAGATTTGAGTAACAGGTACACCAAATGCCCTTGTTGGCCTATCCAGTGATTGTTTGGAACTTGCAGGTGCAAATAAAGATGGCATAGAGAGGATTTGACCCCTTATTCACAGTTCACTTTAGCAAGGTCAGTGGTAATACTTAATAGTGATATTTTAGGGTGTGAAAAATTATTGCTTGATGCCAAAATCATTCTGATTTTTCACTGTATCAATAGAATTTTATGTCCAGGTTCATGTGATCTGATTAAGAGTGGTAGTTTCAGATCTGATCAACATTTATGTGTGTTTGCATGTGTGTCACTTCTTTATGTAATATCTGTTTTTCCCTAATATACGCCCTGTCTCTGGATAAAACTTATGTGTTCCTACATTAGTACAAACAATAGAAAACATCTGCTGGCATTTAGAAAAGAAAGAAAGGAGCAATTTAAATCAACCACGCTTATTCATAGTCTCACGCCCCAAACACTTTCTGTTCTGTGTTTCCTGTCCCATGTAGCTCTCCTGTCTAATCACTGTTATCAGTCATCAGTCTCCATAATCTAGATACCTGGTCTTTTAAATTTCAGTACTTCCCAGCCAAGTCATTGGACACTCCCAGGAAGTACACTGTGACTAGGTTTTCTAAGCCATAGCTTTTTTCTGGAAGAGGATGTGGCTTTTTTGCTGTCTTAAAGAAATATCTTTGTATAATAATTCAGTAGACCATTGAAAATGCAAAGTGAAAGATTCAACAAAATATAGTCCCTGTGGAAAATGAAGAACAATAGCTATCGGTTTGGTTCCTAGCACAAAGAGGTCCCATCCTCTTAGTGGGACGCCTAAGAATAAAAATATTAATGAAAATCTAGTTTTACCTACAAGAAATTCTAAAGCATGCAACTTTTCTCACTTGGCCCCTAGGCCTCACAGCCATATTTTTCTTTCTTTCTTCTTAAAAAAAAACCCCACAAACACACTGAGATGCCAATAGCAGGGCAGGGGGAAACTTCAGAAAAGGTGTAAACAAATTGGAAAGAGTCCATCAGAGCACAACAACAAATGTTGGAATTTTGAAACATGACTTGCATGGAAAGGTTGGAAGGACTTGTGTGTTCTTTGTCTGGAAAAGAGAAGGGGAGATTTGATAACAGTCTTCAAATAAGTGAGGGGTGATCTGTGGCCACAGAGGACATGACAAGACATCATGGTCTCAAACTGCAACAAGGGAAATATAAGTTGGACGTTAGGAAGAAGTTTCTAACTTTGAGAAGTTTCTAACTTTGAAAGTGTTAAACTCCTGGATCAGATTGTGTATAGAAGTTATAGAATCTCTATCATAGGAAGCATGCAGGACAACCACTTGGCTGGGATAATTTAGCCTGGGATGTTCCTGCCTTGAGCAAAGGTTTTGGACTAGGTCCCTTCCAGCTGTATTTGTTATGATGCCATGGTTAATTTATGACTTGTAGCACAGTAGTGCCCAGAAAGCCCAACTTGGGTAAGAACCCAGTTGGACCAGGTGGTTTACACACTTTTTGCAGGAATCTCTCTCCTGAAGAGCTAAAATTCCAAATAGGAGAAAGGAAATATCAATATTCCCACTTTACATATGGAGAATCAAGACACAGAGAGACTAAGCAGCTTTCCCGAGGTCACATAATGAGTCTATGGTGGAGTAAGCAATTATCTCCTTATCAACAGAATTGTTTTTTGGTATTAGTTATCTTTGGCCTAACAGAAATCCATCATATGTGAATGAGATGCCTGTGTTCTGGGCTGTTGTTTTCTCTGTGTAGGTTATTGTACGGTGTCCATTATTCATGGGGTATCTCTGTGCCTGAGATGGCGTGATACATAATGAACAGTACTGTGGATTAACAGTGAACATAGTTTTTTATCGTCTCTTTCCCCTTCTTATTTTTTCATTTTTCTTTTTGTTGCTATTTGTATAATTTTATGGGAATTTGTTGGCTTCTTTGACCTTTTGTAGGGGATTACTACTTTTTTTCAAGATATTTGTACTTATTGCAGAAAAATGTACCCGCTGCTCATCTCCCTGGAGCAAACACTGTGGATGTGAGGCTCAGATGCATTACATTCCTGACTTTTCCTAAGGCAGTGTTATAAGCACTGAGTTTACTGACAGTTTTTGATGTTAACCAGAAGAGTTAAACCAGTATTAAGGATTGCTACTACCTTTTGACCAGTTCTCCTTATTAGCTCATAGGAATGCCATCTCATAGCTTGGTTGGATTGCTTGTAACAGGCATCAGCCATGCTGCCCTAGTCCACTTGCCTTTCAAGGCTGCTGAGGTTGCGCTGCTCAGATTTGAAATCTGAGGGCATTTATACACATGCTCCAGGATGTGGTGAGGGGGCACTTTAATTAGAGGGGTTCTGAGAGGTGCTCGTTGAGTGGTTCTGAGAGGAGCTCATTTAGTGAGCTTTAGTTAAAGTGCCCCCACCACCATTTTTCAGTGTGGGGATGCTGATGCATGTGATGCTGGAGTCTGCTGGAGCACGGTAATTACCACTCTCCAGCAGATTGAGTCTGCTCCAACGCGCTATAATTACAGCGCATTGGAACTGCCTCAGTGCATGTGTATAGGCACCACAAGATTATTCTCTTCTAGACGGACCTGCTTAAAAATGCTGTGCCAGTTCTGTCTGCTCTTGTTTCAGGGCAGCATTTTCATTCTCCAAGACAGGCTGTCCTGGAAAAGACCAAGTGAGCTTTCTGCCCTAATTTGAATGAAAGATATAGTTGCTTTATGATAGCTTATTCCATACTATTTGGTATTCCTTCTAGGTTTCCCTAAGATGGGACACTTTCATCTACCACCTGAAACACCATTGTGGGACACTTTCATCTACCTCCACACATCTCAACATGAAGAATTTCTTGCCAGTTCTTGGTGGCTGCACTATTGTCATCTGTGATTGAATTATAACTCAGGAGATGGGACAGGATAGCTGTTTGATGGCTATAAACACCAGTTGTTTGTGGTCCATCCAAGTGCGATGAAATTAAATTAAGTAAAATGCAAATTATGAGTCGTACCTGGTTCTGGAGTAGATTCCTCAAGCTGGAATTGAGGTGTAGGTTCTTTTTGGAAAGGTGTTTAAGAGTCATACTGGCAACTAGATTGGCAGCCTATGTTTTCATGGAGGATTAAAGATCCCATTGTTGGTTTTGTCAGACTCTCACCTCCATTGATCTGACCCAGTGGAGAGAAGCAAGCCTAGCTACTTAGGAGCTGAAGGAAATGCCAGTACATATCAACTGAAGCTTACTGCTTTAGGCCTGATTCTTCACACCAGTGTGCCTTTACTGATTTCAAATCCCCCTGACAGTGGAAAATTGACTTTTTGTTCCTGTACCACAGACTCCTCTAACTGCTGCCCTTTCTCTTCTGTTCCATAGTACCAGCAAATCATTAGTTCCTGTGTCTCGTGTTCTGTCCTTTTAGGCTAGGGACAGACATTACACATATACCAGCTTAAGTGATCAGAAACTGGTTTAAACCTTTAACAGAACAGATGTTCAGTGCACATAAACCAGTTTGAAAATGGCTGAAAAAGTTTTGAGATAAACCTCGTTGAATGTAGTATCAGACTTAACTGATTTGGCTCAAACCATTTTATGCAAGGTCTGTCCCAGACCCCTTGTTGGTTTAAGATAAACCAGACACCCTCAGCATCCCAGCATGCTCTCTGGGTTGGGCGTGGCTCTCTGCTCCACAGCAAAGGTGGCCCCTCCCCTCTGCTCCCTGGCTGTCTATCTGTTGGTTTCTTAATGGGGTGCTAAACACTGTTATCAACTTGCCTAACTTGCAAAAATTGAATCAATTCAGGCTCAGGCTTTTTGAATGTCTGTCCCTAGCTAAACTCTGTTGCTGTTGATTGTTACCCAGGAGGTGCTTAGGCACTAGAGTGATGGGGAGCAATAAATAAAACTGAATTGGATGGATATATAGATGGGTTATTTTCATTTGTTCAGATTCACTTCCTATTAGTTCTTTCTTTGGCCGCATGGTCCCATGGGTCCATTACTTTCTCATGATGATTAAATCAGCACTGGGCTGCACCTACTGCTGACTAGAAAAGCCTGATCTCTAGGGAAAGGTTCTCTCATATGTCTTCATTAATGTGCTGCACTTCACCATACTTCAAATGGTAGCCTCTGAACCACAACTGACCATTAACTTTTGAAAACTGCTATGGAAATTCTTCTTTAAAATGTCTATTATATGGGTCAGATCTGAGACAACCTGTTGGTAATGAGTGAAAGAGTTACTTTTTCTTTGATACTGTTATCCAATATTTCTTGGGTTCCGTGCTTGAATAAAGGCCTTTTATGAATTTTACTGAATGGGCCTTGGAAAATATGGCCACTGCTAACACAGATGGGTTATTGTACCTTGTCTCATATTTATGATGCTTAGTGCACCTTAGCAAGAGCAGTAATGTATTGTATCCTTTTCTTGTTTACCTCCTTTGTGCAAGTGGGGTTAAATACCCACAGAAACTAATAGACTGCAGTGGGGTTAAACATCTGCAGCTGAGGCTGGAAATCAACCACCTGTCCTCATGCATCCTGTTCAAGTGCTGTCATGTTTGTGGGTTTCTCTGCATTTACACATAGCTTTTGGCACTGTTTTTGTGCTCAGACTGCTCTGATTGAAATCCAGCAGCCAATACAATGAAGAAGTACAAGCAAACCAAACAACAAACAGAATCCATGTGCCCTTTATGCCACTTGTCATTTTAAGCCAAAGGATGAAACAGTATTTTGGCGGAGTTGCTGTGGCAAAGCAAGTTCATTTTATTGCACACAAAGAAGAGAGCTGATGAGTCATCGAAATAATGTTTTGCTGTTACTTGGTCAAAATGAAGTAATGCTTTTTCATTTCTGAAATGACAGAAGATTTTGCCCATGCATTAGAATTATCTGTATATTTGTTCCATCCTGTGGCAGTGTGGGTGAATCTTTTTTGGGTGTATCACTAACTGGACAAAGCAGATTCCATAGGCTCTAAGAGTGCAGTGTTAGAAAGAAGCCAGCTTGCTAGTAGACTAACCAACATGACTAACTACTTTTGTTTGCTCATGTTTCTGTCTCACTTCACAGATAAAGATTGACTGGGGGTGAAGTTAAACATAGAGCATACTAAATCTGTGAAATGTTAAAAAGCGTTAAAGTTGGAATGTGCTGTGAGCAGTTACATATTAAGGGTTAGTGCCATTTCTTGTCTCCAGCCTCCAGTCTCCAGCCTTAGTCACTAGTCTGTAGTCTGACTTGTGACTAGGACTAGGGACAGACATTCAAAAAGTCTGAGCCTGAATTGATTCAATCTTTACAAGTTAATCTAACCTCCCTACGATGAACCGATTTGCAAGTGTAGAGACATTCCCTCTGGACTGAGAAAATGCAGGCACATGCCTGCAGTGGCTCGGGCTTGAAGCCGGGGGGCACTAAAGCAGCCCTTTCTTCCCTTCCACAGTGCTGAGTTGAGGAGGGGTGTGGCCCGGCCCCAGCAGGATGTTCTGATTAGGAAGGGGTGTAAACCCCCACCCTGCCTGCACCATCCCAGGCTTTTCCCTGCGCGCTGCTCAAGGGGCGGAAGTGTTGCCAGACCCCAGCACCAGGCTAGCACTCTGAGGCAAAGGGGGAGGGGGGTGGTGAAAGTATCTGTTGGTGATCCTGAGCTTTTCAATCTCCCCTCTCCCTGCTTCTTCATACTGTCTGCAGAAAACCTGACAGGTGAGAGAGCCAGCAGGGAGCTGATAACACAGCTTTAGCAGCCCATCAGGAAATCAAAAGCCTCTCTCATTAGTTCAAGTTCTTAAACAGCTTTTTTCATGGAAGGAATGGAGGGACATTACCAGCTGACCTGTTGATTACCTCCAAAAAGTCTTCAGTGGACACTGTCCTGTCTGCCTTTGTCCTGTCTCACTGAAATTGGAGACACACACACACAGACACCTCTCAGCATTAGGTAGCATACCACATGCCTTGAGTCCGTGTGGCTGTGCTGTGGGAGAT
>NW_005842177.1:1218405-1241778 GCF_000455745.1 Alligator sinensis
GGGGGAGAGGGACACAGCCCTGCTTTCTGCAGCAGACAGCCCAACGCAGCCCAGGGCTGCAAAGCATCTGAGATGCTGGGGGACTCTGGTTTAATTTAAATGAGGAAGGGGTCTGGGACAGACATTGCATGAACTGGTTTGACCTAAATCAGTTAAGTCTAATACTACATTCAACCAGGTTTAACTTAAACCAGTTTCAGCCATTTTGAAACTGGTTTATGTGCACTGAACTTATGTTCTGTTGGAGGCTTAAACCAGTTTCTGATCGCTTAAACTGGTTTATGTGTAATGTCTGTCCCTAGCCTAGTCTTGCAGAAAGGAGCATCTTTAGGAGCTAGGACATCTGGGCTTTATCCCTGCATGGTGGGGAGGGGGGCAGGAGGGAGGGGGGGGCTCCTGGGAGCAGTGCATACTGGGATGCTGTAGGACTGAAAATTGCTCATTGTATCTCCATGGAGCAGATTGAAATTACACTAATATGAGTAGGTAGTACAGCTCAGCATTAACACTCACCTGAAGTAGCATAACTTTGAGGAGCTCAGAAGGTACTTAGCATGACTTAATGAGCTTTAATGTGTATATGCTCATGTTTTAAGTGCCTTTAGTATGGTTTAAGTGTAATGTGTAACTTCACCCTGATGTGTAGTCCCTTTTGAACTGTCAACCCTGTGCCACCAAGAGGAACTTAAGTGGGCATCACTCAGAGCAACAAACACACAGACCCCTTTATTGTGGGCTTCTGTGCCACCACAGAACTTACATATGGAGCAAGAATATGGAAATACTAAATTGCTTTCAACATTTTAAATGCTCTTGGTCTGCGATCTAGAGCTTTGTGGTTATGAATGTAACCTCAGAAAATTCCTTTTAGGTAAGGGAAACCATGCAGCCTAGTGTTGGTTCCCAAAAGACTGACAGAAAACACTTTTCTAACCTCAAGAGTTATTTTCTCCACAGGCAAGCAGCAATAGGAGTTTCTTGTAAAACAGAACTTCACAATGATCAGGGTGCTTCTCTTTTAAAAGAGTGGCTTCATTTGGCTGATTCTCTAGCCACATCTAAAGTTGGAATGATGGATAAACAAGTGGTTATGTTGTCTGATGGATAGGGATTGTGTGTGATTTGTAGTGAGCCCACTTTTAGGAATGATGGGTGGGGAGTGGAGAGAAGGAAGGGCCAGCAAATAGGTAAGGCATCACAGATAGGTGAAGTGAATCACGTTTACCCCACAGCTGGCACACAGCTTGTCATCTTCCTGCTTCACAGTCAGCCGTGTGCCTGAAGAACACTGACGTGAGTTGTACCCATGCATACACTTGAAAAAGCTGCTGTGGAAATTTTCACACTCTTCTTCCAGTAATCTGAATCAGGGCAAGGGAAGCAGACAAACATTTGGAATCCCAAGACGGGGGAAATTGAAAGTTTGGCCATAGTTGGAAGATGAATGTTAGGGACAGCTTTTTTGTTCTTTAGATGCCAAAATGCTTGTGGATATGGAAAAAATGTTCTTTCTTTTAATATGCAGATGACTGATTAAACCTAAATACTTTATAATTTGCCATAAAACATGTCAATTCAACCTTAACTTAGTGCAATAATGGTGTAAAAATAGTGTGATTCAAACAGTATCAACTCAAATTAGCTTTAATCTGCCTAATAATAGAGAAATCCATAAAACTTGGAACTGTAATACATAGGAATTGAGGAGCTTCCAAACCACATGCATGGATGAGATCAGGCCTTTTAAAAAGTGCCAATGAATATTTGGGCATTAGAACAATAAGGCAGCTTAGCAGTTATATAGGCTTTAAAATTAGTTACATACCAATGTTGTCTTCCAATATAAGTTGCAGTTACATAGTTTGGTTTTTTTAAAGCAGTCGTTCTCAAAGTGTTCTGCAAAGTGAGATGCATATAATTTTATCCATATTTTGCAAACTGTAAAACTTGACACAGATGATTCATACGGCCAAAATACTTGTCTATCTGTGCTTGGAAATACAGGCCCAGTGATTTTTTTTTTCCAGGTCCCAAAATAAATAAGTAGCAGTCAGTGTTATCAACTTTTGCCATGTTTAGTTTTTATTTGTAAAACCCTGGATTTATCACTATGTGGTAACTTCAGCTTTCATTAAAAATGAATAATAAAAGCATACAAAAGCATCAAGTCTTCATGAGTGCAGAGAGAAGCTCTGAAGGGCTAACCAGGAAGGTTTTAAAACTAAAAGCTATTGATTTTTTTTAAGATAATTTGTGAATTGCAAGTACCTCATCCATAATTTTTTAACACTTAGAAACATTGCCTAGAGCTCCAGTTTCATGAGTTGTAATCTCACATTTTCCTTTTAGAGCAGTCTGCCTCTGCTCTACTAAATCCTTTAAGAATCTCGGATTATTATTGATTTGAAAAAATCTTTTCATTCTGTGCAAAGAGAATCTCTGCTGAGACCCTTGCCTGTAAATAGTGCTAGTGAGGAAGATGGCTATATTGGAGGGAGTAAAGCAAACTACACCAGGCAGGGACAGATTAGACACTGACAACTTGCTGCAGATTCAGAGGAACTTTCTGATTATGAGAGTAGTCAGGATTTGGAACAGGCTACCTAGAGAAGTTGTGGAGTCTCATGCGTGGACTTTCAAAAGTAGATTAGACTTGGATGGGATGGTTTAGTCAGGGATGATTCAGCCTTAAGTAGAGGACTGACTAGATGATCTCCTGAGGTCCCTTCCAGACTTACTTTCCTATGATTGTGTGAACTTTATATTCAGGACAGGTCAATTTTTCTATTCCAGGAGTTGACAATGTTTTTCTGGCAGTGGGCTGGAATGACCCAGCTTGAATTTGAGGCAAACTGGCACTGGGACCAAGCCACCTCTGCATGCTTCTTCATGCATGTAGAACCCCCCTTTCACCAAAGTCTGTGTTGCTTGTTTGCATGGTATGAACAGAACCCCCTACCTCCAGATGCTGCTAAAGCCACTGTTCCACAGGCTGGATCCAAACAGGTCATAGGTTGCTGACTAGGGGTACATTGATAAAGATTTTCTTGGCTGATACAGATGACCATTTATTAACCAGCTATATTGGCTGATACCAATCCGATAGCTGATTTACAGGAGTGCAGCCCAGGAGCTTGGAGAGCAGCATCCTGACGGTAAGTCGGGGGGCGGGGGGAAGGAGTGCGGGGGAGGGAAGGGGTATGGGGGAGGCAGATTGAGGCCCCCAAGGAGCTGCCGGGAGTGGGGCTGGGACTGGGGCAGGGGCGGGGGGGAATTTTGGGGTGGCTATAGCCCACCCTATAGCCACCCTTCTTGCTCTGCTGCTGCCTACTCTGCCCCCACCTGCCCTGAGCACAGCCCCAGCCCAGCTTCCCTACTAGGAGGAGGCAGGCACAGTCCCTGGCCCTGAGCCTGCAGCATACAGCCCACCCTTGCCCCATGCACAAATCTGGGGGTCACATGCTCCCCATGCCTCTCCCAGGGGTGCGCACAGTGGCAGGGGGCCACCCCCTCCCCATCTCCCTGTGCCCTCCAGATGAGTAGCCTGCAGCTCTGTCCTGATCCTGGGGTCACATTCACTGCCCTGGCTGGGCAGCATCTGCCTCTGCCACTGCCCCGCTCCCTCCTTCACTTTGGGAACTTTGATCTGCCTCCCCCAATTCCCTTCCGCCCCACAGACTTACCAGCTAGACGTTGCTCTCCAAGCTGTCCAGCTGCATTTCTGGCCTCGTGCATGGAGGCTGAGCGCGAGTGTTGTTTATTGGTGATGTTATTGGCTTCACCAGCCAAATAAAGCCAATTGCCGATAATGTTAATTTTCCTTTTATTGGTGCCAGTCCGATATGCCATTGATATATCGGTGCACCTCTACTGCTCTGACCCCTGTTCTATTCTGCTTGAACTGGGAAGAAGAGTTCTGAAGGCTTTGGACCTGATTCTGCTATCATTTACATCACAGTAAATTGAAAACAGCTCCATTAATTTAAAAAGGTGTAAAATGGGTGTAAAATCAACATGATGAAAAGGGATGTAGGGCGTTAATATTCTTTACAGCTGGAGAAAGGATGTTTAAGAGCTCTAGCAGTGACTTTGACTATCATTTCCAAGCAGAGACAGGCAGGGTTTGGAATGAAAGATGCTGCCTAGCATTCAAGTTTTTGGTCGTCTTGTAACTTGAGCTATTTGATTGTCAATTCATCTACATTAACTACTGAGCTAGCACAGATACTCACAAACATTTTTCCTGTTCCAAGTTATGGCATGACCAATAGCTCTGGAGCAGACAAGAGAACAGGGCAGTCAGTTGAATTGTTTTTGGAAAGGTCAGCAAAGAAAACAGATCATAGCTTGTTGATACCAGAGAATCAGTTGCTGGTGTGAAACAAAGTATTTGTGAGCAGCATTGCGATACGTTTTACCTTGGACACACAATTGGATCACAGAGCACTCGGGACTTTCCTTTGAAGCAGCAGCTGCCTAACATGAGTTAGGAAGCTTGGCAGTGAAACAAGTGATGACACAAATGTTCAAGCTGAAAAAATCTTACTGTGGAATGTAGCCTTCAGCTGAAATTAAGGTTTTGCCAGTTACCTTATCATCTGCCTGTGCTGATCCTAGCATGCCTCCTATTATGAGATTTCAGCTAACACAAACACACACAACTTCTTTTCATTCCTCTTTTTTAATTAGATATTTTTACAGTTCCATTTACAAAAAAAAAAGGTGTTCTTCCACTATCAGTGCTTCCACAAATCAGTACTACTGAGAGTGGGATGTATTTGGTAGCTGTGTTGGTCTGAGACAAAAAGAAGTGCAAAACTCCAGAAGTCTTGGTTCAGAGATTATGCATTTTATTAGACCAGCTGAGAAATCACAAAAAAATTAACTTTTTTTGCAAGCTTCCGGGCACACACGCCCTTCCTCAGGCTCAGGGAAAATTAAAGATGATATAAAGTCCCCATAGGTAGAACATAAACTTAATTTTTGCACAGAGGAAGCTGAAGGTGGAAATCTGTTCCTCTGGGTTATGAGAGTGTCTTTGTGAGTTGCTCTTTGATGTGCCTTATCTCCTGCCTCATCTCCTGCTTTATCTGCACATCAAAGAGCAACTCACAAAGACACTCTCATGGACTCAGAGATCATTCTTTGTTAGTATGTTCTTTGCATTTATTCTCATTCCTGTATAATAATTTCTTTTACCATTTTTTACTGTTAATAATGCAAGATATAATGACACAATGGGGGAATTTAAAGGTATTTAGAAGCTCAGATGTTATTGATTGTGCAATTGGATTTAGGCACAAAATGTCTTAAAGGCCTATAAAAAAATCAACCCCTAAGAACAAATAATTCCATACCATAATTGGAAGGTTAATCTAATGATTTCTGTTCTTGCAGAGTATGGTAGATAAACTGTCAGGTATTATTAGGAAAACATCAGTGAAGGCTAGGAAGGGGTCCCAGGTCTACCCCATTGGTCTCTATTTGCCGACCCTTTAATGAACTGCAGGAGGGTGAGAAGAATTTGCCCAGCCTACAAGTCACCTCAGGCTCCTATAGATGGGCAGCAAGGCTGCTCTGACATGCTGTAAATCCAAATTAATCAAGTCTGCTGGAGTGCAGAAATTAGCGTGCTCCAGCAGCCTCCAGTGTCACATGTATCAGAGTCCCCTCACTGAAAAATGGTAGTGGGGCGCTTTAAACTAAAGCTCATTTGATGAGTTTTAGTTCAAAGCACCCCACTGCCATTTCTCAGCACAGGGACGCTGATACATGTGATGTTCAGGAGCTTTTAATTATGTCTATAAACATCCCTACAGCTTATCTAAGTGGCAGAGCACTGCTGAAAGCACTGGTGTAGAGGATGGGACAGGGAAATGGGATTAGCTGTATCACTCCACTGAGTATTTTTAGTCAGAGGCAGCTCTGGGGGGGCCCTACCATTATTTAAAGCAGCTCTTGCAGGCCCTGTCAGTCTGCTGCAGCAGCCTGGAATCAGCAGTTCAAAATCTGATCTGAAACCTTTGCAGTGTCTTCCTTTCCCTGTCACAGGGAAGTGCTGCTGTGGAACGGGTTCTTGCAGTTAAGGATTTAGACTCAGATCTGGTGGAGATTGCACTATGACTCTATTTCCCTGGGATCAAGGTTCTCCAGCAGGGTCTGTGCTGTATGCTTTCAGAATGGTGTGTTAGCTTGACAGATCCTCTTGCAACACCCCTCATCACCTGCGCTGTAATATGGACATTTATCTAGTAGTTCTTAGCTGCATAGTGTGGTTTTCACCTGTCCAATTTCTAAGCCCGCAGGGGACACACCAGAGAAGCATACATGCTGCATGGGTTGCATCAGGTGCTCCCACTCTGCTCACTGCCGTGCACCCTCGTACAGTGCTGATTTCTCCCCCTCCCCAACCCTGGGTCTGACCATGGACTCACCCTTATCTCCCTGTGTTGCTGCCCTGTCCCTGCCCCAATGAGGCAAAGGCAGGAAGCAGCAGTCAGAGGGGGGAGTGGGAGCCTGGAGACTCCAGCTGCTCTTACTGCTGTTGCAGCCAGAGTGATGGAGGGGGCAGAGAGAGGATGGGACAGTGGCCAGGTAAGAGCCCAGGGGCCGCACATGGCTCTCAGGGCGCTAGTTGGACAGCCATGGCATAGGTGGACTGAAAGTGTTTTGCTTTCAAAGCTCTGTTTTGTATGACTTCCATTTTCCTTTAAGGTCACTCCAGAAATTCAAAAATTAGCAGTACTGTCTTTGAGTCAAATTCTACCTCTGCAGAGGCATGTAGGGCTCTCACTCAGCTCATGGTGAGGTCTGTGGTTTCAAACAGTGTGTCCATTTTGAGGTTGTATTTTATTCTGGTAAAATAAAAGTGTTACCCACGTAGCATTACTTACGTAGGAGTCCTCTGATTTCCGTTAGGTCTGCTTCTTACCCTGTCCAGTTGGCAGTTGTGGGTGAGGGGACACATCTCTCAAACTGTTCTTGCTCAAGGAAAGACCTTACTCCTTCTTTTAACCAGCTTATATGTTCTTAGTTCCCACTGTTGCTCCACAGATTGGCCAGCTGCTTAAGCCCTGGCTAGCCTCCTTTGAATTTGCTCTGCTCCTTGCTGGATCTCTGCAGTATAAACATGCTGCATAAATCCATGTGTGACCAGACCTAGTTTGGCTGAGGTTCAGTGCCTAGGAGTGGTTCCTGTGAAGAAAAGAAGCCCATTTCTTTGAAAATTGTAAGTAGACAGGATCAACCTCCCAACCCCCTAAAACAGGGATGTCCAGCCCACAGAGCGGTTTCACTGGGGTACTATGGGAAGCGGGGAGTGTGGCCTGCTGCAGATTCGGGGGCCTATGTTTATAGTCACTTCTTGAGGTTGTGGCCTGACCTTTGTCAGTGTGTGTCCATGGAGAGGCAAGAATGACTGTTTTTCCATGTGGCTTTCCAAGATACTGTGCTAAGAAAAATAGGCTCTGCTCTGATTTGCCATTGGGATTCCTAGTGACTGAAAACTAAGTGGCTTGCAAAAACTAAGAAATGGTTGCAAATACCAGCTATTGCAGAATCTGGGGCCCTTTGGCCCTGGTGGTCATGGCTATCTGTGGAAGGAGGGCAAGCAAGGGTTGTGCTGACATGGCCCTTGTTTGCCCTGCAGCTGCTGTCCCTATCACCATTGCTGCTGCCAGTCCAGTCTCACTCCACACCCCAGACCAGATTCGAAGTATACATGAGGTCTGTGGTCTGTCCAGATTCATGGGGTGAGTTTGATACCTCTGCTCTAAAAAGATACTGAGCACATTCACCATCATCTAGCAAAGCAATTAAGTTCTTGTGTTTAAAAGTAAACACAGGCATAAGTGTTGTGTCCAATATGCAGTCTTTTACAGCTTGGGCTATGGTCAGTGTTCAGATTATTTTTTTCTTTGGCACATAATGCTATAATCTTCCTTGGCAAACTAGACTGCTAATTATCTAGTAGTGTTACATTTTACAGCCAATATCTTGGAAACAAAGGTAGAAACAGGATGAAAACAAATGAAAATCCATCTCAGTGTAACTGCCCTTCCAATAGATCAATACTCAATAACCCATCTGATGCAAGAAGCACAGAGGATCACAAATCCTGGTAGCCAATAATTTTTCATCATTGCTGCTGTTTGAAAGCAACGGTAACTCTCACCTTTCTATAATTTACCAGTGTTGGAGCAGTGAGGGACTCCTTCCCTGTAACATGTTAAACTTCAGTGCAGTAAAAACATATAATTAATTATTCTATAAATCATAAAATTGATAAAAGAGAGATGAAAAGGATACTTCACATGAATACATATATTAGAATAATTATTTGAAATGATCATTGTAAGTCCTATGTATAATATAATTCCACAAGCTTTTTCCATATTCTCTGCCCTCTTTCATAAAGAATTTTGCTGTTTCCCTTAGCTGTCTTTCCACATGGCTTTCCAAGATACTGTGCTAAGAAAAATAGGCACTGCTCTGACTTCCCATTGTGATTCCCAGTGACTGAAAACTAAGTGGCTTACAAAAACTAAGACATGGTTACAGATTCCAGGTATTGCACTCAAGAGACAGGCTTCTCTTGGTCTCAGCAGATGTCAGTTCATTTTAGTACTTAGTCATCCCCACCAAGGTCTGGGACAGAAGTTTCATAAACTGGTTTGACCCAAATCAGTTAAGTCTGATGCTACATTTAACCAAGTTGATCTTAAACCAGTTTCAGCCATTTTGAAACTGGCTTATGGACACTGAGCTTCTGCTCTGTTACAGGTTTAAACCCATTTCTGATCACTTAAACCGGTTTGTGTGTAATTTCTCTCCCTAGCCCATGAGAAAAACATCAACTTTAATGTCACCGAAAGGTAGCTAAAGATGCCAGTAAAAATTGCCATTTGCTTCCCACACTGGAGCTCATGCTAGCAGGACTGTTACCTCATGAGACTCCAGAAAAAAAGACTCAAATTTAACATGTCAGTGACCTCCTTATTTGGAACATAGTATACATTTAAAAAAAAATCAAAGCATTATGAAATTTGCATCAGCTTTGATGATCTCAGAGAAAATCAGTGGCTTAAATGAAGTTTTGGAGCAGCTTTAAGCATCTCAGTACTGTATTTACTTTGGACATGAGTTTTAAAGGTGGTCAGTGATTTGAGGGCTGCAATTTCTGGGTGTCCAGCTTGACACACCCTGATTTTTATGCATTTTGCACAGGTAGAGTTGGCTACAACTAGGACAGTACAGTGGAGAATCAGTCCCACCCTTTCCCTTTGCCTGCACTTCCAGCTACAAAAGCACTCTAAGCCTAAACATAACTTTCAGACAGGAGTGGTGAAGACAGCAACCTACCTAGTTTTAAGATAGAACTTGATGAGGGAGCTATGTGATCTAGTTGTATTTTATAGCAGCTGACTGGCTTCAGTGACCCAGGAAGCCCCTTCTGGTCCAGTGCTTTACATTCCAAGTTTTTCTTCTTTCATACTCTACATCCAACTCTCTGTCTGTCCCCACACTCTTGTGTTTTCTCATTGAGTTCTTTCTCAGTTATCCAGTTGCCTTTTGATCACCTTCAAGGTAATTTGTCCTGGCCACACAGTTATTTTTATGGCTAACCAAAAGGGTTTGGAAAGATGAAAAATATCCAGATTATGTCTGTTTTCTTCAGTCCCCTTTTCTGCAGCCCCCATCTCATGGGTTTATTTTCCTCCTGCTCACACTGGTCATTCATTCTTGAGAGTGGTGATTCTCAATTCGGGTGCTGTGGCACCCTGAGACCTTTTCAGGGTACCCTGGAGTGCTGCAGAGTTAAAACACCATTAGCTGTGCAAACATGATTCACAAGATAAACCCAGAGATTTCATGTAGGAATTTATAATGTAAAAAACATTCTGACCAGTTGTGCTCTGAGTTTTTGGCAACAGTAGAATTGCTCTGCTATTTTTCTGTAGTTAAAAAATGAATGAAAAGAGCTGGCGTTTTCTGAGGAGTGGCTTTATTCTAAAGAGAGGTGAATAAAGTCTGAGGAGCTTGAGAACCACTGTTCTAGGGGATTTGTATGGGGGACATGTGTTACATCTACCTCACTTTCCTAGCCATAGATTTACAGGGCCACAGATGTTTTCTAAATCAACTTGCTTTTAAAAAATGAGGGAAAGGACTTTGTGGGAGAAGGACCAATCTGACAGGAGGTAGATTGGCAGAACAGGTCAAGGAGTGAGTTCCAGATTCAGGGATTTTATGAAGCAAGATGTGGAGATGAGAGAGAGAAAGGATATGAAATGAAAGCAAAAGCACTGAGGGAGAAAGTGGAAAGAAGTGAAAGCAGAGATATAGGCAGGAGCTACAGCCCTGATTCAGCAAAGCACCAAAGTATATGTGCTTAGAGTTAAAATATGTTTGCTCACATCCATCTGAGTTCAGCAAAATACGTAAAAACTGAATCCAAACACATGAAGTCTTACTATTGGCTTCAGTAATATTTGGATCAGGCTTTCAAGCATTTGTTTAAGTCCCACTGATTTCAATAGGACTTAAGTATGTGTTTAAGTGCTTTGCTGGATTGGAGCCTAAATTGGGCAGTTCCTTGTGGATAAGGGCAAGAAAGGATGATGTGGCCAGAGCAACTATAGGTTTGTAGCTCAGAATGACAGAAACTCTTTTAAGGTAAGTTAATAAACGCATCCCACAGTGCAGTTTTTTTGTCAATGAAATTAGGGAAGAGCTTTTAAGCATGTGACAAACTGGCAACAAATACATTAGGCGGTGAGAAATCCTTGGAGCTGTGCTGAAGAGCAACTGGTTTGAAAAGGTTGTTTTTTGGGTACATGTTTTTTCAGAGATTTACTTATTGACTAACTAGGTTGCATATTTGCCCTTTGTTTTCTTTATCATTCTGAAACTGCCATCTGTACTCATTTCTGTACCGTGGTGCTCACTATGCAGCTCATGGGGCTGCTAGCTGGAGTGTTGGCTTAGCCAACCAGCCTGAAAACATCTGTGCTGTAGGCAGGTCAGTACAATTGGCAAGCTGCCATGGATATCTTATGGTTCAGGGATTGATGCAGCTTTCATTTTAATCCAAAATTTCCTGCTAGGAAGGAAGTGAAAGTGTTGCAAACTATACACGATTCCATCATCTCCATACAGCAAGGGCTTTTTTTTGTCTCTCTCTCTCTCTTTCACTGCTCTCCACGTCTGTGGGTGTGGAAAGACATCCTCAGTAATTACAGCCATGCTTCTGAGGTCAGAATGCTGTGAATACTTAGTAGGGATTAATGTTTGCCTGAAAGGGCCTCTGAATAGAACTGTAGCAAAGCTTTTGAAAAGAACAATTCCTGACATACCATAGATGAATAAACACAAGGTAGGGTGGGGGTAGGGGCAGTGATTAGATATTACTGTACAGTCACTTGGCATTTTGTGTGCGTTAATATAGAGCGCATCTTCTAGCACCCAAGAGTATGTGATAACAATGATAGCCCACATTTAAAGAATTTAATTCTGTTTTTTCTTTTGATTTTTTAGTTATCAGTGTTCATGTTTTCAAGCTTTTCTGTGCAATCAAGATGGCTAGAGCTTAATTTTTTAAAAAATAAAACTGAATATTTCACATTATCACATGACTCCAGGAGCTAGGGATTTAAAAAAACTCAATATTACAAAATGTGTGATAATATTGTGTTACCCTGGCTAGACACTATGTCAGCATAGTCTAATAAGCACAGTAGTGGGAGCTGATCCTCCCCGTGACCCCTCTATTTCTAAAAGAGGGCCTCTTCGTTCAGTTGGGTTTTTAGGCAGGTCATTTCATCTCTCCATCCCAGCTTTCTCATTTTAAAAATAACACCTGTTCAAGTACATCAGAATGACTGGGAGGAATTGGTCATTATTTTATATATGTGCAGACCACACACTAATGGAGCCAAACTTGGATGACCCTTACAATGGAGATAATATCTATACATAAGTAGTTCCATAGACTGCTACAAAGCTTTTGTGTGAGCAGATGCTCAGTGTCAGGACTAAGTGTTGCAGAATCTTAACATTATTATTTATTTAAAGAGAAACAGGGTGGTCATTGAGCCTGAGGTAATTGACCACAAGTCCACTGAAGATAATGGAGTAGCATCCTTTAGTCTGAATTTGACTCACTTCCCTTACCTAGAGAACAGAGAGGACATTTCCCTGTTGGTGAGACTCTGTTGTCCCTATGAGCATAGGATTGCTACTGTATAGTTTTCATATTGGCAATAAGGTAGTCATTTTGATCAATGAGTGGCTATGGGGCTGCTCTATAACCAGAAGTTTTGGGCTCAAAGGATGAATTAATGGGAGAAGTTTTATGACTTGCATTGTGCAAGGGACATGACTGCATTCTCTTTGTGGTCCCGTTTGGCCTTAAAGTGTTGGAATATAGCAATTGTCTCTTATTCCAGATCAAGTGAAATTTATACTTTCACTTCCAGTATGGCTTGACTGCCCCAGAGCTCTTGGAATATGATCCACATCTTTACTTTGACTGCTAATTAATGCTCCTCTGTCAGATGGATGCTAAATCTAAGAATACTGGACCACAAGGATTTCCCTGCTATTTAAGGTCAAATAGTCTTACGTGGGTGGAGTGGGTGAAGTGAACCCACAAAAATTCAGTGTTTTCCTACTGCATGCACAGAACCCTTCATTGCCATGCACAAACCAACTATTGCCTGCAAAAGATGACTGGTTAGGTTAGTTCGTACTTGCAGATGTCAGATTGTGAGGGAACAATGAGCCTTTTTAGATAATTTCAGATTAAAACACTGTATTGAAGAACTGGAGAATACATGGTTAAATTGAAGGCTGTGTTAAAAGGTATTCTTTCTTTCCATGCTAATAATTCATATATGGTATGGAAATGAAATAGTCTATGATGCAAGGAAAAGCCATTTTCAATTAAATCAGTCATTTAAAAGTTGTGTCTCAATTGTCAGGAGAGTGGTTGTTGTTGTGTTTAAGTATAAACTGTGGACTCTGAAGAGAGACATGAGTGCTCAGTCCTTGCAGGGCATCAGTTTTTACTTCATTCCAGTTCCTGGCAGCAGGCTTCTAGCTGTGAAAATCTGAAAGAGTTATTGACACTGTTCTTTGAACAGCCCCAGTCTGTCTCCTGCAAAGCTCGTTTGCTATCAGCTGAACCACAGATGCTGCTGCTTATGGCTCAAAGTCGGGAAGAAAGGAGGCAGGCAGCATGCCTTGAGCATGTGTGCTTTGGAGTCTCTCTGTGTATCTAGCATCAGAGGTGGATTTCTCCTTTGAAAATACATTTGTAGCACATTACATATCACTGGATATTACTTCCATGATGTTGAACTTCACAGAGTGTAACTTTGCCTAGGGGAAATGGGGGGCAGGTTGATTTCTTTATTGTTAGGGTGACCTGATGTTTTCTGGCAGATACAACTGAGAATGTTTGGAAGGCAAAGGATTGGAGAATTTTTAGTTCTTAACCATCCTGCAATAAAAATGTCAGTGGTTGTGCTTGGATAGCAGGGGATTTTTTTTTTTTGTTCTGGTTTCTGCTGAAAGATGTTGTGGTAAAGCAGCAGAAAAAAATAGCTTGTTTCCTTTAAAGACTTCTACTCTTGTTCTGGGCAGCAAAGGACTAAGTTTTCAAAACAGTTCAATATCACCAATGCTTTTGAAGAGTAGGAGCTGAACTTTTGATGAGGTGGTCTCCTTATGGACACTGAAGTCTATCAGAACTCTACATTTCTACTGGTGTGGCATTTTTCTTATAGACCTGATTGTGGTCACTTGAGTCTTTCCCTCTGCATTGTCTAATTGTTGTCTTCCTTTTCTGTAGTATATTAATAAATACCTCTCTGGAGGCTCCTTAATCTGCAGAGTTTGTCTGTATTCCAGGACTTGCGCCATGCACTGATGTCCATGCCTTCTTGTCACCACGACTTATGCCCCATTAATGCATACCTATTGACAGGTTAAATTGCCTCCTATGCTCTTCTGTGAGATGGGTCATTGTGCATAGTGAGCTATAACCTGCTCCCTAGCCACTCACTTGATATGGCTAGGGACAGACATTACACATATACCGGCTTAAGTGATCAGAAACTGGGTTAAACCTATAACCAAACCAATGTTCAGTGCACATAAACCAGTTTGAGAATGGCTGAAACTGGTTTGAGATAAACCTGGTTGAATGTAGTATCAAACTTAACTGATTTGGCTCAAACCGGTTTTTGTAATGTCTGTCTCAGACCCCCTGCTGGTTTAAGATAAGCCAGACACCCCCAGCATCCCACGTGCTCTCTGGGTTGGGCGGAGCTCTCTGCTCCACAGCACTCCCCTGACTGAAGTTACCCCCTCCCTGCTAAGCCGGAATTCCCCCCTCCCCTCTGCCTTGCTGAGGAGGTATCTGTGTATTAGCTAGCAGACCACATGCTGAATCCATGCTGAATCAACAGGTAGAATCAACAAGTACCTGGTAATGTCCCTTTGTTGTTTTCTAAACTGAGTGATAAACACTGTTATCAATTCCTATCCGGGCTAATCACAGTGTCCTGCCAGAGCCTGGCCACACCCACCTCAACTCCATGCTGTGGAAGGAAGAGAGGGCTGCTCTGGTGCCCCCCAGCTTCAAGCCTGAGCCACTGCGGGCTCAGGCTTTTTGAATGTCTGTCCCTAGCCTGTAGGATGGAGGTTGCAGGGTTGATTGCCTGACCAGTTTTTAGTTCTTTTTGATCCATACAGTACTGCTCTATTTCTGTCCGTTTTCACAACAGGATGGATTAATTTTTGTTGTAGAAAACCCAAAATAAGCCACAGACACTTGGCTGATTTTAAGACACTTTTTTTTATCTTGAGATGACTGAGAATGAGGCAGTTTTAATGGTCTCAGACTAGTCCCCAGTGAAGATATGTTCAAATTCAAGATTATTTATCTTGTGATTTGGCATATTTGGCTGTCTCTATACAGGAGAGACTCAGGATTGCAATAGTGAAAGCACAGGGCAAGACTGGGAAGGATATGAACAGTGAATTGGGCAAGCTGTATGCTGTGTGCTAACTTACATTTTGCTTATTTATAATCACTTCATTCAAACAGATATATTTAGTACTAAGTATTCCTACAAGACCAAGGGCAGAAAGATCATCACTTCTAGTATGAGCCCTCACACAGTGAAACATATAAGCATGTGCTTAGCTTTAAACCAAAGCTTAAATTAAACCCTGTTCCACAAAGAACATGTATTTAAGTCCACCGCTGAGTTGGAACAGGGCTCATTGCTAATACAGTGAGTGCAGTTGGCTGTATTGTGGGTGTCTACTGGTGAGTTATTAACTGTTGCTATCTGAACCTATAATTTTCCATAGATAAAATGACTTGTAATGATATGACCCACAATTTGATGTTGCTGGGTGCATATTGTGATCCTCCTCTAGTTAGTACAGGTTAAGGTATTTTTACATGAAAGCAGTTGTCAAGACTTCCAAGGCACCCCAAGCAATTACACGGTATTTACATTTTTGTCAATGTTTGATGTTAACATCCTTATTGCTGTAGAGGAATTTCCAATTTAGATTTGTTACTGGATGGCCTTTCCACACTGTACATGGATCATATACTGTACATTTAGTTAATCTATAAGGTGCATCTCTACCTTGCCTTCAGATATCTTTCTGCCTTTGTCAGATGGTCCAGGTGACTCTTCAACAGGTGTTTATTTCTTGACTGGAGGTGATCTGGGGGAGGGATAAAGGAAAGGACTCCTGTTATCAAACATAATATTAAGAGAACTATAAGGGTAAAGAATTAAGAATATTAATATTTCATAATATTCAGAAACCTAAAGGCATCCTGGTAGTAATGGGACAACCACATTACTTTTTCATTAAGGCTGAAAATCCCACGTTAGTTTGCAATAAAGCAAAATAGGATCTTGGATTGAATTAACAATTTAAATCTGTTTGCCTCTGTATGTCATTTGGCTTCTTCTGTTTTCTGTTTGTGGCAAAGGCTTACTAGAGTGAAAGGGAGACTTCGTTGTGCTTTAGGTTAGGCTCTTAGTTCTTCAGGTTCAGACATCTGCACTATGAGACTGCCGTATATCTCAGTAGTGTTTTCTGAATGAATCTAAGCATTGTTGCTGTTTTGAGACAGCCACAGAGTTCACAGTTCCCTCTCTCCAGCTAGGTGAAATTTACCGTGGCTTTGAATCTCAATCTCTGTCTCAAAGAAGAGCATGTAAAATAACACCTCAGCTGATTGAAAATGGTTGAGGATGCACTGCAGCAAAGAAAAGATCTCGAAATATTACTAGCATAGCAGTTCCTCCAAATATATTTTAGAGAGAGTTGTTTGATATTTGAGGACCTTTGTTATATCTTCAGCTGGAAGATTCATTCAGTTTTATGGCATCTTCAACTGCTATAAAAGCAAAGCAGTAAAAAGCCTCCAAACATTTATTGCAGTACAACCAATCCAGATGCCATTATTGGGATACAATAAAAAGACTGATAGTTAAACAGGTAATTTAAGTTTTAAAAACTTCTGTTGCCCTCGTACATCGACCTTGAAATGAGCTGGGAATGCTAATGGTAGGATGTTGTAAATACACAGAGGTCTGGTTCTATTGTCACTCCCCAAAAGTCAGGGGGAGCAAATTTTAATCTCATTTTAATTCATGTAAATGTGCCTTAATTCCACTTCTTGTGCTGCACACTTCCTGTGCTCCTCTTCAGTTAAGTGGCTATATTACATGGGAGAGCAAAATGATTCCTCTCTAGTTTGCAAAGGGCCTTGTGATTTTTCCAGAGAAAGTCCCCATGTAAGTTTAAAATAGTCTCCTGCATATATATAAGGCAGCATAGGAACTAAAAGACAGATGGAAGTATTGGAGCTGAACTCAACATACAAGGCACAGACAGAAGTGCAGCTCCCTACTGTAACTCATAGTGCTTCCTGAGAAGTGCTATCAGATACAGTGATTCCCCCAGACCCAATAGATGTTTGCTCTTGAGTCCGGGGGGGTTGGGGCATTAAGCTGCAATTTGGAACAGCTGCAAGTCTGCAGCTGCTCTCCCCTACCCCATCCTGTCCCCACTCCCAGTCCCAGCTCTGTTTTCAGAATGGGAAGGGGCAAGGGAGTGGAGGGGGTTTGGTCTGAGGTTTTTATAGCCAGTGCTGGAGAGTGCTTTCAAGGGCCAGATCAAATGAAAATTGTCACCTGTCTGTGTCTACAGGCAGGATTTATGATGCTGAATCTCTTTGCTGAAACTGTCAGAAGATTTTTCAGAACTTTCCCGGAAAAGCATCCTAAATGGAGAATGTCCCTGATGAACAAAAATCAAATGTAAAAAATTATTCTGTTTTCCTGTCCTGCCATTTATGCAGAATATATTTTTAATTATTTTTGTAAAATTAAGATTTCAAATACATATGCACATATTTAGCATGATTAATTGGTTTTAGTAGGTAAAGGAATCTAGGTCCTTATGGCTAATCACAGGAAATTGTTAAGTGCATATCAGAGACGGCAGAATGTTTTGCCTGGTTTTGAGCACATCTGCTGTCATTTACTGCTGTATGTACCTACTTGGATCCTGAAATGTTCATGTTTCTCTTCAGATAGACCCAAGAGACACTGATACTGTGAAGTCTTCTAATGCCAGGTGTTATTCTGAGTTATAATTTGGGAAGGGGTGAAGTTACTTCATCCCTGTGGGTAACAGATTTCTGGTAAAGTATTGTGAAAACACGTGTTTCTGCAGTGTGCTGTCACAACCCAGTGATTTTGGTGCCTTGGCACGATGGAATTTTCTTGCCACATGAGAAGCCTCTTGCACAGCGAAGGTTTTTGCTGCACAGAAAAACCTCGGTGCAAGAGAGTTCCCGCCAATTTGTAGCCTTCTTTGCAGGGTGCATTTCTTCCTTGCAGCACAGAAATGCACGGTGCAAAGAGTTCCCGCTATTCGAATGCAAATTTGTGTCCCGCTATTGGCCAGTTCTAAATTATTCACACGTGGCGGCTAGTAATTGGCTTGCTGGCCGTTTAAAAATTTGCGCGACTTCTGCCCAAGTCGAAGAACTCTGAGCACTCTGCAGAGTGCCTCTAAAGAGATCTGACTTGCGGCTAGCTGATCGATAGACTGATCACCTATCGATCCTTCTTCCCGTCACCGAGCGCAATCCCAGACGTACCCTTTTCCCGCCGGCTTGATTTACGGACGGATTCACTGGCTTGGGCCCCGCCAGCTGGAACAACTCACGTGGTTGTTCAGACGACCGGACCAGCTGCGTCGCAACTCCACGCGGCGTAAGTAAACGTTTTTGCAACCATTAAACCTTGTCTGTCTCTCCATTCACCAGCCCGCCCTGACGAACGAGCAATTTCTAACTCACCTCGAGTCAGCTCTGGCCGTCCGAGACATGTGCATATAGGGTCGAGCCAAATTCTGCCAATGGCAGTGGAGGATGTTTTCCTCACTAGGGTGGTTTGGAAGTCTACACTTTTTCTTTCCTTTCATTTTGCTTTGCTGAAATGATGTTCAGCTACTGTTCAAACAAAGAGATTGCCATTCTTAATATCTGATTAACCTCCACATTCCAGGTGCCTCTGTCTCCACATGAGTGGGGATCTGAGACTCTAGTTAACTATTTCCCTATTTAAATAAGTTCTCATAACCAGGGATCCTGATGGTGCCTGTTTATAAAAAATAATAATAATAAACAGAAAATAATCCCAAATTCTCTGATTAAAAACTCCCAAATCCATGTTTTTCAGCAATTAAAATGAAATGCCACTCTATATATAGGTATCACTTGAACACAATGTTGTATTGATATATTTACAGTTTTAAAGCAATTTGGAAGCTTGCCAGTACCTCATTCATTATAATAAAATACATTCTAAATACCTATGTATTTTGGCATTTGAGGTTTTGGGTTTTTTTTAATCATAGGAAATCAGAGTTCCCTCTGTCCTCTTCGCTTACCAGGATGCCGGTCCAGCTGTGGCTGTTCTTCCCCTCCCCACACTTTGTGGCACTGAGCAGCCCTAATATTCTGGTGCCCTGCCTCTGCCCATGACATTGTCCCTCACTCCCAGCCCACAACCCCCCGGCCCTGCTGGTGCCCCTCACTCTCACCCCACGCCCCTTTAGCCCTGCTGGTGCTTCTCATTCCTGACCCACAGCTCCCCAGCTGTGCTGCCCCTTAATTCCTAATCTGCTGCTCCCTGCCCCCCAGTGTGTGGGGAATGGGGTGGGTGTGTGGGGATGGCCAGGTGTAGGCACAGGCAACACGACAGGAGTTATGGGGGGGCACTGGCAATGCATTGGGGAGGCAGGAGGGCATGTGCCCCCCCCCCCAAATTTCTGCATTCACAATGGGGCACGGAGCTGCAGCTGGGCTGGACCAGATCCAGGCAGGAACCACCTCTGCAGCCTGGTGTAGAAAGGAGCACTGCAGTACCATGGCCACCAAGCTGAAGCACCCCCTGCCTGCCCAGCAGCAGTAGGAGAAGAACTCGGCACTGCCATTGCTGCTGCACCTCATCTTGGTGGCCCTGGCAGTGTGGCGCTTCCTCCCACCTGCTGAGCTGCGGAAGTTGTGCCTTCTCAGAGCTGGTCCAGCGTGGCTGCAGACCTACGTCCCGCACCCTGCTGTGGGTGCAGAAGTTTTGGGGGATGTGCCCCCCCACCCCCCGCATATTACCTCAGCTCCCCATATCCCACCTCCACCATGTCACCTATGCTACCCTGCCCCCCCCGCTGCATTGCAGTGTGCCTCCCCCACAATGCATCGTTTGTGCCTCTTTCCCCCCTACCCCTATAGACTTACCTGGAGGGAGCTACGGGAGCTGCTCTCCACTGCTGCTTGGCTGCTACATGCATGTGTGTGCACACGTATATGTGGCACCCCCTGCCTTCAACTGCCTTCCCCCGCTCCCCCCAGCCCCAAGCAGCCCCTTGCAGGTTGGAACTCTGCCAGCTTGCAAGGGGAAACCCAAATTTTCCCACATTTTTCTCCTTTGACAATCCATGATTTTCTCTTTTGAAAAGACAAAATCGATCTTTTTCTGCAGTGAACGGAAAACCTGGATCCCTGCTCATAACCAAGCAAGAGAGCATTGGACGTCTATTAAACTGTACATCTGTTAGATTTTACTCTTTGTCTCTGAGCATATTAAGAGCCAGTGCAGCATTCAGCTTTGGTGACCTATGTCGCTGCCTATGAGATTAAATAGTCCTCAAATATCAGACATTATCTTCCACTGGAGACGCGTATAGGTGGTGACTGTGTTGGTCCGTAAACTTATCTTTGATAAACTAATAAGCTTATGCTCTTTCTGTCTTTCTTTAAAGGGCAAGCTTTCCAGACTTAAGATAATTTTTGTAGTTATTCACCAATCAGCAAGCTTGTACTGTTTGCATTTGTATATATAAATGTGCACAGCCACGAGTTATAATATGTCATTCTATAAGTTAACATTTGCAAGATGAATATTTCTTGCAAGATGAGTGTTGTATTTCTTTTGAAATCTCACTAGTAAGGACTTATTTCCAGGATTTTTTTTTAATCTTTTCATTTTAAAACAGAGACCCAAAACACATCTCAGTGGAAAACTTGCATCTAGCTTGAGAATAACATAGCAGAACATAAAATTTGCAATGAATTAAGATGCCATGTGCAGGAATAATTGAATGCATGCATTTTGGGGGAAAGCTCAGCAAGCATCCAACTAATTTTTATTTACTACAGCAGCCTGGCTTAGTTCATTTTTCCCCCCAGCTGATGTCAGGCTTTGGGGTACATGTCACCATGAGAGAGTACAGAGTTCATGCTATGCAGTTCATTTTTTCATAATGCATTTTCAGTACACCATCAGATTGTGGAAGATTCAGCTTTAGTTGGGCTCAGCCTGGGCAGGTGATAAGGAAAGCACCCTCTGCAAATAAATTAAACATGCTGCCATATGAATTCTGTATGTAACACAGAGCATTATAGAAGATAGATTAATCCACTATTACAGCATGGCCATAAATAAAATGATCATCCTGCAGCTGCTTTGGCAGGAGATAGTAGCAGACAAGTTGTGTAAAGAGGGTTTCTTATTGCAGCCATAAAACATGATAAAGATAATTCATATGAAAGTGGCAGAATTTCTTCCATTTGTATGGCACATATCTAAAAGCATCTCCATTACCCTTGTATGAAATGCATTCACTGGGAAGTATTACAGGAAGAGAATCTGTGTAGAGCAAATGCTACAAGGTAAATTAAATTCAAGTAGCTTTCTTTTTGCACATGCTATAATTTTTTTCTGTGGTTTAGGTAGAGGTGAAAATTTGGTAATATAAGTCTTTTTTATGCCCTTTTTCATGTTGTCTAGAAGCATTTTCTGCAAATGCAGTCAGGTAGTGAGTATCTAATTGCTGGCAGTTGATTTTACGTACAATAAATTGCGGTTAGGGTACAAAATTAGACTATTTAAATGAAAAAATATCCCTAAACATAGTCATCCTTTTTATTCAACTTCTTTCCTTCAAGTAGGCCGGAGGGATGTACTTAAATGGCTTGATAGACCCAGCTTATAACTGGGTCAGTTTCAAACCAGCCGTGATTTCATTGATTTTACTGGGCTTGTGGCCACTTAGATAGCCAAACTGAGCTGTTAGCCTTAATCTCTGTTGGCCTTAATAGCACTACAGTGGTGAGTGACCATTCTGGAAGTTCCTGTAGACTAACCTGCTTGACAGCTTTTTAAGACTTTGCTAGGGACCACAAAGAGGTAATAAAAGATGTCAGGAAGTGTTGGGTAGGCTGCAAAAACATTTCCAAATGTCACTGTCACCCTTTAGGCCTGGTATGGCTTTAGAAAAACAAATAAAGCACAACATGCTCAGTGCCAAGTCTGTATGTCCTATGAAACTGTATTGAGAAGTAATGCCAGTAATATATCGTTTTTGCAGGAAACACAGGGTAAGGGAGAAGGTCTTTTATGAATTGTTAACTTTTATATGCAGTAGTTAACTTGCAGTTTGCTTTGCTTGATCTCTCCCTGAATCAAGTTGCATACGGACAAGAGATTTCCCAGATCAAACTATTGGTCTACCAAAGCTAATATCCTGCTTCAAGGAGTATCTTATGGCTGATGCATGATACGGCTACAATACACTGAGCCAATTGTGTAATCCTGCAAATGGAGAGTGGACTATTCCTTCCTGATTACTGAAGACCTCATTGTATATCAAAAATAAAATATGATCACCCCTTTCTTAGGGTCCAGCCCTTCTCCTGTTAAAAACAGTTGCAAAACTTCTGTTGATTTCAATGGGAATGGGATAACATAACTTCACTTTTTATTATTGCTCATAAAACTCCCCAGTTATTTAAATGATGTCTGTAATCTCCAGTTACTGCACCTGATCCTGAGTTCACTTAGGACCTGATCTAGAGACAATTGAAGTCAATAGACGTCTTTCCATAAACATTGGATCAAGTCATTATGCCAGACCTGACAGTGGTAGAACTCCTATAGGTCAGATCTCATTGCAGCAATGTAAATCTTGACTAATTGGATCAACTGAAGTGAAGTCACCTTGGATCTACACTGGTGTAACTAGGAGCATATTCTGTCAAACTGACTTAATATTAAAAAAGTCCAGATGATGGAAAATTATTATTTTTATCCTGCAAGACTCACGGCCCCCAGAATTACAGAACTGCTAGAAAAGTGCTAAAGTGGCAGGGTCTTGTCCTGGAGCAAATGGTAGAGGTACACTGATACATTGGTCCATATCATATTGGGACCAGTAAAAGGAAAATTTACATTATCGGCAATCAGCTTTTTTGGTCCAATGTGGCCAGTAATGTTGCCGATAAATGCCACATGCATGCTGCTGCTTTGCCCATGCATGTGGCCAGCCCAGCAGCGTGGAGAGCAGTATCCAGCTAGTAAGTCTGTTGTCAAGCAAGGGGTGTGGGAGGGAGCATAATGAGGCTCCTGTGGGAGGGAGAGAGTGGGGCAGGGGCAGGTGCTGCCCACCTGGGGTGGGGTGTGGGGCAGAGCCCCGTCAGCTCATCTGGGGGGTGTGGGGAGAGGGGGCAGCTCTCACTTCTGCATGCAACCCTGGGGGATGCATGGGGGCACATGTCCCCCAGACCTGTGTGTGGGGTGAGGGCAGGCTCCTTCTGAGGGCTGGGGCCAGGGGCAGTGCCAGGATCTTCCTGGTGAGAGGGTTGGGCTGGGGCTGTGCTTGGGGCAGGCGGCGGTGGAACTGGGAGAGGGGACTATGGCGAATTTTGGGGTGGCTGTGGCAAACCCCGTAGCCCCTGCTCCCAGCACCACCACCACCCGCCCA
>NW_005842177.1:1241791-1258583 GCF_000455745.1 Alligator sinensis
CCCCCCCCCTTCAGATGAGCTGCTCAGGATCTGTCTTACACCCCACCCCAGCTGGGCAATGCCTGCCCCAACCCCTGCCCCACTCCCTCCCTGACTGCAGGGGCCTTGATATGCTCCCCCCTCCCCCGCGCACCATGGCCCTTCCGCCCAACAGACGAGCTGGACACTGCTCTCCGGGCCGTCTGGCAGGGGGCGTGAATCAAGGCGACTACCCCAGGCCCTGCATCTTGCGGGGCCCCACAAAGGTGGGCAGAGTGGCTGTGTGCTGGCTTCATGTCCAGCTGCTTGCCACCCCGCCACCACCGCTGCTGGCAGTGGTGGCAGCATCTTTTTCGGGTCCTGGGCACATGGGATTGGAGCAGAGATGGGGCCCTGCATGGGCTGATTTGCCCCAGGCCCCTCACCCTGCTCGGGTCAGTTCTGAGCCCAGTAAATCTTTATTGGTACACCCCTAGCAAGTGGGGAGCTAATAGTTTTCTTTTTGCCCAGCTACTGCTGTCTTTGTTTTCTTTCCTCAGCCAGTATGCTTCTTCTGTTCCTCTGTTCTTTTGCTAAAGGTGATGCTTTCAGGTATTTTTTCCTGCAGAACCAACTTCAGGCTGCTGTTGGGGATCATTGGCATAGAACTAAGTTCATTTATCTGTGCCCAACCTGATCCAAGCACCCAAGGAGAGGTTGAAGTATCGAGGGTGGTACCTGGCTTCTTCCAAAGCTTTGACTTTCCTGTGTAGGTTACCACTAATGCCTTATAGCTCAGAGGCTCCTTCCCATTCCCTCAGTGCTCAGCCAAGGGAATTGCTTAACAGGGGAAGCAATTTATGGTCTCCATATTGTGATAGGATCATTGTGATGTTGTGTTCTCATGTTTTAACAATGTCATTATGTTGTGACAAGCATGAGAATGTTCTTCATATCTTTCTGCAAAGCATTTTGAGTACTGATAGTTAATTCCCTTAACAGTTCTGGAGATGGCATATCCTTCCACAATACTGCTAATGTCAAGCAGAAGGAAGGAGTTAAATATCAGTACTCAGAATGCTTTGCAGTATTGGCTGCCAAAGATCTATCCTGCACTGACCTGACATTATTTCTGCCTCCCTGCTTGGGACACTACACAGGTGCCACGTGTCCTAGGCCTAAGGGTTGATGTCCTATATCAGTTATCAAAGGCTGGTACCTTGCTGGCAGACGGTCTTTCACAATGTAATTGAGCTGGTTATGTTCATTGCTTTACTTCCCTTCTTGGATGATCTCTGAGTCTAAGAGCTACAGTGTCAGTTTCAGCATTAATAAAAATTTCACCCAGTTTGTGATTTCGGTGAAGCAGAAGACACAGTCCGTTAGTTTTACATCAGAGTTTTAACTGACAGACAGTGACTATCGCTGGTCCTGCATCACTCCTGTAGTACAGAGGCTTATCCTGACTAGAGTGAAAAAACAAGGAGAGTTTGCAGGTAAGAACCTGGAAATCCTACATTTTCCTATGTTGCTAGAGCAGGAAGGGAGTTGGGTCACACCACCTTTCTTCAAAGGCCTACCTTTTAGAAGCAGGTGTTTGCCCAAAAGATTTGCCAACCAAATTTGGCTGTTAATTGCATTTAAACTTTGAGCAAAGTGTTTTTGTTTGCATATGTGTGTGTTTAGTTACTGTATCAGACTCATCTGTTTGAAAACTGAAAATCCTTTCCAGATTCAGAAGCCAGTTGGACCCAAGTTTAGTCATTTTTATTGTATCAGCATGCTATTTCTCTTTTTCCTCCCCCACTTTCTAGTCCTGCCTTAGAAATCCTATTTTAAACCTAGTACAACATCTGGTGACTGCCCTATTGTATTACCCCCATATTTACCCTAGTCCTCCATTGCAGTGCCTGCACTGTTCATTATACTGTTGTATGATAATTGGAACACTTAAATAGTAAGCAGTTAAGTTTTAGAAGGATGCCTTTGAAGCATAGTTGTTGTTATCATTGTAAGCCTGGACAGGCCGTAAAATACTTTCTACAGTTTCAATGGGACATGGTATTTAGGCAAGCAGAATGTAATATTCTGAAGTTAGAATTTTGTCAGGACATTACACTGACTATCGTATTGCAAAAAGTACCATGAATTGTTTGATGATCATAAGTGGTCCAAGTGTTAGTAGCCCAATATTAGACTTCACTAGTGATGGCCTAGTATCATCCTGAAGCATTCATTCAATTCTGACCCACAAGGCACTGGTACCTTTTCCTGTACTGGTCTCTTAACTGACAAAATAGCTGTGAAAAAAACATAATTATGGCATAAGCTAGCACAACTCCCTTTGAAGTTTTAATGGCATACTGGGCTGAATTGGTAGGAGTGTTGCCAGCAGATCAAAGGAAGCAATTCTTCCCTTCTATTCAGCACTGGTGAGGCCACATCTGGAGTACTGTGTTCAGTTTTGGGCCCCTCACTACAGAAAGGATGTGGACAAATTGAAGAGAGTGCAGCAAAGAGCAACAAAAATGGTTCAGGGGTTGGTGCACATGACTTATGAGGAGAGGCTGAGGAAACTGGGTTTATTTAGTTTGGAGGAGAGACAGAGGGGATTTGATAGCAGCCTTTGACTGCCTGAAGTGTGGTTCCAAAGAGGTTGGAGCTAGACTGTTCTTAGTGGTGACATATGATAGAACAAGGAACAATGGTCTCAAGTTGGGGAAAGGGAAGTTTAGATTAGTTATAAGGAAAAACTTTCTTACTAGGAGGATAGTAAGGCACTAGAACAGATTACCTAGAGAGGCTGTGAAATCTTCATCCTTGGAGATTTTTAAGACCCGACTAGACAAAGCCTTGGCTGAGATGATCTAGTTGGGGGTGGTCCTGCTTTGAGCAGAGACTTGGACTACATGCTAGGGACCTTAGGTCCCTTCCAGCCTTCATTTTCTATGATTCTGTGATACTAAATCAATGAGAGTAGTGCCTGAATTATAGCAGTGTTGAATTCAACCGCATAATTCAGTATCATCTATTTCCTTAATTTAGGTCCATCCAAAGAAAACCTTTGGAAACTTCATGAAATCGCAGGAGCTTGTGAGATTTTGGCCTTTTTTTTCTTAGAAGGTCCTAGTCTTCATCTTTTGTAAATTAGATCCCATAAAGAAGTCCTATTTACTTTCCATCCATTTTAGACAGTGAAGCAGAAAGCCCCCTGCTCCTCTTGCCTGCAGTTGCTCTCCCCTCCTTGAATATGTTTTTCCTCTTCTACCTTTTCTTCCTTCCTCTTTCTTTCACTTTAAGATAAGGAATTGTGTTTTAAAATTTGTATGTGTGCATTTTGTATGTAACAATGTTAACAAGTGCAGGAGTCAAACTGTTGCTTCCCTGTATCAGGCGGGCCCCTGAAAGAGCCAGTGAATCAGTGATTGAATGCGTAACACAGTAGCAGGCAGCAATTAACACCTAGGAAAACCACAGATCAATCAACAGAAGAAATCAATAGAAGACAATGTAGCAAGTGGGAAATCTCTAAACCTCACTGTTCAAGGGCTAGAAGCCCTGGTCTGAGTTAATCAACACTGGGGACCAACTTTTGGGCTGAATATCTCCAGATCGGCCGCTCCCAGAGCCCTATTCAAAATTCATCAACGGGCTCCCAAACCTGCACGTACATGCGGATGACCCCTGGGGCTGACAGATGCCATCCAGTAGCCACCAAGGGGGAAGTCCCACGAGGGTCAACGACCCCTGGATTGGGCAAACCTGAAAACTGGGGAGTCACCAAAGTCTGCCAAGGACAGATAAAAAGCAGTGAAAAGTGACCCTCAGTGGTGCCCTCTTGATCTCCAACTTGACCAGCACCCAACCTGTCCAGCCAGAAGGACCAGCCGGTGACCCCCTTCTGGAGGATAACACCACGCTGCAAGAAGCCTCGACGGCAGACTCCTTTGCCTGTGGGATAGGTATACCTGACTGTTGTAGCTCGCTACTGTGTGTGTGTGGGGGGGGGGGGGGGGGGGACCAGCCCCAAGGTTTATGATTTAACTTCATTATAGTGTTTCAATCTGCCTAAGAAACCAGAATTTTAAGGATCCCGAGTTGGACATTTGTAGCCAACAACAGCCATAGTAAGCTAGCGAGGTTAGATCTTGTTCCAAGTGTTTGCTGAAATCATTGATTTACTGTGCACATTAGAAACAGTAATAAATGACATTCATTTTAAAAAATGTATATATATGTACCTTGGTAGTGGAAACTTTCTAAACTGACGCTTGTTTTTATTAATCCACCATCGTTGCATATGCCAATATATGTGGTGATTTTGCTGTTCTAAAATTTTTTTCTAAGTCTTATAATTTTTTGGTTATTTTGAAATTTAGAACATCATTTCCACCATCAATGTGTGGTGGGAGTGTCTCTCAATGTCTTCAGACAAAGAATCTTTTTTAGGGTCTGCCCTTTAAAAGCAGGGCACACTGGTGTCCCTGGAGAATGGGCCAGACTTTAATATTTAGTGAGTTATTTTTGTGATCGTAAGCTTCTTTACCACATCAGAGATAGGCAGTAGAGTCCCATGACATACCGTTGCAATTAGAGACAGAGTCATGTGTCATCTGGGGCCATGAGAAATATTTCTGTGGACAGTGAATTTGAAAATACACTATGAGTTAATTCAGCATGGGCAAAAGGGATCAGCTTGATGGCCTTGAAGGCTAAAATGCTCTCTATACATATTAACTGTTGCAGCATTGACACTACTAGTTAAACCTTTCCTATACTGACCTAGCTCAAACCCCAGTTTGAGAGGACTGCTAGGAAAGCTGGGGAAGACTGGTGCCCAAGCCCATTCGGTTTTTGGCATCTGTCTAGATTGCCACATATGACCACTTCTCCACTGGCAGGCAGAACAAGGTTAAGCTTTCAATTTGGCTCAGCTTTTACAGGTGCATGCAGAATATACTAGGAAACTAGGCTACACTCACCATTTTTAAGGAATGGTTTGCATTTTCCAAGGACAGATGATGGGTAGCCAGTATATAACTGAGTAAAATTAACCTATAGGAAGAACTTATTTGAGCCTATTCCCAGACAAAAAGTGGGCAGCCCATGTGTGTTACTGATATCACTTTCTAAAAGTCATTATTTCAAGACAGCAGCAGTGCTGATGCAGCATGGTCTGATGAGAGCAACACTGCAGCTACCTGTTCAACTACACATCTGGTGCTTGAATGGCTAATAAATAAATAAATGTTGACTCTATTAGTTGTTACATTTGTCTTATGTTAGTATTTATGATTTAGGTTTAATATCCCTTTGATGGGTGGCAGATTTACATACAGAACATTCATCAACATTAAATGGAGCTTTCTTTGTATATTTGCCTTCCCCCTTCCCTACTGGCAGTAACATAACTAAAAGCGGGTGAGTGGGCCAACAGCCTTGGGCACTGATTTAGACCAGTCAGGGGTGAGAAGACTGAATTGTAGCAGCAGGAGCTGGTGTCTTTTAGTCTCCAAGGCAGGTAAGGCTGATAATCCTTCCTGCTCTCCCCTGGTCAGCACCCTCGCCATAGGACAATGTGGGGGGGTATAATCTCTGCCCCTGGTGGAAATTTACTTGTTACACTTTTGCATAGTGGTAACATTGTATTACTGCATTGCAGTGGTCACTAACCCAGGAATCCCGATGGACAGGTAGTTCCCGGAGCCTCCTTGGGGCAATCCTGGGCTGGGGGAACAGCTGGGTGTGTATGCATGCGCACACCTCCCAGCCCCAGCAGGTCAATCTGTGGGGGAGGGAAGGGGCAGGGGCCAGATCGAGGCCCCTGCAGTGAACGGCTGTGTGGCCCAGCCAGGAACAGGGGAAGGCAAGTAGGGCCTCAGCTCGGCTGGGTGGTGGGAGGATTAGAGCATGGGGTGCTCCAGGGGTGCAGGGAGACTCCCTCCCCATATCTGCGGGGGGCAGAGGCAGCAGAGGCTGCTGCACCTCAAGTCCCACTGCAGCTGGCCATGTGCAGGCGCGGCTCAGCTTGGCAGTGGGGACTCACGTGGGGGTGGCCCCGGCCCAGCCGGGTCTGCGGCGATCTGGTTGTCCAGCGGTGTATGGTGGGGGGCTCCTGCCAATGGCTGCAGCCCAATGGAGGCCCTAGGGGCCTGTGCTCCCCCCCACCTCTGCTTGGGGCGCAGCAGGCAGCCTGAAGGATCAGCCACCTCATCCTGGGAGTGGTATATCCTGAGGTGCCCTTTACTTCAGTATAAAAAGGTTGGAGACCACTGCTTTATTGTAATGAAAAGTACATCGAACAAGCAAATCTGGTTGTCACAGGGACACAGGATCAGGCAAGGGGGAAGCCTTGGTCAGAGGCAGACCCCAGATCAAAGAAAAAGAAGGAAAAAAAAACCTGCTGCAGGGGCCTGGTACAACGAGGAGACACGTGGAAAACTGCCTAAGCAGTTAATCAGCTGCGCCCATCTCCAGCTGGGGCCAGGTGACGCAACGAGGAGGCGCCACCTGGTGAAGATAAAAATCAGCCCGGAAAGTGCGGGAGCGGGGACGCCAAGGGCCGGAGGACCAGCAGGGAACCGCCAGACGGAGCGCGTCCAGCCGCTGCAGTCTCTGTAAAGGATCCCCGAGCCGGGGAAGACAGCGGGGATTGAAGATGCCAGCAGGGAAGCCAGCAACAGCCGCGGCAGCAGGAGCTGCTGGGAATCCCCATGCCAGAGAAGCCTGGCGGGGATCAAAAGAGCCAGCAGGGAGAGCCGGCGTGGGAGCACGTAAGAGAGGCAACCGGGGCTGCAGCCACAGGGCAAAGGCGGGTCCCAGAGAGGAAGAAGGAGACCCCGGCTGGGGTGGAGGCATGGACCCCGATCCTGAGGGTGCACTTGCTTAGGGGCGTTAGGGGACTAAGGGAGTACGGGATGCTTCCCATGATTCCCCTCGTCTGTTTTGTCCTTCCCTGCCTCATTGTTCTTGTAGTCAGGGTATCAGTTTTGTTTTTCATGTCGGGTTGCTTCTGGGGCCTGGGGCTTTATGTTGGTGAAGGTATTCAATTATGTTTTCCTTTTCCAGACTGTTCTATTTTAGTGTCCTGTCTAGTGCAGGTTAGCATAGCCCTCTGCCCCAGGCTGGGGTAGCAGTGACCCCGGTCAAAGGCGGGAAAGAGACCACAAGAGAGCACGAAGAGGAACAGCGGCATCTGCTGTAGATGGTGAGGGGCTTCAGAAGGGACATCTACAAAGGCTGCATGTCACCAGACCATCTGGGTCCAGTCAGAGCCCGAGGTGCTTGTCGGAGAGGAAGGACGTGGGGACCAGGAAGATATCAATGGGGAATAGCCGCTAAAGATCTTGAGGCTTGTCTAGAAGGTTAGCATATGGCCGGGGTGTAGGGGAGGTTGGAGCCCTGGAGACATCCACTGGGACACATGACCACTCTGGAGGCACCCTCAAAGGGGACCCCCTTCAGTGAAAGACCATCCAAAGTCGTGGCAGGTGAGTTTGGGGGACACCCCAAAGGTAATCGAGGTAACCTCTGGGGTCTATGCGAGGTTCCCTGGCGAACAAGGTCAGCTGCCTGGGCAAAGGCAGCTCGGGAGCAAGCCTTCGAGCGGAGACAGGCATACTGGTATTCTAATTCAGCCATAGACATCAAATATGACTGAAAGAATGACAAAGACCTCTGTTAACAGAGATAGAAATTGAAATGCACTGAAAAAATCTGTTAATGTTTGGGATTTCAAGAGGAATATTGCAGAAAATAAAAAGAAAGATGCCTATTTCTGCTTGTTAGGAACTGTGTAATGTAGGGGCGGGCAATTATTTTGGGCGGAGGGCTGCTTACTGAGTTTTAGCAAGCCATTGAGGGTCACATGACAGGCAGCCCAGGGCAGATTAATACTAATTTTCTAAATTTTTTAGGGTCCTGCAGGCCGGATAGAATGGCTTGGAGGACCGCATCTGGCCCGCAGGCCGCATTTTGCCCACCCCTGGACTGTAATGGTATACATGTAGTCTGCCATCTCCCAGTGAATTTATCAGGGATGAAAACAAAATGAATGGATCAGACAGGGAAAAATTGCCCAGTGACACAGTAAAAAGTGTTATAATTGTCTTTAAAATATATGCATGGAACAAAAAGATCTCTGCGCATGGAAAACTGTTCCAAAGTAGTGATTCATAATAAATACGAGGAGATCTCAACATTGCCTGCTGCTTGGATATGGATCTTGATTCATGCCCACTTATTAATCTTAAACTAGATCCATATGGTATATTATTTATGTTGTTTTAATAAGCAATGCCTAAGACATTTACGTGTAATGATGTAACATGCTTAATGTTATAATTGGTTCAATGATGTAATGTCTTGTGGTGAAGCCCAAAATGAAAATCCTGGAGGGGAAAGACGTAGTACCTACAAGAGGGTCTTGTAGGTAGATGAGAACGGATCCAAATGTGTCAGTTTTCACAGAGAAATCCCAAACCCTTTCACCATGATGAAGACTGAAGATTTGGAACCATGGATGAAAGCAAGAAACAGTATATGATCCTAGATCGTGTAGACTGGCCTTAGAGACAGCCGTAGATTGCCTATGTAGCTGTACCCTGGGATTTGTGAAATGTCCATGGTTAGAATCTCAAGTTTTGTGCTTGACACAAGTCATGGGCTGAAATTCTATGGCCTGTACTGTAGGGGAAGACTTGATCATAATGGTCTTTTTCTAGGCTTGAACTGTACTGACGTGGGAGAGGAAGGAACTGCTCATGATCAGTGCAGGACACTTTCATGTATGGCAATTTATGGTTTTGGCTCATCCAGCCTCAGTATTTGGATCCTTGGCTGGCATGAACTGACAAAATTCCACTGACATCATTAAGCAGTGGAGTGTGCACCAGCTGGAGATCTGGCTCCGTCATGCACAAAAAGTAATTTGATAAATGAAATCATAATGTTAAAAAAAAAAAAGTGTAATTATTCCCTTCTCCTAGTGACCCATCAACATTGTTTTCTGCCTTTTTCACATTATAAGTGACTTGGGGAATAGGGTGTCTAGTCTGTGTATCTGGTAAATTAGCAGGCACATTGTCTTCATGTAAAAGATATTATTAATGAGAGTCTTAATGCTTGTATTGGGGACCTAGATATGATGACAATGATGGCTGTGTAAGGAATATTTAGATCAGGCAGATTATGCAGACACTTGAAAAAGCCTCCTTCTCCCAGTTTCACAATGCAATTCGTGCTTGGGCATTGGGCCCCAACTACCCTGTGAAGGAAGATTATAAATTCACTTTATTGTATGAATTGCCTGGCCACATTTCATATACACCAGCTGTATTTGACAGAGCGTATGAGAGTGATAAATTCTTCTGGCAGATGTAAATGACAGGAAGGAAGCAGCTTCCCAAAAGATACCTCCTTCTACCTACTGTTTTGAATAATATGGTACCTGTGGGCTCTATCAGAGGGCCATCCCAAAGTCCTTAGCACAATCTGGTTTTACAGCAATAGCTAATATAATAATGTCTGTCTCCCTCCCTCTGGACACCTAATTCTGAGATTAACTCCTGTTGCTCCCTAGCCTAGAGGCATCACATTCACACAGATAGTTGTGCACAAATCCCAATGTGGTAGCTGGGAAGAAATGTGTTTTATGAAATAAATATCTGTCTTTTATGATAATACTTTTCTTTTTTCTTTCTATATGTGTAAGAAGAGGGAAACTAGGATGTTTGTTTCTAAAAATGTTAAATGTTAATAATGGTAAAGACTCTTGCTGCCCAAAGATACAACCACAGGCTAAAAAGAGACTTGGGGTTTGATTCAGGGCTGTCCTAGACTTTGGCTAGCATCAAAACAGTCACAGGACCCACACCACTTGAATGGCAGTTGAATTAACTGCTATTGTCCCTGGACAAAGTGGTAATTCAGTTACTTCACAGGTACTTAATGGACAGGTTTGTCCATGTGTAGGATCCCAGGACAAAAAGCTTTGTCTGGGGGGGAGGAAATGCAACCTGAGGCAAGATTATTGCTCGCAGCCTGCCATAACAAGCATTTTGTAGACTAAGTATTAATGAACCTGTCACGGTTTGGGAAGCAAATTGAAAAATTGAAACCAAACTCCGGAGTGGGATAATTACATTCCACATTCCTAAATTCCCTGTAAGGTTAAATTCTCCAAAATGTCATTTTTTAATCTGTTCCTGCCATAACCTGTTAACTGAGTGCTGCTAAATGCTGCTGCAATCTGCCCCGGAAGTGGCTGTTCTTCAGAATCCTGCAATACAGTCATCCCTGCATGTGCAATCAATCATTACGTGATCTAAGACCCATTAAGAAGGATCTGATGGTTAGGGTATAAAAGGGTTTCTGAGTGCGGACAACCATGTCATTCCAGTTTGTCACCCTGTGTAGCTCATGTGCAGTTGATGCTAGGGAGACAGCGCTGCATTGTCATGGAACTGTCTCCAAGAACATATGTCATATGTCACAAAACATGGCGTTCTTGTCCTGCCTTTTGTGACATCTACCTGCTTCACTGCTTTGAGGCCCAGGACACGCAGAACCAGACCAGCCATTCCCTAGCTACTGGGAAAGGCAGGGAAACCTGTCTTTGCAGTCACCTCCAGGTGTTTTCTCTGCATCCATGGCAGCTGCAGGCTCATCTGGACCACCCTGCTGCACAGCTTTTGGAGGCAAATTTCAAGCTTTTGAAGCTTCTTCCCTGGATATGCGTAGCAGACCTTGGAGGGTTGCAATGGGCAGTCTGCCACCTGAGCAGCCTGGTGCGCCCCTGTGGTTAGACCTTCCTACCAGCTCTTTCCTGGCCTCCCCTCCCCTCCAGTCTCTTTCCTGCCATGACTTTGATGTTATCTTTTGGTTTGTTGGGGAGGCAGTTCCTGGGGTAGGGGGTAGCCTCACTGGTTCCCTGGATAGTCAGTTCTGCCTTCATGACTAGGTCTGCCCCACCTAGGGTCTGTGCTTTCCCCCTCTCCCAAGCACTTCCCTGTTAATGGAGTGCTCCCTCCAGCATTCCAAGCACCTACCAAGGCTTCACAGCTCTCACACTCTTGCCCCCCTTTTTCTCTGGCTGCACCCTCAGCCTTGGTCCACTATTTAGGACTTTGGCTCCCTGGCATCAACTCTGACTTAGCAGCAGCCCCTCCTGGGATCCTGTCACACCCCATCAACCTCAGCCTATCTAGCTTGGGGTTAGCTTCTGTTGCTGATAGTAGGGTGTGCCACACAGGCATCCCTACCTGTGGCCTCCTCCTCCCCTGTAGCCATAGCACAGTCCTCCAGTAGAAAAACTCTAACACAAAACAGAGACCTCACTACTCCTAACTTAACCATAAGCCCCTCTGGGGCTCAAGCCCTACTTCCCAGCAGGGCTGGGCCCAGACATTGGCATGGGTGAACTGGGCAGCCACCCATGCCAGAAAAGAAAGGGGGCCCGAGAATGGTAATTTTTTTATTATCATTGTTATCTCTGGGGAAGTGGGGCCTGATACAAAAAAATTGCCCAGGGCCGCCAGGAGTCTAGGTGCAGTGCTGCTTTCCAGGCTGGCTTGCTTCCGTCCCTCTAGCCCCCAAGTGTCTCTGTCATGCTGGCTTGGCTCCTTGCTGCAGCCAGCTCTCTCCTGGGCACTCCCTGTCCTTGTGCAGCCAGGGCCAAACTGCCCCTCATGGCTAGGGACAGACGCTACACTTAAAATGGTTTAAGTAATCAGAAACTGGTTTGAACCTGTAACAGAACAGATGTTCAGTGCACATAAACCAGTTTGACATGGCTGAAACCTGTTTGAAATAAACGTGGTTGAATGTAGTATCAGACTTAACTGATCTGGCTCAAACCAGTTTATGCAATGTCTGTCCCAGGCCCCTTGCTGGTTTAAGATAATCAGACTCCCCCAGCATCCCGGCATGTTCTCTGGGGCCCGGTGGGGCTCTTTGCTCCACAGCAGAGCTGGCTCCTCCTCTCTGCTCCCTGGCTGCAGCTCCAGAGACGTGTGGGCTGCTATCCCCCTCACCACTCCCTGCTAAGCAGGAATCCTCCTTCCCGCCTTCCCGAGGAGGTGTCTGTGTATTAGCTAGCAGACCACATGCTGGCTATGGTCTGTGCTGAATCAACAGGTGACTGGTAATGTCCCTCTGTTGTTTTCTTAATGGGGTGATAAACACTTAGCAATTCCCTGCCGGGCTAATCAGAGTGTTCTGCCAGGGCCTGGCCACACCCCCCTCAGCTCAATGCTGTGGAAGGAAGTGGGGGCTGCTCTAGTACCCCCAGCTTCTGGTTGAGCCACTGCAGACATGTGCCTGCATTTCTGGGATTTTTGTCTGGTTATAAAACTGATTTAGCCTAGCCAGGTTAGACTAACCTGCAAAAATTGAATCAATTCAGGCTCAGGCTTTTTGAATGTCTGTCCCTAGCCCCTGTGGTCAGAGAATGGTTTAATATGCCCAAGTCCATTCTTCCAGTTGTGTGACCAGTTCTTCCGCACCCAGGGGCCAGGTGCAGCTAACTGCACCATTAATCATCTGGCCTTTGTAGTCCTTGGCTCAGCCCACCCGCGCAGCCACTACTTGCTGCCCTTTCAAGCCTCAAGTATCCTGTCCTCCCCCTTCCTAGTAACAGAAGTAGGGGTTCCCTATTACAGTACATAACAATACCACTGAAATGTAGCCAGCTTTCAGGGGAGATGGTAGCACCCAGTCAGTGCACGACAGGAGTGGGGAGAAAAAGAAATCTCACCTGTGGACATCAGGGTAAATTTACTTATGAAAAGATTCAGGGAATCCTCTGAGTCCAAACACCAGTTGTTTGTCCTTTGCTAGTGAAAATGACCGCATCCGGGAGGAGTGGGGAGAAGAGAGAAAGGAAGCGGGAAAGACAAAGGGAGGGAGAAAAGAGAAAGGGAGAAAGAGAGGAGAAAGAAGAGAGAGGAAAGAGAGAGGAGGGGAGTGGAGGGTAGGTTGCGTGGGTATGCAGGTGACTAATAAGCCCAATCTTTGCCCTGAACAATTTGCTGCAGCAGGGACAAGAGAATGACAAGGACTGGACACGAGAGGTTCTCATTTTCCTGGCCACACACTTCCTCACTGCCTCTGCCATGCAGCACTCCTTGAAGGTCAGTGCTCTGGTCTGAACCGATGACCTCCAGGATGTATAGTCACAAGCGATTTGCTCTGAGTTGATGCTGAAACTCTTTACAGCAGGGGTGGGCAAAATGCGGCCCGTGGGCCAGATGCGGCCTGTCAGGCCCGCAGGGCCCTAAAAAATTTAGAAAATTAATATACATCTGTCCCTGGCTGCCTGTCATGTGGCCCTGTGGCTTGCCAAAACTCAGTAAGCGGCCCTCCGCCTGAAATAATTGCCTGCCCCTGCTTTACGGACATCTTTAGGGTGTTCTTGTAACGCTTCTTTGGTGCACCGCGAAAGTGTACTCCATTTGACAGTTCACCATATCAGATTTTCTTCAGCAGGCAAATATCGGGCATTCTTGAAAGATAGCCAGCCCATCTTAGCTGCACCAGTTTCAGTAGGGTGCGGATACTAGGGAGAGCTGACCTTCTGAGCACCTCAGTGTCCAGAATCTTGTCCTGCCACTTGATCTTTAGTATATTTCTCAGGCAGCACAGGTGGAAGTGGTTTTGTTTCTTGGCATGACACTGGTAGGTGGTCCAGATTTCACAGGCATAAAGGAGGGTCACGAGAATTATGGCTTTGTAAACCTTCAGTTTTGTCAACATCCCAATGCCTCTGTGGTCCCAGACTGACTGATGGAGTCTGCCAAAGGCCATACTGACTTTTGTTAGCCTTGCGTTGACTTCACTGTCAATGTGGACAGCACAGGAAAGCGGGCTGCTGAGACAGGCAAACTTGTTGACCATCAACAGTTGTTGGACTTTAACTGAGACGTGTGGTTCCTGGGGTGTTTTGCCAAGTGCAGGTTAAAACATCACTTCAGTCTTCTTCATATTGATACTGAGTTCAAAGTTGCCTCAGGCTGATGAGAATAGGCCCATGGACCGTTGCATGTCAGCCAGTGAGCCTGTGCATAACACAGTCATCAGCAAAGAGGAAATCACGAAGCATGGCTGTCTGGACTTTGGAGCTCACTCAGAGCCTGCACAGGTTGAAGTTGCCTCTGTCAAAATGGTACCTGATCCCCATACCAAGGTCATCATCTTGGAAGGCATCCGACAGCATGACAAAGAATACCATGCTGAAGAGGGTAGGTGTGAACACAAAGCCCTGCTTCATGCCATTTGTGGCCAGAAAGTGGTCAGAGCATTTGCCATTCATAAGGACGCATGCCATCATGCCATCGTGGAACTGTCTAACCATATTGATGAATTTTCCAGGATATCTGTCCTTCTTCATGATTTTCCAGGGGCCTTCATGGTTCACTGTGTTGAAGGCTTTGGTTAGGTCAACGAATGTGAGGAGAAGGTCAATGCTCTATTCCTGGCACTTTTCTTGAAGCTGCCAGGCCACAAACACCATGTCAGTGGTTCCACGTCCTTTTCTGAAGCCGGATTGGCTCTCAGGTAGTAGGTCGTTTAGATGGTTGATCAGCCAGTTGAAGACGACTCCTGCAAAAATCTTGCTGGCAGTTGAAAGGAGGGAGAAGCCCCTGTGGTTGTCACAGAGTTGGTGATTTCCATTTCTCTTCTACAGGTGGATGATGGAGGCATCCTTGAATTCTTGAGGAACTATCTCCTGCACCCACATACTGCAGATCTCAGTTAGTTTCTCTGTGAGGCTGTGACCACGTAATTTGTAGACCTCTGTTGGAATTGCATCGGCTCCAGGAGCTTTGCCACTAGACATTTCTTGTATGGCCTTTTGGACTTCTGCAACTGGAGGCGGAGCTTCAAGCAAGGTGTTGATGGCAATTTGAGACAGCTTGCGTATGGCGTCCATGTTGATGGAGGAGGTTTTATTGAGGACGCCTTGTCAAGAAGCTGACCTACCTGCCTAAAGGAGTAAATGACTGACTGATGGTGCTCAACACCCCCTTTCTGCTTGGCAAAAAGTGTGCCACTGTCATCAGTGCATATGCCCCTACCATGACCAACTCCAATGAAGTAAAAAAACAGTTCTACAATGACTTCCACTCTGTGATTGCTGCTGTACCGAAGTCTGACCGTCTCATCCTCCTTGGCAGTTTCAACGCCAGCATTGGCTCTGGCTGCCAAATATGGGATGGCATCATCGGGAAGCACGGGATTGGAAGCTGCAATAGCAATGGTCTTCTACTCGGACTATGTGCTGAACATGAGCTCCTAGTTACCAACACTGTGTTCTGTCTCCCTAACCGGAAGAAGACATCATGGATGCACCCTCGCTCTGAGCACTGGCATCTCATTGACTATGCCATTGTCCAAAGGAGGGACAGACGTGCTGTCCATGTAACCAAATCAATGCGTGGTGCCATATGCTGGACTGATTATCAACTTATCATCTCCTCACTAAAGATCATGATGCAAACGAGATAGTGTCCACAAAGATAAAGTGGACTGAAGCAGCTTAACACTGCAAGGCTCATAAATTGACAGCATCAGGCTGTCTTTTATGAACCATATGAAAGATCAGCTTCACACTACGCCGCTCCATTCCAGCTCCATTAAAGCCAACTGGAAGTGGCTCTGTGAAGCTATACACTCTGCAGCTCTTGAGACCCTAGGACCAAGCATCCACAGACGCCAAGACTGGTTTGATGAAAATGATGAGGAGATACAACGGCTGCTGGAAGAGAAACAACGTCTCCACAGAGCCTACCTCTATGATAAGTCCGCATCAGCACAACATGCCTACAGCGCAATACAGAAGACCATTCAATGCAAGCTGCAAGCTGGTTGAAGAACAAAGCAGACGAGATCCAGCATTATGCTGACCACAACAACGCAAAGAAGTTCTTTGATGCCCTAAAGGCTGTCTACTGTCCGCAGGTCCTCAGAGCCTGCACACTGCTGTCCACCAACAGAACCACACTAATTGACGAGTCCAGGACTTACATACTCTGTGGTGTTTGATGTGCCTATTAGGTGTGATGCTATTGCACCCTGCTTAAGTGCATGAAAAATTATTAATACAGAACATGGGCGAGTCCTTCTCAGGATTTTTTTTTTTTTTTTTTTTTGGCAGGGGGTCACTTTGTTTTACGGTCATCTTTGTTAGGAAACTGGGATGTGTGCAGTCTTGCCTAGTAGTTACACACCCAAAGCACAGGTGCTATCCAGTTCAGCTCCCAGGGACTTGCAGGGGTGGGGAGGAGTCTGGAGAGATTTGGTTAGAACTGAATTTGGGAGCTGAAACCAAAGTCAGGACAGGTGAGTCAGAAGCCAAAGCCAGACAGGGTAAGCTAATGGTTAATCAGGATCAGAAGCCAAAAGGCTGAGCAGAAGGTCAAACTAGAAGCTAGGGCAGAGAACCAGAATCACGGAATACCAAGAGTCTTAGCAGAATCAGAACTAGGAGGTCAAAACCAGCAAAGATGTACACAAAAGGTCAGGAGCAAGAACTTTCAGCTTTGCCCAGACAAGTATGCTATGGACTGGGTCTGGGTTTAATTTACAATTGCATTTGCCAAAGTAGATGCATTACTGGGTGTTTCAAGAACTTGAGAATGGTGGAATGGGGTTGCACTTAGGCACTTAAGTCCACTGGTTGAGTAGGATCTGGCTTGATATCTTCGGATTTCAGGGGCCAGGCTAGGCACTCTGAACTTTTAAGTGTCTCTCAGTAGACAATGTGAACAGCACGGGAGAGCCACATAGTAGCCACCTTCTCTGGCTAGATTGTTACTAAGCTAGTGGAGCAAGGGAA
>NW_005842177.1:1258614-1259316 GCF_000455745.1 Alligator sinensis
TCTTGGCTGGTGGCAACAGAACTACTTTCAGGCAAGAGCAAATGAAGTAGCTACAGAAAGTTGTTGCTTGTTGACTGGATGATACAAATGTTGGGCTATAGATTAAGCCAGGTCTTTGCTAGAATTTGTTTAGTGATATTCCAACCTTTTGCATTTTTCTCTGCGATGTCAAAAAGAAACCATCAAGCAAATCTATTTGTGTTCCTTCAGTGATGTACCTGAGTACCCACAGGGCGCAGGAGGCATGCAGTTAATCGCTGAGAGCATACAAGGTGTAATTTAAGAGCAACAGTATTTTATCAGTGTATCTAATAGTGTTCTTATAAAAAAAAAAAAATCAACCATCTGTTTAGAAAGTGTAATCACCAGTTAATCTGTTTGTCTTTCTCCTGGCCCAGCTGGTGTACTCACAGGAGGGCAGCATGGTGAAGGAGAAGAATAGTAGTAGCCCAGTTTATCTCCTGTTTGCAGCTGTCAGCTTATTTTGGGGAGGAACAAAGTCCCACAAAAGGGAGATTGTTTTCCTTGGCACTTGGGGCAGACGCTTCCTTAAGGAACAAACTGGGATAACATGAAACATCTGCTTGGAAGGTTTGATGCTTTGCAGCACAGCTTCCAGAAGCAACAACTCAGGGTATCGCTCACAAGATTCTTGTGTGGAGCTGGAGGTGAAAGGAGAGGGGGAGAAAGAGGAAGGGAGGG
>NW_005842177.1:1259326-1259865 GCF_000455745.1 Alligator sinensis
TCAATTATGTATGTCCAAAGTTCCTGGGGAGGATGTGGTGGTGAGGGGGAGTTTATAGTATATTCCTTGCTGCTCATTATAAAACGGGGTTTTGTTTGAAGCTGTCTTAAATGGTATGTTCTTAGTCCCTTTGCCAAAGGGTGTCTGTTTTCTTTTCCCATATGTATCTTTTAAGTGAAACATTGAGAATGAATGATTACTGATGTTTAGAACAGTTTTCACATGTGCAGTGCTATTTCAGTGCACAATCAGCAAGGGACTTGCCAAAACTCTCCCAGATAGAACTAACATTAAACCACAACCACAAAGTCCGGAACGTGGACCATTTTGCTCAGTGTGAGAGTAGCTTTGGCATCATAGAACACTTTGCTGTAACAGGGATTCATTTTTGTTGTGTGTCATGGAGCAGATATAAGTCATTCAAGAATCTTGCACAGATATACAGTCCATGTTATGAGTCTGAAATATGCCACCTGATTCGTAAAAGCTAACATTTTCAGACCATCTCTTGACCGGCTGTTTTGCCTGCAAAGATGTAG
>NW_005842177.1:1259875-1264593 GCF_000455745.1 Alligator sinensis
AAAGAGACAGCCAGGAGACAAATTGTGTATTGGTACTTTTATACTGTTTTCCCTGTAAACCATGGAAAAGATGTGCTTCAAGCCCTTTTGGAATTCTGCATCTGCTGTCAGGGAGAGGAACTAGAGGGCCTGGTTTGAATGTTTTTAAAATGGAGCCCAATTCCTGTTCTGCTTAGGGCCTCTACACACCTCTACATCACGTGCTTTTGGTGAGCAGATGAAATACAACCCTCACATGACACCAGCCACATTTGAACAGAGGAACTTCATCATCACAGCCCATGTTCTTCTACTGCTTGAAGTAGAAGACTGTTAGCTGGATGAACCTCTCAAGTTGACTAGTTCCTTATGAGAGATATACAATAGGGCTGCGCGAAGCTTCAGTAGCCAGTTCAATTCAGTGGAGATTCGGCCCGATTTGGCAGCCAAATCTCCAAATCCAAATCAAATCAGGAGACCCATTAAAAGGTCGGAATCAATTTGGAAGCCTTCAAATCAATTCAGAGATATTCGGCGCCAATTCGAAGATGTGGCCATAGACTATACAGGCAGTAGTCCTTGACCACGCTGGACACAGCTGCCTCCAGCTGGGAAGTCTGTTGTGGTGAGTGGAGGGGGGAGGGAAGGGGTGTGAGAGCGGGCAGATCAGTGCCCCCATGGCGAGGGAGGGATTGGGGCTGGAGCTGGGACAAGCTACCCAGCCAGGGCAGGAGGGTGTGGGACTTGGGGAAGAGAGCTCCTGCCACTGTGCACCACCGCACACCACTGGTCTGGGAGCTGCTCTTCTGGTGGCTCCTCCAGCAGCTCTCACTGCCAGTCCAGGAGGGCATGGAAGCAGACGTGTGCCCCCGGATCTGTGCAGGGCGGACTGGGCCGGGCTGCACTCCGGACGGGTGGCAGAAGGCACTGGGAATGGGGGCTATGCCCTCCTGCCGCTCGCCCAACCTCCCCATGCCTCCTGGACAAGCTGTGGCTTCACGTCGTAGGGAATTTTAGGGTGGCTGCAGCCCCCGCATAGACCACACTCCACTGCGCTCTGCAGGGCAGGTGGAGCCAGGGCTGTGCTCTGGACTGTGATTGGGTCTAGCTGCCTGAAGTGCAGCCTGGGCTCCACCCGCCCCATGGAGTGCAGCCCAGCAGTGGGCAGCTGGGTCTAACATCCTGAAGCCCAGCCCAGCCCACCCCACCCCACCCCACGCAGATCTGGCAGCATATACCTGCATCCATGCCCTCCTGAACCAGTGGCGAGAGCCTTTGAAGGAGCCACCGGAAGAGCAGCTCCCGAATCAGCAGCACACAGCGGTGGGAGCCCCTTCCCCAAGTCCCGGACCCCCCCTGCCCTGGCTGGGTAACTTGTCCCAGCCCCAATCCCTCCCTCACTGTGGGGGCATTCATCTGCCCTCCCTCATGCCCCTTTCCTCCCCCTCTGCCCACCGCAACAGACTTACCAGCTGGAGGCAGCTGTGTCCAGTGTCGTCGAGGACTGCTGCCTGTATAGTCTATGGCCGAATCTTCAAATTGGCGCTGAATCACCGGATCCAAATCGGGCCAGTGATTCGAAACATTGAATCAAATCACTGTCCCTCTGAATTGGCTGAATCTGAAGCAAATAATAGCTGCTTCGCACAGGCCTAATATGCAACATACTTTTCCACTGTAATTTGACCGGAGCTACTATTTAAAGGGTGCATCTGTACAAGATGCTAAATGCACAGTAGCCTAATACTACTATGCAATAGCGTGTCATGTCAAAAACAGTGTTAATATGCTACTGAGCAGTAGTATTAGACTACTGTGCAGTAGCGTCACTAAAAAGGAGTGCACTGGCACTAATGCACAGTAGCACCAGTTACTGTGCATTGATTTAGTACTTGGTAATACAAGTACTAAATTTAATGTGCAGTAAGTACAGCACATTAATGAATGTGTAGACACACGCAAACTAAAGGATGGCTTCATTAGCTGGTATGCTGTTGTCCTCCAATGTATGATTTCCTGATCTTTCAGAAATGAAGTATCTTTTAGATGGATGTGTAGACTGAATTGGTGACGGAGACTTCTCAATTTTTTCTTTGTTGTCGCATGGAGTCACAGTTTGGAAAAGGCTGAGGGACACTGAAGTAGTGAAAGGGTCATGAGAAGATGTCACTTGCTTGATCATTGTACTATGTAATTATGTAATATTATGTTATGGTCAGAATCAGGTATGGATGCAGACCCAGGCACAGGAGTAAAATAACGCTGCAAAATGGTGTTAGTGTCGAGTTTAGGACTGAATCTACAGAAGACTGGAAAGAAGAAAATAACTTTTTTAAAAATTTGAGAGCAAAAAAAATATCACTTCTTTTTGTATCTTGACAACTCCAGTTTTGGAGTTCTTAAAATGCCTCTTGGGACAACCTGTTTTAGGTCATTGAAGTTAGCAGTAGCCTTTTGGATTGGGTCATTTTCAGAGCAAGCAAAAATCCACAAACAACAGGAGAGCACAGAGAGATGGAAGAAGATACTATTTACTTATCTTCCATGTTTATTTAATGTGTCTTCTGTTACTTGGGCATCTGAGTACCTACACTGTACTTCACCTTTCTTTCCTCTAGTGAATTGTTTTTGGAAGCCCAAGATGGCACCAAAGGAGCCCAGTCTGAGTAACTGAAATGTTTGAGAGCTGTTTACGTAAACTGGTACATTATTGGGACAAAATCAGGACCTCTGGGCCTCTGAAATCCACATTAACAGAAATAATCTTTCTGTCGCTCCCCTTCTCACACAGCATTGAGTGCACAGCATTGAGCCCTGGCTTGGCTCACCACTGAATCAAGGCCAATTCACTCATCCAGAAGTACTATTTTTCAGCAAGTAGCAGCTAGCTCAAAAATTCCACTGCTCTCTTTTGTTTTTCTGCCTTTTAATAACCATAGCTCAACAATCTAATCTAGTGTCTTTGTGCTTCCGCTGCCCTCAGTATCTCCATTTATATTTAGATAATGATCTCCTCTTGTGGAATTTATTGGTTTTCAAAAAGTTCCAATGGTTTAAATAAATATTTTCTCTACTGCAAAGTGCCAGGAAAGGAAGTATTAAACTTGAGCTCTTTGCCTCCCTTCCCTCCATAATCCTAAAGCTGACAAATACTATTGTCACAAAACCAAGTTAGTGAGAAAAAGTAATTTGCTGAGTCAGAGACCTAAGTCTAATCAATATGAGTGATTGGGGAGAATTGACTACATTCCACGGTTGAGTTACTCCCAGCGGTCTGTAGTAGGATCAAAATATTATGCCAAATTTCCATCCCACTTTTGTTAATACCTGGAGTAACCCCAGGAACTGGTTTTGATGTCCATGGAAGTACTCTAGATTTACCACACTGTAATTGAGATTAGAATCTTCTTCACTGCATTTAGACAAATGCTGGAACTCAAGTGTTACATTTCCCTCCCCTGACTTGGCTGAAACAGCAGTTGGTTAATGTTTGCTTACATTAAAGCTGTGAGCTCAGCTGCTCAGTTGTACCTATACAGTGGGACTGGCCAAATCCTGACTCCCTACTCAATACTGACATGGTCAGGCAAACTCCCACGGAGTAAGAAATGCAGGATAATAACTAATAACTAACTCATATTGTAGGAAAAGATGCATTTAACACTCCAGTGATAGAAGTCAACATGAACTATTTGGTAGGAGGGAGTAGGGCTACTTTGTGCAGTTGGAAAATGGAATTCAGATTATTTCAATTGTCCTAGAATACAGTTCTGTGAATATATTGGTGGCACAGAAACAGATGGAGGAATATCAGTGTGTTAAAACTGTGATGAAATTGACATGGCCATAGTCCTTTTAATATCCATCAAAAGCAAATTGAATTTGTAAAGGCGTCAGGCATCCACAATCGCAAGCAAAGTTCAGATTACTTATGAAAATCCGACAGTTATGCGTAACACAGCATTTGCACATTTGTGTGGACTGATTCTTCACTGTCTAACCCATTTTACAGTATAATGTATTTATACCTCCCACCAACTTATATAAAATCACCTTGCACCAGTGGTAGTGTTTTGCACCCATTTTGCACTTATTGCTGGGCATGCAGAGTGCAAGACAGCTGAGAGTCCAGGTCCTTTGCCTTTGTTGATTTGATTTATTAAGCTTAGGTTAGGCAATTAATAATGGAACGTGTATTCCTTCATTTGTCTGGAGTTTACAGTTACAATTGTATGTCACTCAGTCCCTGGGGAGCTGGAACTAATTACTCTTTGTTATGGAACATGCCTGATCCAGACCATGGAATACAGTGCCCTTAAGAACTCCCCTTTATGCGGAGAAGCAAATCTATGATGACAAGACTCAGTACTATTGTGTATCTTAACAAGTTTGTACAGATATTTTTAAAGCACATTCCTTTGAATGTTTAAGCATGATGTTAGCATCATCCTTCTTGCACTTAGGTAATGCTCCAAAGACTGAAAGGTGATCCCCCTTATTAACAAGTGGCTAATTGATGTTCCTGTCATCTTCTGATATATTACATTCACTTGTTGCCTGGGGAGATAATTAATTTGGATTATTTGAAATAACCAAGGCTGTTCTCAAAGGCTGTTGGATGGTTGTGTCAGTTTTTATCCATTTATTATTAAGGCAGTTTTGTACAGTGTCATTTGCTCTGGAACTTAGCGTTGTGATGTCAGAAATCATGTGCCTTTAAATTAATAATTGAATCAGCA
>NW_005842177.1:1264603-1280530 GCF_000455745.1 Alligator sinensis
AGCAGGAAAACAAAACATTTGTTTCTAGAAAGAGAGCACTAGTGATTTGACAGAGATGGTGTAACCAGTTCTGTGCTGCCTACATTAGCATGTAAGACATGGGGGGGATCATATCAGAAATGGCAGCTGCAGTCACAAGCTATGGGCAACATACCTTAGACCAGCCTGCTCTAAATTATATTAGTGTTTTGGCCTCCACCAAATCTGGGATTGGGGAAGCAGACAGGTGATGTGTGGCCACTTTCCGTCCTCCACCTCATCTTCAGTGGAGCTGAGCATAAACACAGTGAGGATTGAGCAACAGAAACAGGTACAAGATAGGTAGGCACAAGGAGAATTTACCACCTAAAAGGAATCAAAGGAGCTTTGTCCTGTAAGTCTGACAAGATCCACCTCATTCCCAAACCCACATCCAATTACCTGAGTTTACAATTGTTTTGTGAACAGCAGGGTAAAAAATTTTGACTTGATAAATTTAGTGACAAGTCAGCAAAGGTGCAAAACAAAATATCCTGCATCACACTGGTGGCTCTGTTTCTCCATGATTTAGTGCAGTCAGATTTTGTTAATTTCTACAGATTTGGTTAATATGTACAGACTTTTTTTACCCACAGTCTGGGTTTCACTGTGTATTGCTGAGTCATTAATCTGAAATATTGTATTGTTTTCATTTGAAAAGCCGTAGACTTTGGCAAATGTTTTGTATTAACTCAGTAGTCTAACTGAGGGTGAGAAGCGGGGCACCAGCTCCCGGTGCCAATTTAGAGGGGGCACCAAAATGGCCACCTCCCGCCAGGAGTCTTTCCCATGACATACAGCTCTGCACTGGCAGGTCATAGGAGTTGGGCTGGTGTAGCCTCACACCCAGCAGTGTATCGGTGAGGAAGGGACTGGGGAGAGGCTGGCAGGGATGATGCCCCCCCTTCCCAGGAGGCTTTGCCATCAGAGGCACAGTCCTGTATCTTGTGGGGAGCACAAAATGGGGCTCCAGAAGGGGCCCCAAGGAGCCTGCATCACTGCCTGTTTCTCAGCTGCAGGAGCCTGAGCCCACACTGCAGCGGGAACAGTTGCAGCAGTAGCATCTGCTGGCCAAGGACAGCCCCCTCAGTTTAACTCCACCCTCTACTCCCCACTCTTCAGTACCAGGGGTGGGCAAAATATGGCCCATGGGCTACCAGGCTTTTTCTTCCAGCCTGTGGGCAGATGCCTACCAATTCACTGTATCCAGCCCAGCCCCCAGGCTGCCCCTTCTGTGCTTGCATGGGGGTGAGCCCTGCTCACTCCCGCAGGGCCAGCGTGCAGTGTGCTCCCACCTTCGCCTGTGGGACGACCCTGAGCTCAGCTTTGCAGGTAGGGAAGTGGTGGGAGTGGGTGGGGGAAAGGCAGTGGGGGGTAGTGGCAGTGGGTGTGCAAGGAGCAGCGGCAGGTGGGGGCAGGGGAAGGGCGGCCGTGGTGGTGGGTGGGTGAAGAGGGGGTAGCAGGGGGCAGTGGGTGGGAATGCAGCAGCAGCTGGGCAAGAGTGTGGGCCTGTGCTGGTGCGCTGGGGCCAGGGCTGGCCCAGGGTGGGGCAGCAGGAGTGTGGAGCCCGGGCTGGTGAGGGTACGGGGTCCTCCTGGCTCCATCGCACAGGGCTCCCTGTGCTCATGTGCAGTTCCCAGGTTCATCGGTCAACCCACGCACCTCTGTGGGAAGCCCTGCATGATGCAGCCTGTGTCCTGGCCCTACACATGTGCTCTCCCATGCAGAGACAGGGGAGCACAAGTCCAGGGCTGCCTACTCCCCTGTCTTGAGGCACAATGTGCGCCACTTCATGGCTGGCTGAGGGGCAGTGTACCTCAGCTTGGGAGCTCCGCTGTCTCCATGTGCCTCAGTGAGGAGGCACTCCTCAGCAAAATCCCTGCACTGAGGCACACAAATACAGGGGAGCACCAGCCCTGTGCTGCTTGCTTCCCCATCTCTACATGCTGCTCCCTGGCTGGTTGAGGTGCAGATGCCACAACACAGGGGCTGCCTGCCAGCTATCCCAATGCTGAAGCACCTTGTGCCCCAGCCAGCCCCCCACCCCAGCACATAGTGTGGCTGGGAGCCAGGAGTAACTGAGCACAGCCCGCAACAGAGCACATGCAGGGATGTGTGCTGCAGGACAAAGTACACGCCCCTGCTCATCTGGATGCAGCATGTGAGTCGAGATGGATCGTGCAGCATCCTGTACAGCGTGAATCAAATGTAAATGCTTCTATCTTTCCTGGAGACTCCACAGGTCTTATCCTCCTGATGACTTGCTACTGAATGAGGCATGTCGATATGACCTCAGTCCGGGGGGAGCTAGCCTGCTCCTCTCTGTCTGTTTCTCCACAGTATGAAATGTGCCTTCACAGATTTCCTGTGGAGCATCTATATTTTCCCCTTCTGTTCAGTGGAACAATGTAACTGTCTCCCTTCCACAAGCCTGAAACGTGCTTTTAGTAACCCAAGACTAAAAAGTACTTTTCAAGCCACTGAGCGTTTGCAGGTGAACATTTATCCCGAGTCTTAAGAACAGTCCACTCTGACCCCTCATGCACCACAGCCACAAAGTGCATAAAGGAAACTAAACCAAAACGCCCTATAATAGGGGTTCTCAATCCCCGGGCTGCAGCCCAGTGACACGCCGCAACAGATCTGCTGGTCCAAAGCATGGTCGGCTTCCGGACTGGAAGTGGCTGCAGACTGGCATACCGCAGCCCCCCAGAGCTGGGCAGAGAGGCCGTGGGTCCTTCTGCAGGGCCCACGACAGCACAGGGTTTGGCCCACCCCCCTGCCTGTGGTGTGGGGGTATCCTTACCTGTCTTCTGGATGGAAATTCTGGCCGCAGTTGGCTGTGACTGCTGTGATGCGGTTTGCCAGGCCACAGCATAAAAACTGTGGGAACCCCTGCCTTATAATATGCCATGGAGAAAAAGCAAGGGTGCTAAGGACACCACCAATGCTCTGCCATTGCAGTGGCAGAAAAGTTAGGTTCATATATGCTCAGAGGATCCTAGGAAGATGGTCATTCTTGTGGGGCTGACTTCAGCTTTCTGGGTTTGTATTTATTTGCGTGCTTCTCTGTTTCTTTGTAGTCGGACATGTATCCCTTAGCCTCAGAGTATGTGTATACTATCTTCAGGACAGAAAGAAAAAGTATTTCTTCTTCCGTATCTTGGCAAATCCAGTCTTGGAGTTCCTAAAACACCTCTTGGGACAACCTGCCTTGGGTCATTGAAGTTAACAGTAGCCTTTTGGATTAGGTCCTTTTCAGAGTAAGCAAAAAGCCACAGGCAACAGGAGAGCAGAGAGGAGGAAAAAGTGCTTTAGAGAGGTAATTTAGCTAGCTGAGCACTGATAGCAGTAAAGATGCGGTGGCAAGTAGATTGGGTGTACCTATACATGCTGCAGTCACCCCTTTATCTGCAGAGACCCTCAGAATGGCTCACTTTACACATCTGTAACCTGGGATAATGTGCTGGATGATAACAGGTTTGAGCATTATTTTTAAAAGGTGCCAAATCTTTCAAATGAATTTAGCCATAAGCTGATATAACAATTTCTATTTTTTGTCTCTTCTGATAAATATTTTCAGGGTGGGGAAAAAGTGAATTTTTCAGGGTATGTTTTGGTTTAGCTGGGGTCACCAAAGCCAGTGTTGTCAACTCAACACAGTGAGACAGGCCTCTAGAAATCATGAACCTGCTTTAAAACAGCAATGTTCTAAAAACAAACAATATAGTTAGGTTCTGTTTTCCTTGCTGCCTGCTTTTTGAGCCTTAGGTACCCTGGGGTCATATTTTGAGGTGTTTCTATGCAACTGCAAGAACTATGAACTTTCTTTTTTTATTTTTGAATGCAAGCTGAGATTCTCAATTAGTGACATGATTTCAGGATCTGGAGTTTAAAGGGAAACACCCAATGTTGTGAGATTTGCAATTAAAATAGAGAGATGGCAACACTAGCTCATGTACATGGATCTGGGTTTTCCATTTCCTATGGAAAAATGGGAGAAAATCATGGATTTTCCCTTTTAGACATAGACATTAGAGCTGGAACGGACCTCGGAAGGGACCTGGGGGGCTTGGACAGTAAAGAAGTTCTTCCTTATGTCCAGCCTGAAATGGTCATGGAGGAGGATCGAGGAAAAAAACCACGTGCGCCCCCAACCTCTTTAGCCCCGCTCGCAAATCCCTGTAGCTCCATGACCTGGCTGGGATTGCTCCGAGCCGCGTCATTCGTGCCCACATGGATAAGGAGCGTAGGGTAGTGGTCAGTGGGCTGGAGGAGCTTAGGGATCTTTTCCGTGATCTTCTCTCTCTACCTGAAAAAAAACATGAATTTTTCATTTTAATAGAGAAACACATGGATTTTGTTCTTTTGCAAGGAGCTCTCTGCAGGCTGGCAGAGTTCCAGCCTTCAAGGGGCTGGGGGCAACAGGAGGAGGGCAGTCAGCCAGGGGGTACAGGCAGCCTGGAGAGCAGCTCCCACAGGTAAGTCTAGGGCAGGGGGGAATTGAGGCCCCCCTAAGGAGGGAGGGAGTTGGGCAGGGCTGGAGCTGGGGATGCTGCCCAGCTGGGGAGTGCATGGGGCTGGGGCTGGAATGAGTGGCTGCAGGGCCCTAGTGGGGAGCAGGACAGCGCCATCGTCAGCTCGTCCAGGCAGCGGGGGATGGGAGTGGTTCCTTGCCACTGTGTGCACTCCCGAGGACCAAGGTAACCCATGCCCCCAAAATCTCCCATGGAAATGCAAACAGTTATGGGCAACCAGCCCCCGCCCCCAAGCCTGCAGCAGGCAGCCTGCACCCCCCACCCCCCCATGGGCTCTGCTCTGGCCATACTGCCCATGGGGGAGGGGGAGCCTGGCTCCACACTCCACTCTGCTGCAGCAGCTGGCCCAGCAGGGCCCAGGTAGCTGTGGCTTGGGAGTGAGGGGCCTGGACCAGCATCTTGGTGAGCGAAGGGGGCATGAGAAGCTCTGATTTTCCATGATAAAAACCCCAAAATCAAGTACCAAAATTTTTAGGTATTTATAATTCATTTTATTCTAGTGATTGAGGCATTGGTAGGTTTCTAAATTGCTTTAAAATAGTACATATATCGATAAAACATTGTGTTCAGTTGATACCTATATATATCGTGGTGTTTCATTTTAATTGCAGATTTGGGGTTTTTATCAGAGCATTTGCTATTTTTAATCAGAGAAAACCAGGATCCATGCTCATGTAATACATAGCTCTCTCTCTAAAGTTTCAGGGCTAGATTCTCTGGTTCTATCAAACTTCAGAGGTGACAACAAAGAGAAATTGCGTAAGCTTGCCACTCTGGCAAAAAGACATGGCAGTGTGGCTGCCCAGAGCAGGATTCCAGCTGTGGGAGAGGACAGCAGTGCCAGGTTACTGCCAATACTGCCTCCTTGTCAATCCTGGGAATGTTTCTTCACTGGCTCCTACTGTATGCACCACATCCCAGAAATTAGGCAGTATAGCACAGCGGTGAGCTCACCCCCTGCAAAAGCATCAGGCTCTCTGTCTCAGGTGCACTTTCTGGCACTTGCTTGGGCTGGTCTAAGGCAACTAAGTCACCAGATTTCTGGGCTTTGGTACACAAAACACGAACATGCTGACAGAGCTCTTGGGCTTGGCACAAAGGCAATGAAAGGCAAGCCCTTAGAAACAGAGAGGGAGGATTTTGCATTTGTGCTTTGCTGTTTTCAGCCTCTTGTTTGAGTTGTTTATCAAGAAGACATATTTTGTACCATGAAATATTTTAAAAGGAATACATTTTCTTGTATAAATGCCTTTGTATTTTTTCCTGTCTCAGTGAATTTTTTGGTAAAAAAATGTTTAAAAACTCTTTAAAAGTAAAAAAGCAAGAAAGAAAAGTTAAACAAGAAAACACTTCTCTTCTTGGGAATAATTTATATTATACAGTGCTGATTTCTTCTTGCTACTTGCTGTGTGATGCAAGTATTATGGCAGCTGTAAACTACTTTATAAAGGGGTGGGCAGTCAGGATGACTTTAGTGTAGCTCAATTTTAGGATATGGGATTGCCATAAAGGTTCTAATTAGCACTGTGCAGAAACATTGATGACAAAAATTCAAGGACAGGTGAGTAGTCTCCTGGTGCTGAGTTTCATTCCAAACCTAAAGCTTGGGCCAGGTGTGTTTGAACGTAGATCAAGTTTCAGGTGAGCCTTGGGCTAAGTTTCAAGTGAACCTAATTAGCCTTTACAAACCAGGAGGCAGGGAGGGGGGTTTACTTACCTTTTTGAATCTGATGAAACCAGGAATCTTAAGAAATATAAGGAAGGCGCACAATAGTGAATACAAGAGGGAGTTCACACCAACACCTTTTTCAGTGGTGGTACTCAGTTTATTTTAGAAGGCAGAGACCATAACTTGGTATAGCTTCTCATATGCTCATTTAAGGATGCAGACAGAAGTGAAAATTTTCCCCTGACTGGCCACAGAAAATGGTCTATAGCTGTGACCAAACACAAGTGCACAGTTGCACACCACTTAAAAATGACTCATCAGGCAAAAATCTGACCTCTCATTGCATGAAGGGTCAAATGAAGACATTTTAAAACACAGCATGAACGCCGTATGCCCTCAGAGGCTGTGGGGTGGTGCTGTTGGCGGCAGGAGCATGGTGGCAGCAAGCAGGGAGCTCCTGCAGGCAGCCGCGGCACTGTCGGTGGCGGTGGTGGTGAGCGCCAACCAGCAATTGGCAACCACCCGCAGACGCCGCAACAGTGTAAGTGGTGGGGGTGGCAAGCACTGACCGCCCGCAGGCGTCGTTGGCCTCTTTCTCAGGGGGTGTACCGCTACACTCATGGGGTGCACGTGCGCCCACATGCACCCCTTACACGGTGCCAATGAAACAGAGCATCTTCTGTCTGCATTGCCTGCCAGCCTCGAGTTGCTTTCAGAATGGGAGGGGGAAAAAGGAGTAGAGGGAGTTTTGTCTGGGCTTTTTTCAGCCCCTGCTGGAGGGTAGGGTGGATATATTAGGGCCCCTTGGAGGTGGCAGTGGGGGGGTCTCTAATTCACCCACCCTACACTCCAGCTCCAGACTCCTAGAATGAGCTCCCTGTGCTCCTTTTCCCCCCTCCCATTCTGAAACAGGGACAGGCTGGGAGAGAGGAGAGACCATTGCTAGGGGAAACTGGCTGTCTGTTGGCAGACAGCAGCTAGATTCCCCTCCCCCTGGAACAAACAGTGAATTTCTGTTTGGTTGGGGGGTGGGTGTTGTAACTCAGAACACTTTCTGCGAAGCGCTCTCAGCTACAGGGGGGATCTGCACTTCTGTCTGCATCTTTATTAGGGCCTGACAAGTAACTGGAAGTCCTCTGTTTTCATTGAATACTAAGGGCAGCTAAAGAAACATTGCACCTCACAAGATCAAGTTTATATGCAGGGGATTTTGAAGTATCTGTCAGTGCTGTGTACTGGCAGTGCATCTTGCTGTTCCCATAAACATTGCTACTGCTGTAGCTCTGGAGTCTCCTACCAAAAAGCATTCCTATTCATTATACTCCTGGAGACTCCGGAACTGTTAACCACATGGCTCCACCAGCTGTACTAGGGCATTCTGTAAAATAATAGCTTTAAAAGGTGCCTAGAATTCAGATGAAGGTAAAAAGTGAATGAAAGAGTCTTTGTTTCTGTTGTCTCTGTTCCTCCTCTGATTCTTCCATCTTTATGGAGGGTGGCACTGTGAAGAAGGTCAGTGGAAAACTATCCAATTATGTGTGAAGGGCTGAATCTCAAATAGCATGTGGAACAGCAGTGCCACTGCTGGAAAACATTTGTATTCACGAGGTGGTACACTTTGCAATCAGACTCAAAAAGCAGTGACCTAAGCTAAAGCCATTATTCTGGGAAGGTAAAAAGATTAATATGACAACCCCACCTTTCTCTGTTCACAGGTGTTCCCTTTCCAAAGAACTTCCTTCAGATCTGCAAGAAGATCCTGTGCAGGCTTTTCCGGGTATTCGTTCATGTCTACATTCATCATTTCGACCGCATCATCATTATGGGTGCTGAGGCCCATGTCAATACTTGTTACAAGCACTTTTATTACTTTGTAACAGAGCTCAACCTCATAGACCGCAAGGAGCTTGAACCTTTGGTAAGTAGCTGCCATAACAGTACAATCCAGTGCGGGGGGAAATTCCCACTCTCCTTTCTAACTTTTTCCAAACTTGTCACAGTGGATTCTACTAGGGAAGAAGAGGCCATGTTTGAGGGTAGAGCATTTAAAGAGATTAACTGTCTCGGTAAATAGGCCAGTTCCCTCTGTTGTATGGTTCAAAAGAAGAAAGTAGAAAGAATAGAATTCAAAGCATTTTAGATGGAAAAATACAGGGTGGGAAACACTGACGCTAAAAATAGCAGCCTATTTTTCTTCTGCTCATTTCTGTAATATGTATATATTACTAAATAATTAGTATTTTTACTAGTTTCTTTTTTCTACTGCTGATTAGCAGCAGCATTGTACCCAGAGGAAGAAGCATTCTGTCTAATTGGAGTGACTTAAATCCAAGCCTACCATCATCTTCTTTTTAATAATTAAAAACTGAGTGTCCTAGATCCAGACTTCTCTTTCACTGAGACAGAAGTTCAGACAGCTCACAGCACAACAATACCAGATATTTCCCCTGGCCAAGGTTCCTGGGTACTACAGAGATCAAAGCTTCAAAAATGGAAACATTTTTGCCATTGCCTGCAAATGCAACTAAAAAAAGATTTTATAAAAGCAACCAAGTTTTGGCAGGGAAAAGACAGTTCAGAAAGTGGTTCTCCATGCAAACTTTAGCAGTGGGCACCTTGCCAGTTTGAGAATGGATCAGGGCTACATTTTATGCACAAGTCACAACTTGGAAAACTCTGTATCCAGTAAGTTTCTGATTAAGTGTTAGTTAGCATTATTCAGACCTTTTTTCTTTAAGTTGCAATATAGAATGGTTAAATATACATTACATGAAGTGAACTGTACAAATAACTTGAAATGAAATATGTCTCTGCATAAATAAATAGTAGATGCTTGCATTTGTGTGTGTGCATGTGCAGAAATTAGAAGCCACTGGGGGTGAACAAGACTTGTGGGCGGGTGAGAGCAGGAAATGCTTTTGGAGCAGGAAATGCAGAAGGAAGGAAAGCAGAAAGTGTTTTGCAGGAGATCAAAGGAAGAAACAACCATGTAAGAAAGTCCTTTTAGAGGTATTAATTAATAATCTACAGCATCCCTGCAATTTTACAGATAGGTAAACCGAACTGGCAGGACAAAGTGGCCTTAAGAGGTAGGAAATAGTCCTTAGGCAATGCCTCCACAGAACAGCCCTTCCCTGCCACTCACAAGAACTTAGAGCAGCTCTCCCCCTACCCCTATCCCAGTACCCAGCATTGCAGATGTGTTAGAGCCAAGATGTGTGGGAGGTAAGACCAGAGGCAGGGAAGGAAAACGCTTGGATCACTCGTTGCTCTGCAGAGCATAAGTTCGAGCATCACTGAGGCCCTTGCTGATCTCAGCATTACTGAGAGAGCAGAAATGGCTTAAAGCCATTTTCAGCTGTTAACTCCTTGACCCCTGCACTCTGCCTACAGGCAGAGCAGTTCAGGGCCACAGTGATGCAGGCGTGAGCCCAGGTACACAGAGTGAGTCTGGTATAAATCCAGGAACATAATCCAGCTGGTGGCATGAAGTCCTCTGGAGACTCAGTTTAGAAGCCTGATGAGACTCAGTAGCACAGAGGGAGTTATTCTATCCCTAACTTGCATTGGGAAAAGCTGTGACAGCAGGCTGATGGAACCTCACCTGCTTTCACCGCCCAGAACCCAATTCGCAGCTGTCAGCCAAGACCAGGAACATGGAAATGCATAAAAACATGCGTCTTCTTTTTTATCTTGTGCTGGTCAGAGAGGAGGGAACTGATTGCCATGTGAACAGAGATGTGGCAAATCATCTCAAATGTTAATGCAACAGCCAAGGGTGACCTGTGCCCAACCAAGTTCACCATTGCAGGAAATGAGCCCAAATGATCTCACTAATTAAAAACTGGGCTAAGCTCTGATTAAATAAAGACTCCCTGCACTTCCTGAACCGGAAGTCTATTGATGAATCAAAGTATATTTGAGTAAGGGAAATCATTCAGAATGCTGGTATTGGATTTATAATAATACTCCTGATACATAGCAGCCTGGAGGCAGGACTTAGGTAATTTAAGGTGAAGTTTATCATTTTAAAATCTGGTGCAGCAATTACAAAAATTAAGGAGCAAATTAGGGTAAGGCAGAGAGTCTTTCCTTTAGGGAGTCACAGGATTTCCTCTTTGAATCCAAGTCTGAGGCTGCATTTATAAACCCTGATTATCCTGCCACATTTCCCAGGCCTGATTATTTTGACAAGAGTCCTTTGTGGAGCAGGTTTATAAGGCAGAAGAGAAAGATGGCTCACTTGTTCAAGCTGTGGGCCAATCCAAGAAGAAATATAAGGACCTGCAGTTAAATTGTAAGGGAAGTTTTTGGAAACTTGTTTTGCAGGTAATATGTAGACAATATAACACTCAGAAGGCTCTTAGGACACATTTGAATGGGGAAGCTCGTGAAATAAGTGAAGGTATGAATTGTAAATTCAATTCTGTTTTGTAGCTATTCTGTCCTCACTCCCTATGGGGATACTCCAACTCCCCACTGAGTGTGCTTTAGCTTAATCTAGGGATGTCAAACACATTTGGCCCAGTGGGCTGAATGAGTGGCATGTGTGCTGGTTCCAGTGAGCAGGGCTGGTCCAGTGTGGGCACCATAAATGCCCCAGACCAGCTGTACACACCAGAACCAGCTCCCTGCACTGTGTGCAGTGCGCCTCAGCCCTGGCCCTGTACCACATGCAGCACGTAGGTCCAGTCTGAGACCCACAGGCAACAGCATAGCAGGCCACATGATAGTGCTGTATCTTTGACACCTTTGCCTTAATCCAATTCCAAACTAAGCTTTAAAAGCCCTAGGACAAGAAATGAATGTGGGATAACTATTCCAGGCTATCTGCAGACAAGCTCTTAGTTATGGTACTGTAAATACTTTAGAATTTTAATTTGATTCTGGATGGAAATGTTAACAGAGCTCCAGAGAGATTGTAATTTATTAACAAAAAGGCTTAATCCTTGTCTTCAGTGTAACTAATGCTGTTAGTAGTAGATATTGCCCAATAACAATTTAGCACTTTACATCTCTAAAGCAACATAAAAATGCTAATTGATTCATTTACAGCCTCCTGGTTAAAGCCTGGTCTTGGAGCTGGCTGACCTGCATTCTACTACTAGTTCTGCTACAGATAGCTTTTTATGGCATGGAGCAAGCCCATTAAAGAGCACTGGGCATGGTTTTTCCCATCTAGAAAGGGGATGTGATCATACTTACTAGCTTTACAGAGGGGTTATGAAGCTAAATACTAAGCATTAATGTTTATAAAACATGTGGGGATCCTCAAATAGTAGGTATTACAAAAGTGCAAGTATCTTTTATCATTTTTGTTGTTGTAGCCCCTCCTTTTCTATAGTGATCTAGAAACTGACACTGCATTTAGAGTAGCCTTCAGTCTCAGGTTAGATCTGTCAGTAGTGTAAAATTGATGTTGTAGCTGTGATGGTCCAGAAATTATGCAAGAGGCAAGGATTTTTTAGGCTGATATATTTTATTTGTAGTTGGGATAAAGACAAACTTTCAAATACAATACCTGTTAGATTTGTCAACATTCAAACAATACAGAAGTACACACACACAAAACAACAACCTTGTGGCCCTTTTTGATGAGGCCTTTGCTTGTAGCTAGTTTGGGTGCACATCAGTATCAAATGGAAACATGCATATATAATATAACAGCTCACAACATTAGAGAAGGCCACTTTAAATTACCATTTGAGGACCAATATCTTTTTGAGGGCCAAAGCTGCAGACCTCCAGTTTTTTGACCCCTATGGACGTTGGGTATGTTCAGATCCAGTTTTGAGCCTTGTGTTGCATTGTGAATTCATCATCTTCATGTTAGACCATTTGCAAACCATGTATCCCATCTCCATTTGTAAAAGGTCTGTCATGAAAAGTTGCTGTGTCACTTGGCAACTGTTTTTTAGTTTTATCTGGGCATCTCATCCATCTACCTTGTTTAAGGCCTACAAGCTGTTTCATGTGAGGCCATATAAACCTGGCCAAATAGTTTGTTACAACTTTGGTTAGCATATTTGTCACAAATCTGATTTTCCCACAGCATGTGTGTGAAATGACTCTCTTCTCTTTTGAGGAAATGTTCTCAAAGCTTCCCCTTGGCTGCAGCCATTAGAGAGGGTTCACCAGCATGGACTAATTTTCAGCTTTTACAATGTGTTCTGTAAAAGGGCAGACTTTTTGAAAGCAGCCTAAGGATACAGTTATAAGCAGTCCTTTGGGCCACAGCATTAGCTAAGTACCTGAGCCTTGGGGGAATCCAGATCAGCAGTCAAGTCTACACCAAAGGGATCAAAACCAATAGTCAGAGTTACATTCCTAATTCAAAATTATGTCCACTTTTCTAGTCCAAGCCAAGCCAAAGGTTCAAGGAGTCCAGATATACCACAGGAGTCCAGATATACCACAAGATAATCAGGGGTAAGGTACTGGGATCGAGGGCTGGAGTAACATAGGAGCAGGGGTGAGGCAAGCTGCAAGCTGAGCTGCTATAGGGTGCGAGTCATTACACAGCCAGAGCATGTCCAGACTAGCGCAGATGTGTGGTATGTGGCACCTCAGACCCATCTTTAGCAACACCCACTGCACATGCAGGTGTTGCCCATGCTGCTACCTTGCAGCACGGGGGAATGGGGGGAGGGGAAGGGTTTAACCGCAGGAGATCCCAGAATCAAAAAACCCCATGCCAAAAAAAGCAGGGCGGCACATGTAGCGGTAGCATGCGCCACCTAAAACTGGAGCCTGGCCAGCTGGAGCCACACTCCAGCTGCCAGCCAGGTTCCCTGCTGCAGGAGCACCTTGACTGCGGCTCTCTGAGACTCCCACAACCCCAGGTAAGGCTGCTGGGGCCAGCACAGTTAATGGTCCCAGCTTCCTCTACCCCACCTGGGGTAACCTGCCACACAGCCAGAGCATACATGGCATGGGCGTTCCCCAGGGATAAGTAGCAACGGCACAAGATGTTCCTGCTCATCTGTATGTGCTCCCAGAGTCCAAGTGAAAGGCCTGGGCTTTACATACTCAGCCTAGCTGGCTTTGTGGCCAGTCAGGTCAGTGCTTGCAGCTGGTTCTGGTCTGGGGCCAGGTACCCCTGCTGAGAAAGAAGATTGCACTCAAGTTAGTTAGTCCCCAAGTTAGTTTGTCTAGGCAGGCTACCAGCAGCAGCTAACCCAGAAGAAATTGGGGTGCTTTTTGAGGGACAGATTTTTTCCTCACATCCTTAAATATTTCTTATCTTCTGGCAGGAAATGACCAGATTAGAACCATCTGGAATAGGAGAAAGGGCTGCAGGGGCAAAATCCCATGCAGACTATCCTGTTTGGGGATCAGTGTATCTGTACCAGTTTTCAAAAACAAATAAATAATGCAGGCCTGTAGCTTGCATCGTAGTTTTTTAGACTTTATGGGGTAAGGGCAAAGTGGACCTCAAAATGGTGAACAAAGATGGCACTGCAGCTATGGTGTCAGTTCAAGTGCTTTCTATCCACTTGATTTGGAAGCTGTGACCTTAGTGGGGCCATCTCCAGTGTGCAGTAGTCACTGTGGAAGTGCAATAACATCTAAACCTAAGGAACCCTAACTTCTCAGTATAATTCTGGTGCCATTGTTTTTAATTTGATGTATTTTTGCTGGCCTGCAGCATTAAAAGCCAGGTTGTCTGCACCTCATCAGATATAATAGGAAATAAAAATAAATCTTATTAGGTGGTGAGATTTCAGGGCTATATTTAGCATTGAAACGTGGTACAGTTCACTTGAAGGAACAGAGTTCACCGAGTTTTTTTAGAAATCCTTTTTCTAGTTATCCAGTATTACTGATTATATTAAAGAAAATTCAGTCAAAAAGATATATCCTGTCTGGGCAAGGACACAAAGAGCCTGAATGTATATCCAGGGCCTGTGTACTCAAAACATACCCTGAACTCCATGTCATAATCTGAGGATTCAAAGACAGAACTGTGTGCAGTCAGGGATCTCACCAGTTATTGGTTATGCTACTGCAGAGCAGTTCAACTTCTGGGTGACGGCTGGCTGCATGCTTTGCAGGCTGCAACCCCCAGGCTGCATCCTGCATGGGGTGCATACTGCAGGGTGGCCTTCTTGGAGACCCCCCTCACCATGTGCAATGCAGCTCCTTTCTCTCCAACTACATGCAGAGTGTGAGCAGCTCAGATCCCTCCTTGGCCCTGTTTTTGATGCATTGCCCTGTCTGCATGAGTGGGGCAGGAACTAGAAGCTTGGAGAGAGAGGGGGAGCCAAGGGAACCTAGTCACCATAGCAGATGGAGCCATCAGGAGTGGTGGCTAGGCAGAAGCCCATGGAGCTCATATTAACCCCTCATAGGCCCCATGCAGCTGGTGGACTGCCAGTTGGACAGCCCTGGGCAAGAGGATGCCAGGGTGTACTTGTGCCCATTACAGAAGAAGGAACACATTTTCCATACTACCTCAGGTTCTCCTGTCATGTTCTATGAACCGTGAAAACCAAGAATGAGCCAGATAAGTGTATACCAGATGAGGAATGAGCCAGATAAGTATATACCATAATGTGTGTTCTGCCATGTAAAAAGTGTGTGTAGTATCTTGCATGGTGTCTTTCTGAAAGATCCTAAAGTGCATTGAACACTTTGGGAACTAATTCTGGTCTCACACCAATTTTATACCTCAGTTTCCCCACTGATGCCTGTGGGCTCCTATACACGTGCAGGGAGACTGCTCTGATGCACTGTAATTACAGTGCATTGGAGCAGACTCAATTAATCGAGTCTGCTGGAGCATAGTAATTACCGTGCTCCAGCAGACACCAGTGTCACATGCATCAATATCCCTGTGTTGAAAAATGGCAGTGGGGCACTTTGAACTAAAGCTCATTTGACGAGCTTTCTTTCAAAGTACTCCACCACCATTTTTCAACATGGGAACACTGATACACATGACACTCTGGGCGCTTTTAATTAATGCAAATCTTGGAGCTGCGCTAATTAAAGTACCCTACCCCTCATCACCCGAACCACGTTTATAAGCACCCTGTAATGCTACCCATGATATGCACTAGTGTAAATGGTAGTGGATTTTAGCTCTCTGTTCCCTTTTTTCTCCAGATGGCTCCTCTTTTCTTTCTTGTCCCATAGGCAATTTGCCACTTCATCCAAAAAAGCAAGGTTTGTTTGGCAGTATCTTTTATTGAACTTATTGTATAATTAGGAAAGATATTAGACAAGCTTTCAGACACAAAGTGTCCTTTCTCAGATAGCACTGTAACTCTGTCCTTCATTCCAAAACCAATTCATTACCACCATTTTGGTTTATGATAACAAGCTATAATAAAGTAGATGTGTGCAAAGAAAATGAAAGGAAGGCATTTAAATGTCTAGGTACCACTTTTAGTGCAAATACTGTCTAATTTAATAATACAGGGCCAGATTCAGCCCTGGTAATAAATGGATGCTACTGTAATGAAGTCAGTGGAATTAAATGGGTGGAAGGAATTTGCCAAATGTTGGGAACTGCCTAGACTGTGGCTGAATTTATTCCATGGTGATCAAATATAAAGGGTTTTGCTTTTTTCCTCCTTATTCTCAAGCAGGATTGGGCTCCAATAACTTTTCATTTGATTTCCGGATCAGTTTTAAAATATGTATCCAAAATTGCCAGAATAAGATGAGGCTTTTTAGGGTTTTTTTTCTCCCTGTAGA
>NW_005842177.1:1280540-1317176 GCF_000455745.1 Alligator sinensis
GTAGAATTACAAGTCCAAATACATCTTTTAAATTAACCTAATCAGGATATCTGTGTGGTCTGTTTGTTGGTTTGTAGCAAATATTACAATATATTGCATAAAAAATCTAGGGTGCACTGGGCAGGGTTAGGCATTCACAGTTAAACACTTTTAAGACAGAAACTGCCACAGGTAAAGGTTGCGTGGCTCAATCTGTCCTCCTGGGTGTTATGATACAGGGACAGAATCTAGTCACAGTTATGTTAATGTGGCTTCAGAGTGTTTCTTATGGCGTCAGTAGAATTGCATTGAATTTACACTGATAATACTGGGCACATCTACATGTTTTTGCTAATGCACATTAAGTGTAGTACCTCCATTGTGAGGTACTAGAAAAAGGAGCATTAGTCTATTTTAATGCACATTAATAAAAACACATGGATTTTTTGTGACATTTTAATGCACATTTAAATAGGCTAATGTGCATTAAAGTGCTTATGTAGATGTGCCTACTAAGAGTAAAATCTAGCCTTGCAGTATAAAATTGCATTTTGTTTGCATATTATTTCTCAAAGAAAATGAATGTCATATCCCTGCACTATTTCTATGCCTTTGTAAGATGCTGTTTATCACTAACTGGTGGGACTTTTTTGCCAGAACAACCAAAGATTTGAATGGACAGGGAGAATGAAGAGGCGTTCCCTCTACCTGCAGGTGTGGGGGGCATAGGAAGGATAGTTTAGGCTTAGGAAGCAGGAATTGCTGCTAGTTCTGCCACACCTTGTTACGTGCATGGACAGATTATTTTGATCTCCATGTCGATTGGGCAGCTGCTTTCCATGCACAAAAATACCCAGCTTCAAAAAAAGTACACTTCTTCCCTCAAACTTTGTGGAAATGGATGTCCATGTGTACAGTGATGTCTGTGTTTGCTTATGCTATTCAAGCTGCCTTGAGGGAACCAAAAGCTACATGCCACCGTGATCCAGACTGACAGTATTAAGTTTAGATTCATCCATTTCTTTTCTGTTTGTTCAGTTGCACTCTTTATGCCACTCCAGTGTTGTTAGGGCATATTAATTAATGTGTATTAATTAATTTTAAGCAAACAACACCCCTGAAATACTAAGGGCTTCTCTGCTCCGATTGCTCACTTACCCATGGTGTGATCAGTGTAATCCCTAGACTACAGTAGTGCATACCACATATTGGTTTGCTTTCATATCACACAACAGTGCCATGCCTGTGCCTGAGTCACAAGTAACTGCTGCTGTTATCCCAGTTTATTGCAAAGAGTGCATCCTTTTGCAAAATAACTAGGAGCTTTGCTGTATATTTATCTGTGCTACATAAAGCGTTTATTAATCAGGCCCTTTATTGACCAGCTGTTGTTCAGAAATCCCATAAACATATTTCATTTGCTGAGCCCTGTCCAAAATCCATACCATTACCATTACAAAAAACTCAGAAAGACCACAACTGGGCAGAATGGTTTTTACACTGTGGATTCCTATGAAATCTTTGGGTTTATGTTGTAAATCATGTGTAGGTGTAGATGCTCACCTAACAGTACACCTTGTTGAGAATCACTGGTTTAGACTATAAGTTGTTTTTAGCAAAGACAGCACGTGATTTAGTTTTGTGTGGCCAAATGTATTCCTCAGGTATCTAGGCTATAGCCGTTTTACTACTACTAAATTATAATAATAACTTCTAACTCTAAAATCTAATAAAGTTTGAAAGTGGACCTTTTATTTCCTTTTCTGAACCCCCTTCTTTCAGATAAATAAAATAAAAAAGGTACATAATTGTCTCTAGTGGGTTATGGAATAGAGAAAATCCCACACAATTTACTGATTCGTTTTGATGCACTGGCTGGGGGAGTAGTTAGCTGATTGCACGATTTCACAATGATTACACACTTAATTTATACAACACAATTTTATTTTAAAACTCTTTGCTACGTATATAACACTGCTTAGCTTTAAGAAACACCACAAACATTAAAAACACAATAATTACATATATCAGAAACAATGCTCCGAATGCACTTCCTTCCCAAACAATGCTATAAGAATTAGTGCTACAAAAACAACTACAATTACAACTAAAAGTTAAACTTGAATCAGTACTGTTATTTTTCATAATATACTTACAATCCTAGAATTCTGAGAAGCCAAATACCAAAATATGGTTTCATTCCTCAGTAGTACTATTTAATGGGTTGGCCTCAGTAGTACGGTTCAATAGGCTGGCCTCAGCAATACGATTCAATGAGCTGGGCTCACCAGTGATAGGACTACGTCCCCTTCCTTCAGTCCCTTTCGGGCGCTCCGCGGCTTCAGCGTGAACTAAGAGATTCGTGTTCACGGAGAGGCTTGATTAGGCGATCAATCTAATCTGACCTTATACTTGCGATTCTTCCTTCGTTGTTCTGCAAGTGAAGTCACCTCCAAATTGGGACAGTAAGTTACAGGTTTTTATTGAGTGAGCTGCCGTCATTGGGCTCCTCCTACTCAATTTATCATACCTCCCAAATTTGGGCTCGGATCTTACTCAACAGAAATTACCTTTGTTGAGCATTTTTAAATTATTCTTGGGGAGACTTCCATATCACTGTAAATACTCTTTTCTTTTTACCAGTCTGGTTAAAAGGCCCCAGGCTTTGATTTCTCGGAATTTAGGACATTTACTTTCTTTGTAAAAAACTTCTAAAGGTACAATTTAGATTAAGGTTTTAGGCGAAGTCAGGACATTTCGCACGTAGCTCCAAAACAATGAGCTAGATAAGGAGATAGATCCTATCTTCTTCCTGAAACTGGCTAATGGGCAACCTTTACAAACATTCAAACTATTTCATTCAATATGACATCCCCCCGTGCCCATTAGGCAGTTTGATTACAATTATATTTCATTACTAAGCCTTACAAACTTATTATGATGATTCCATGACAACATACACAAAATTAATTTTCCCAAAATGATTAACCCAAACAATCCTATGATGCTTATTATAACATATATCACCCATTTTCCCGAAAATACAGTCTTTATAGTGTTCCATAGTTGTTGTCCTATCGATCCTATTTCATGTATAGTAGATTTAACACCATTCCCCACTGCATTTCCAATCGTGGCTAGTCCTTCTAACACTGAAGCTGATGGTGCATTGAGGATCTTGCTGGCGTTAAGTAATTTCAGGTAAGTAATGTGTTCTCCATAGTCCTTTGACAACATCACTAATTGTCCAGTTTCCAAGTTAAACGATATATGAGTCAAATTTAATTCCTGCAAGTCAATGTCCCACGCAGATAGTTGGGAATGCACCTTATTCTCCTCAGTCGTGCTCCAATGATCTGCAGCGATCCACGGGATACCTGTGTTGGACCAAAGTACTACCTCCATACTGGAGTGTAGATTATTAATTTTTGGCTCTATTATGCACACACATTTCTTTGCAAATGTGTCTCTCCATAACTGAGCTCCAGGCTCACAGGGTGAGTTTTGAGGGATATTATGTAGCTCCAAAACAATGAGCTAGATAAGGAGATAGATCCTATTTTCTTCCTGAAACTGGCTAATGGGCAATCTTTACAAACATTCAAACTATTTCATTCAATATGACAATAATTTGAAACACCCCAGTTTTAAATAAACAAAATCTGAACCTAGTTAGTTGTTTTTTGAAAGTCTGAAATCTAACTTCCTTGGCTCATCTCCAGCACACCTTTGCCTATTCTTCTACCAAATTATGTGCGACTGTGCTCTGGTGGATGCAGTGCATCATCTTCTGGTGTACACACCAAATTGACCCAGTAAACACTTGTTCTCCTCTTCATTTGCATGTGCCAGATATGCACAATTACACACCTAGTTTCTGTCCATAGTTGTGGCGCACCTGCATGGGACCTCATAAAGATTTTGTGTTCTCTGACTATACTTGGGCATACAAAGTAGTTATACACTTGCACTAAGTTGTTAAAAAATCAGGTGCATCTGTTTTAATATTACTGCACATGCCTACTGTATACTTGCAAGGGTTTTCCCTGAAGACTGTTGTCTACAGCTGACATAAGTTGTAATACTAATACACAAGTGGAATAGTGCATTACTGCTAGTTTGAAATAAAAGCCAAAAGAATATAAGTGACTGACTAGCTTAGAAAGGTTTTATCTATATCTAATCCTTTTCTTTTAATTCTTCTTCATTCCAGTACAAGAGCCCCCTTATGTGAAAAGTAAGGGGATGGTGAACAAAGGATTTTCTGAACAAGAAATTTCAGCAGGGAAGTCCACTGTTAGGCTTCATCTTTTATGAGAAACAGTGATACTGTGGTGGTTTTTTATACTTTGTCCAATTGACCAAAATTTAGTCATAATTTTAGAAACAAATTCATCTATAAGTAGAAAAATACATGGTCATGAATTTTCTTTATAACACACAAAAAAATAATGTTCTATGACTTGTGTGGCTGAAAATTTTTACGCTCTACATTGATCCTTAGAGAGGACAAGACCATTGGAGAAACCATGAAAGGTTTTCACATGCATTGGTTTTGGCATACATCTTTACTGATGACTATTTTGCTTGCTCAGTATACAAATGTGGAATTGGAAGGAAGGGAAGTATATTGCATATAATGCATTAATGCATTATAATGCATATAATGATTTTATGCATGTAATGATTCCGTTCAGTTTAAGGTGGTTCTGTTTTGTAGCATTTAGTTTATGATTTTGGCTTCACTGGCTGTGTCTACATGTGTATTTACGCGTTCCTAAACTTAATGCTCTTTTGCTTAAGGCATCTTAGGCACGCAATTACATGTGGACGCACTAATGCGCGTTAAGGTGCATTAAATTTAGGCACGAATAACTTAGTTGCACTAACGCACATGCAGATGCACTAATGCACATTGACAGGGTGTCTGTCCATTGACACACACCGTGTTAATGCACATTAGCGCATCTACATATTCGCTAATGTGACTTAGCTATTCGTGCATAAATTTGATACCCTGCTTCCTGCAGGGTATCAGATTTAGGCTCAAATAACCTAAAATCACCATCGTAAAGGTACATTAAGGACATGTGTAGATGCATGACTTTAATACATCTTAAAGTGGGCTAATGCGCATTAAGGCTAGGGACAGACATTACACATAGACCAGTTTAAGCGATCAGAAACTGGTTTAAACCTGTAACAAAACAGATGTTCAGTGCACATAACCCAGTTTGAAAATGGTTGAAACCAGTTTGAGATAAACCTGGTTGAATGTAGTATCAGACTCAGCTGATTTGGCTCAAACCGGTTTATGCAATGTCTGTCCCAGATCCCTTGCAGGTTTAAGATAAACCAGACACCCCCAGCATCCTGGCATGCTCTCTGGGCCAGATGGGGCTCTGCTCCACAGCAGGGCTGGCCCCTCCCCTCTGTTCCCTGGCTGGAGCTCCAGAGACTGCGGGCTGCTTACCCCCTCCCCTCACCACTCCCTGCTAAGCAGGAATTCCCCCCTCCCCTCTGTCTTGCTAAGGAGATACCTGTGTATCAGCTAGCAGACCATATGCTGGCTACCCTCCATGCTGAATCAACAGGTAGAATCAACAGCCAGAATCAACAAGTAGCTGGTAATGTCCCTCTGTTGTTTTCTTAATTGGGTGATAAACACTGTTATCAATTCCCTGCTGAGCTAATCAGAGCTCCTGACGGGGGGGCGGGGGGCCTGGCCACGCCCCACTCAGCTCAATGCTGTGGAAGGGAAGGGAGGGCTACTCTAGCGCCCCTCCCCCCAGCTTCTAGCCAGAGCCACTGCAGGCATGTGCCTGAATTTCTGGAATGTCTGTCCAGTTACAAAACTTATTTACCCCAGCCAGGTTAGACTTAACCTGCAAAGATTGAATTAGTTCAGGCTCAGGCTTTTTTAATGTCTGTCCCTAGCCTAAATGTGCATGTGTAGACACACCCACTGTAACACTGACTTGTGTTGAGCTGTGACACAGTTCTCTCAGTTGTGGATGCATAGGTATATGTTTCTGTTGCTGTTGGGATTCATGCTGAATAAAGTCTGCCCTATGACCATTTGAATTACAGGCTGCTGGGCAATTTTTCCTCCTTATAATTAGTCCACATTTCACAAATTGTTAAAAAGTAAATTTGCCTCCACTTGAAAAATAATCATGAAGGCAGTGATTCTCAACCAGACTGCTACAGCTCTCGCAGTGACATCAGATCCTTTTACGGATTCCATATAGCACCACTCACTATTAGCTCTGTTAGATATGCAAACACCTACACATGGTTCACAAGATAGATCCAGAGATTTCAAATAGGAATCCATAGTGTCAAAGACATTCTGCCCTGTTGTGGCCTTTCTGAGCTCATTGCAACAGAAGAATTGTTCTATTACTTTTCTGTAGTCAAAAAATGAGTGAAAGCCAGGAGCCGGCATTTTCTAAGAGATGCTTTGTGTCTAATGAGGGGTGCTTTGAATCTGTGATAGAGAATCACTGCGTTAAAGAATGCTAAAAACAGGAGTTATAATTTCCCAGCTTACTAAAGAAAAACTAAACCATAGGAATCAGTGGGAAATTTTAGAGCGGGGTTTTATTCCTCCAAATGGTGTTATAATTCTGCAGAACATTGAAGAGGCACAGTCTTCCAAAAACAACTCTTCTGTTTTAAACTTTTTTAAAACTCTAATTGTTACAAAGAACCTAATATTGCTATAGGAGTAAAAGACTGCAGAATAAAAATATCTTTTATAATCTTTATTTAGTTTAGTTTGAGCATCTGATAGTCCTGTGTTAACCCTGTATAGTCAGGTAGCTTCTGAGTTATGTAAGTGGGCCTTTGATATGGCAACTGAGGGAAAGAAAACACTATAGAAAAAAGGAAATTATGATTGTAAAACTACAAAAACTGATGGGTCGGATCTTACTTTTTAATGGACTGAATTTAAAGCTGACAAGAGTCTTTATATATACTTCCTAACTTTACATCAGTGGACTTAAGCACATGTTTAAGTGCTTAACTGAATCAAGGCCAAAAGTGTTCCTTAATAGCTACAGCTTGGTGCTTTATTCTAGATATTATGGCTTCAAATACCCAATGTAAATTAAGCTTTGCAGTTTATACTCCATTAAGGAAAAGCCCTTAAGAATGTACTGTTGGGAATGATCTTGCAATAGAAAGCTAATAGACAAGATAACCAAAAGCTCTTTCCATTTCTGATTTCTATGGTTCCTCAAAATAATCTCTGAATGAGGGCATTCCATATTTCTGTGTCTATTACTGTGTGTGTTCTGCAGCCATGTAAGCTGAAACAAGATGGCAGCAAATTGATATATATAGTATAATGCTTTAGAAACCGAAGATCAGGACTTTGCTTTAACAAGAAGGTTTTTTTTTCTTTTCTAGAACACAAGTCAGCCTAAAAGCACATACTGATTATCTCCCCAATAATTATTTGTAGCCATTGGAGCCTGCAGCTGAATTATCTTAAAAGCTAGAACTGGACAAATAATATTTGTTGAATATTTTATTAGATTAATTCCATTGAATTGTTCATATAAATAATTCAACAAATATATTTTCCTCCCTCTTTATCTGGCTTAAAGAACTTGGCAAATGATGTGCAAATATTTATGTCAAATAATTTATTGCATAAACTGTTTAATTTTTTTTCCACAAAATACTTTTTTTTATATTATTCTCCAAGCACTGAACAATATACTCTAATACTCTGATTGTCATAAAACGGGAATTGTGAACATGATGTCATTAGTTTCAAGATTCAGGAAAGAGATTCTAAGCACAGAAAAGGAAATGAACGTTCATAGTTTGATCACTAGTCCAGTACTTATTGAAAACAATGAGCATCTTTTTATTTGACTTTGGATCTGCCCCCTGCTGCAAATGCATTACTTCATATTAATCCAAATTCAGAAGACAGAGAAATGGATGGAGAAATTTTCCTATCTGCCAAGAAAAAAGTAAAATGCCACAGGAACTTGACAATTTTACAGGAGGTTGGCAAAGTTGGGGAAAATAGTCTTTCAAGTTTTCTTCTCTTTTAGATTTACTGGTATGTAAGAATAGATTTTACTGGTGTATAAAATGTACAGCATCTACCTCACCATGGTCCAGTAGAGACCAGGCTTTGTCCTTTGATAACATTCACTACCCTGTGCAGGAAAAGCAACAGTGCCTCATGGAAGCATGAATAGCAGCAGCACATGGCTGGCATGAGGGGTGGGATTTGTTGCTTAGGGTGTGGCTTGCACCTTATCTGCCACTGTTCTGCCTGCCCCTTACCTGATCTGTGGTATGCCAAACACAGGCTGCTCATACCATTTGTGACACACATGCCTCAGGTTGGCCACTCCTGGTCTCTTATACCTGAAGGGCTAATTGTGTATATCTAACTGGACTAGAATGTTGCCACCCAAGTACCTGGCATGTACCCACCCTATTATGAATCAGCGTCACACTGCTCCAAAATATTTTCATCTGATCCTTTTGCCAGTAGAAGTCAGTGGCTAAACTCTTATTTAGTAAGAGCTGACTTAGATGATTAGCTGTTCATAGGATTGCCTGTGTTTTTTATCTTTTTTTTTTCCTGGCAAGCACACTGTCCACCAAAGTTTGGCTATATGTGATATTACACATTAGGGCATGAGTACAGTTTATCTCTGGCAAACATTCCCATACATATTCAGGGTATTCAGTTATGATTATTGTAGTATCCTGAGTGTTGGGCCATGTTGATCCATGATGTAATAGTATTAAAGCAGACAAGATTTCAGAATAAACCGAATTTTCCCCATTCATCAAGACAGTGAGGCTCATTTTAGCAAAACAGTACCAGAAGCTTGCCAAAGAAACAATAAAGTGAGCATCAGTCTATTGCAGGGGTTGTCAACTGGGGGTACATGAAAAGGCCCTAGAGGGTACGCACGAGCGGGTGGGGATGGAGCACCGCCACACATCATCCTGCGCAGGCACTGCCCACCCAGCTGGACATGGGGAGTGGGGGAAGCTCGCACGTGGTGGCTGCTGCCGCTCCACATTCAGCCCCCCTCCCTGGTCTGCATCTGGCTGTGTGCCACCTCTCCCTTCCTCCCCCCCACCGCTCCACATCTGACTACCGGAGGTACAGTGATCCAAAAAGGTTGAAAATCCCTGATCTATTGGTTAGTGATCAGTCTGACTGTAGCTTGTTGTGAGAGAGAGAATCCTGAGAGGTCATGGGAAAGGGTTTAAGTATCTTTATTTTCATGCAAGGTCCTTGTAAGTATAACATTAGGGTGTGGCTCTCATCAGCTAAAACAGTGTATCACCATTTGTGCTGAAAAGGAAAGAGGGAGCTTTTGCAAATGATTCTATTGTTCCAAATTTGGTTTTAGTATTGGCATCATGGTTAATTAGAGGTCTAAATAGAGGCTGTAGTTGTGCAATGCTGGAATTTGACATTCTTGATTTATTTAATTTCCTAGTAAACAGCTTGTTTTTGTGACTAAGACACTAAGGGCTTTGTTCACTTGATGGTTTCTTGCCCTTTATGAACATAGAAGTATTCAAACAGAAAACAGCAACAAAACAACTTAGTCCATTTTTGCTTTGAAACCTTTCTCATTTACAAATCTGTGTACTGCAAATGTAAACCATTTCTTTGTAGCATGAACATGTAGCATCTGATATCGTGCCCCCCCTGCAGTTGATAACAGTGCTCCTCGCTGACTTAAGGGGCACATGGCTGAGCCCTCAGTTTCATATTTGGCCCTTGCTGGACCTGTGGGCCTTCCCTTTAAAATTAGTTTTTCCAAAAGTACACTGACAGAGCATGCTGAAGAGAATGTGTGCCTTTATAATCTCTGTACACAGTCCTGCAGAGCACTTCAGTAGTTTCTACTGCTGTCAGCTCCATGTGAAAACTCTTCTGGAGCCATGGGGTAGAATGGGCCCTTCCTGAGGGGCAGTGGGTGGTGACATCATACTAGGATGGTTGACTGTTAATGACATTTTGTAATTTTTTTAAGTCATTAAATCATTCTGTAGGTGGGAGCAAGTACTGTTGCACCTTGTAAAAAGTCTCTTCTGGGTTTCAGCCAGTGCTGGTATTAACATACTGTATGGTACAGATGCCAGCAGTGGCTCTTATCTTCCCACCTCGCCATCTTCATGGACCCTTGCATAGACTCTGGAGGAAAAACATAATTTCTTGTGCCTACTCCTTCCTATTCCTAATAGCATACATATGCTGAGCAGCTTTTGTTGCTTCTTAATATCCTTTCTGGAGCTGAGCCAGGGTAGCTAGTGAAGGGCAGTAATTTGCTGTTCAGTTTTTCTAGGGATTATAGTATAATCGAAAGGGAAAGCATGGCAAGCAATCTCTCTGTTGGCGCTAGCGGATCCAAAATAGATATTTTGGATTTATTGTGGTTGTGAAGCTGAAGTGGGCTGAACAAGTATTAGAATATGTGGGTGCTGACAGACATGCAGCTCCCCAGTCTAACTCATGACACTTTACAGAAAGTGCTATAAATTAGACTGACACTCCCAATCCAACAGAGTTCACTGCTTGGATCGCGGGGTATGTGAGCCAGCAACCCTTTGAAACTGGTCAGGAAGAGAGGCTGCATGTCAATAGCAACTGGCCCCTAGCCCCAACTGCCCTCCAAGCCCCCATTCTCTCTCAGGATGGGAGGAGGGAAGGCAGGAGAGTGGGACTGGTCTGAGGTTTTCCCAGCTATGCTGGTGTGTGTGGTGATGGGGTGGATGGGAGCCCCCAGCCTGCATTCACTTCCCTTCCTTCCCCCCTCCCATCCTGAAGACAGCAGGTAGAGCAATGCTAGACTGCATCAGCTGAGCCCTGCTTCTGGCCGCGCTGACAGACGTTAATTAGAACCCTCATGCATGCAATGAGGGTTCAGATTATTGCACAATCAGGCATTTTTAAAGCATTCTGCAGCCATGTGCTTCTGTCAGTGCACAGAAGTAGAGCACTTTCAGTGGTCAATCACGCGACAGACTGTCACGTCTGTCAGCACTGTATGTGGCATTCCCAGTGTTCCTGAAGGAGGTTTTTCTTCTTTGTGTTGTTTTTTATTTTTTCCTGTGATATTATAAAACGTCACCATCTTCCTGGATTGTTCCTGGTATTTTGCCCAGTTTCCCATCCGCTCCCTCATAGGACAAAATGAAGATGCATGCCTCCTTCAAATATGTGGGCTGAGTGAAGCTCTTAGCAAGTTATACCCCAGGGAATTATGCACAGGAAAATTCAATATTAGGCACAGAAAAAATCAAAATTATGCTAAATTAATTACATTTATTTTTCAAATTAAACTAAATATAACACTATTTGAACCTAATTTAGAAATACATTCAGATATTTGTGTGTGGTGTGGTTGGATGGTGGGTGTCAGGTGTGAGAGGGTTGTCAAGGCGTGGGGGGCATGGGTGTGTGTGGGAGGTTTCTGGGCGGGTGTGCGTATGGAAGTGTGCAGGGTTTGTGGGGGAGTGTGTGGGACTTGTGGGTGGGTGTGGGCTTCCCTGCCACATGCCCCCTGCTGTACACAGCCCCTGCCGCCAGCAGGCCCTCAGGGTGCTCCTGGTCACATCAGGCAGAGTACCGGGTAGCACGCAGCTCCGACAAATCCTGGGGGCTGCATGTGGTGGCATGGAGCCAGTCCAGTTCAGTCTGCTGGCGGGCGCCTTTGGGCCAGACCAGGCTGGCTCTGTGCCAGCACATGGGGCTCGTGGCTGTGCACCACCAGGGGTTCTGCCTGCCCCAGCCAGGAGCACCCTGCGGGCCAGCCACCAGTGGCAGCCACTGCTGGTGGGAGCCGTGCACAATGGGGTGGGGTGTGTGGTGGGGGTGCCCACACTCACCCACAAACCCCACACACACACACATCCACCTCTCCTCCATGCAGGAGTTTCCCTCTCCACTCACCAGCTACACCCCAGGGAATTACATGAGATTTTATGCAATTATGCGCAGTCATATGTTTTATGCAGAAAATTACACGGGCACATAAATATATAATTCCCTGGTGTGTAGCAAGTCATTCCTGATGTTTTGCCTACCCCTAGTGTGATTCACCCAGCAACAGAAACTGTGTTCTCTAAAGAACAAAGCTTTTAACCAGGGCACCACAACAGTAATGCCAGACCCTAGCTTCCCCTGATGAGCTGTTTTTCTGGAGAGTTCAGGACTTCAGAGAAATTTTCCCAAAAATAATTTTGTCCCTTTAGAAACACTGAAACTCTTGATCTCCTCACAAACTCAGAAAGCTGTTAGGTTTCTTTATTTCTTTTCTTGCTTTATTTGAAATAGAATGTGAACAGGGAGGCAAAAAATGACAAATGAGTTGAGTTATATGCTGAGTGTATTTACCACACAGATGTGGAAAGGGGAGGAGAAAGCATTAATCAAAGAAATGAAATAAAGATTGATTAACTTCTTTTTTAAAAGTGTGTATGCATGGGGGGGGGGAGAGGGGGATGGAGAGGAGGAGGTCTCGTCTGTGGAGTTATTTTGGCACTTCCCAAAAAATCTCCAAGAATGCATCCTTCTGTGACATCATAAATACCATTGGCTGTGCTGTGACTTCTGGGGTTAGAGGAATTGTCTTCTAGAATATCTCCAGCAAACTAGAAAGTGTCAGAATAATTTGACAGAGAAGAAGAAAGGATTTGTTAATAGTTACAAATTAGTTCTATGTTAAATACCACTCCCAGCCTGATGCATAGGCAGTCAAACTGGTCTAGACTCGGTTTCCGTTTCTGCTCTATGCTGCTGCTTTAAAGGAGAGGTCTTTTCTGCCATCAGTTTTTGAGTTAATTCTTTCATTTAGCACCAACTGAAGTAATGGCTCTTGATGCATTGGGCATATACTGATAAGTGGTTAATACTCTGTAGTTGCATGTAGTTGCTTTTTCAAAGGGGATTGCAAAGCCACAACAAATGGAGTTAAACCTAGGCTTCAGGACTGAATAGCTCCACTAACTAGCCTTGGGGGGTGAGGGATTAAGCAAAGGAATAAGCTTTAATATATTTAAGAAATCAATTTTCTTTCTCTCTTTTCTCCCTCTCTTGTGTGTGTGTGTGTGTGTAGTGTGTGTATGTCTAGTCTCTTTGTGCAGCTGTTATATCTTTTCATTCCCAGCTGGGGCTCAAGACCATAGTACCACAGACCAGAGTCAACAGTTCCTGCATTCCCTCCTCTCCATTAGAAGAGGTAGTCAGTAAATTGATTTTCTGCATGTCATTAGGCTTCAACTTCCTTATACCCCCTTTTCCTGTAACAGGTGCTACTGGTCAAGAATGTTCCCACAACCCTTTGCACTTCAGTTAAAACAGCTTTCTAGATAACCACATTGTTAGAAAGACTAAAGAGTTTATTCTGCCACCAAACTTGAGAAGAGGTAGGCACTAATTTGTTTTAATGGCAGTTACATACAAGTTTTCATTGTATTGTTGGAATAAGAGGGGCCAAAATCTCCTTTGGGCCAGTGAGATTTTCCAGTGATTTTGACTGAGATTTGGCTTTAGATTGTCTGATGCCTAGCACTGTGTTACACATGTTCAGATGACCTGGGAGAATTCTTCTTCTCCCCAGACTGATCAGGGTCAGCTGGTGACTCCCTGCAGCACAATGTGCGATTATAAAGCGGGGGGTTGTTCTGCTTCCTGCTCAGCTGGAGTAGTAGAGTCCATCCCAAGCAACACAATCTCAGGGGCAGGGGCAAGGGCAAAACGCCCTGGGATGCTGGAGGACCGTGCTGTGATTTCTCTCAGCAGGGTAAATTGTACAGACATTTGCTGTCTCAGGAGAAACTCCTGGGAGTGAATTAACCCTGGTTGTTCCCAGGTTATTTTCCTCTTGGAACAGTCATTTTTGCTTTGGGAGAGAAATCCTGAACACCTGTACACTTGTGGTTTTTTCTCCTGGGAGAGCAGCCACTGAATGTTTGTATGTGGCCAGAAGTTTGTTAGAACCCTTAAGGATGGATCATTCTGTTGCTTTTTGAAAACCATTATCTAAGAGATTATTTGGTGAGGAGAAAAATAGCCTGCTCTTTAAAGTGCTAGAGACTGGGCTTTAATGATTTCCAAACAGAATATCCTCTCTGAGTCCTGCAACAATTTGTCGCTAGTCAGATTCCTGTTGCACAACCCCTTGCTCATTCCCTAAAAGCCCCATCAGAATCTTGACTGAAGCTAATGCATTTTGCCTGGTTCATAATCATTTGGATTTCTATTTTAGAAACCATTTCCTGTTTATTTTGATTCCCTGTTGTAAATTCCTGTAAGAAAAAACAAACACAACAAAATAAGTCTGTATCTGTGCATATCTCTCTCTTCTTGGAACACAGACTAGTTTACTCCAACTTCTCTAAGGAAATATCTCAGTTAACTAATTGTTGTTATCACCAGGGTCAGTGGAAGTTTATGAAACCTGTGCCTTTGCATACACGGACTGAATATAGCCCTGATTGTTTCTCTCTCTGTTGTTCACTGGTGATAACAGTGTGTGTCCATTTAGAAATGGCTTCTCTGTTTCAGTGATAATGATGTTATCAGACCCAGAATCGTTTTCTGAATGTCTGACTCCTGCAAACATTTCTAACACCAATGCCAAACAGGACTTAGAACAGACAGACATTTAAATAGGGGTGAAACGGCAAGGAGAGATCTGCAAAACCAGTTGCAGGACTGCTAGGAGTGGGGTAGGGAAGAGGTAGAAAATGGATAGGGCCATCAAAAGAAGCAGGTAAAACACTATGTACTTTATGATGCCACAACATTTTTTTTTATTAATATAAGGAGTAAATTTAGCCTCAGCAAACATTTAAGAGGTGGCAAATGCAGGCTCAGAGTGAATATTTTGGCAATGAACCGTTCACAGATGCACTCTGTGGAGGCACTAATGTGGCAAGTAGCTTAAAAACTTTTATCAGATGTAGCGTGTATAAAATCAGGCTCTTCTAGACCCCCCCCCCCTTGTCTACCTCATGTTTCTTATGATCCCATCCCTATTGTATCTTGAGTTTCTCAAGTAGGAGGCAGAAAACTGAGTACCAGGTTGTGGCTTTGCCTGCTCATTATTGTACTTGGGAGGGTGGAGTTTGCTTCCCTCTAATCCCAGAGACGCAGAATGGGCAGATCTGTGACACCCATTGACATTCTCCGCTTCTGCACAACAACCTGACAGCCTCCTAAAGAAGATAAATGACGGCTAGCTGACTTCCCTAATAGTTGTGCAGTAGCAGCTGTAGAGAGGAGAGGTAACGTTTATCTGGCTCATCTATTTTGATTCTAAGGAAACCACCACTATGGTGTATAGGCTCCAAATACCTGCATTAAGAGCCTGTAGAGGTTAACACAGCTCTACTGCACATTAACACCCAGTTTTTCCATTGAGAAAACACCACTTGCCAGGATTAGAAAGAAAGCAGCGACATTGCAGCAATAAACTACAAAGAAGTTGTTTACTAGTCTTTTTTCTCTAAGAACGTGTGGGTGCATGTCTATACATGGAAGATTGTTAGAGGAGGATGCTGTACAAATGGAAAAATGAAGTTCTTGAATCTACTCTCCACATTTATTCTCAATAAGTTTGGTGCCACACAGTGGAGATGATTCAGAATGCAAATGGGCCTGGAAAGGTCAGTAAAAGTGTGTAAACCCTTTGACCGAACCATTTATTCCTGACCTGAAAAAGAGCATTTTGTACTTGAAAGTTTGTCTAACATTTCTCTCAACTATACAGTTGGCTTAATAAGAGATATCACAAGCTCCCCCCCTCCCCCTTCCCCCTCAAAATCTTGCTTCTTGCATTCATCCATCAACACTTTTGTCTGGAAAAGCAGATTTTGTAAATTCTGACCACTTTTTGCTAGTGAAATTCAAAGTCAGCTGAACACCTCTGTACTTCAGATACCTTCTGGTTTTCCCCACAAGTAACTGGTACTGTATGATGGTTTTAAGGTAAAAGTTCAAGTTGCTACTTTCCCCTCAAATCCTAAAAGTTTCTTCCAGTAAGCAATATGGAGCAACGGGCATTATTCTAATATTATAAAAACTGTAGTCTGTCTGTCTGTCCATACCACTGTATTCACACTCTGATTGGCTGATGGAAACAACCATTCAGAGTGTGAATACAGTATCTGGACAGGAGGTGGTGGAGCACCGCCATGGTGGGGACATGGGACAGAGTGGGGCCTGCCCCCCTCCCCGCTCTCTGGAGGTGGCGGCAGCAGAGTGGACAGAACAGGGGACGGGGCGGGGGGGGCAAGCCCAGCTCTGCTGGCCCCATCCAGCCCCCCTCCCCCTTCCTCCTTTGAGGTGGAGGTGGAGGGGGAAGCGGAGGCAGCCGTGTGGGGGGGAGCGGGGTTGGGATGCTGCAGGCAGGGGGTTAGGGTTAGGGGTAGAATCGTACACTACAGTGAGGTCCTCCTTCATACAGGTCTCATCAAGGAGTCTGCAAATGAGCAGGTGCTTCATGGTTCGTTGTTCACCACACTTGCATGTATTTGTGTCATTTAGAGCAGCTCCATTTGATCATGTTTATTTTTTGATCTTACACTTTGCTTACTCAGGCAGTTCGGGCATTGCCATGTTGACCAATCTGTATCAACCCCTCTGGGAAGGTCCTTCTGGGGTTCCAGGTCCATTTCAGAGCATCTGATTGATAATACTTCCTTCCATAACTTCAGTCATGCCCTGTCAGCCGTCTTGCCCAAAGGCACAACACTGGTCACAAATCTCTTTCAGGCTTTAAGTTATTTAGTGCCTCCTGTGTGACCACAGAATGCATGTCTGGGATCTTCCATCTGCCATGATCTTTATTTTTCGCTTGCTTCCTTTCTTCTGATATCAGGTGATACAATTGCAGCCAGTAAGTACAGTTTATCGTTTGGGTACCATGAGATCCTTTAAAGGGTACTGCAAAATATTAGCAGTGCTAAAATATTAGCACTGTAAGGTGCATAACACCTGCACATAATTCACAAGACAAACTCAGAAATTTCAAATAGGAATCAAATTCATTTCTGCCCTGTTGTGGTCTTTCTGAATTATTTGCATAGTCACAAAATGAATGAAAGCTAAGAGCTAGCATGTTTTGAGGGGGTGCCTGGAGTCTAACAAAGTTGAGAACCACTGGTCTACAGGTATATCTGAACTATCCTCATCTGGCACTAAAGAGCACCATGCTGAGATGCAGCCTGACCACTCCAGATGCCCCTAGCTTCTGACCCAGAAGTATTGTGCTCAGCTTAGTGCTGTGCTGGGTACATGCCAATAAGTTCTGCCTTTTGGGAGAGCTTGCTGCTGCATGCCCAGCCCGCACTAAGCTGGCGACACTTTTTCTGTTTGGGAGGTCATTCACGTGGTTTATATCAGTATGGCAACCCTTGAGTTGTCCAAATGCTACATGGAATCTGCATGAATACCTCTTGCCTCAACTCTTCTGTTCCCCACAACTCCCAGTGCTGACCTACCCCTTGTAGATGCTTTCCACAAAACAGTAAGGGAAGCAATACAAATTAATGTGATAGTAGGCTGTGTTCACTTGCAGTTAGTTCCATGCAGGTTCTGAGGAAGATCTGGAGGGCCCCTGCTAATTTTATGGAGCTCCCATTTTTGGACGGTGAAACTTGCTGATATGAAAGGAAACAAATATTAGATGCTTAAAAATATGTTTTCAAAAAAAGAACCAACAAAAGTCATAAGTACAAGGCTGGGGTTGCTGCAGCTGCCATCCTGACCCGGACAGACAGTTGCCTGTGTAGCAAGTTCGCTGTTGTTCCAGGTTTATTAAGTAAATCAATATATGATGTGAAATAGTGTTCTCCTTATTCACAGATTATTTGCAACAGGCAGTGAAAATGTCCATGTGCCTGAGCCCTGACCCACAGCTCTTCATATTTTGTCAATCTTAATCCTTGGCCTCCTTGCTTAAACTGCTAGGTATGATATGATTGCCTGGTAAAACTGCTTCAGCATTTCCTGGATACTTCATTGTTGGAGCAGTCAGTAAGCACCACGAGCCACAGACCTACAAATGAGATGCCCTAACTTGTTCCCAAACCCTAAGTCCTCCATTTTCCCAACATGGCTCATAATTACATTGGTTGTAGTTGATGTGGTAGATTTAAATTTCAGGAATATTATTTAATTCTGTATACAATTAATCTGTATTTTTAAATATGTAACTGTGCTCTCTACAGTATCCCTTGCCACATGACAACTTAAATGCCTTGTTCCATGTGTATAATCAAGAGTACCATTAAAATGTCCAGGCCTGAGAGGATAATGAATGAGCAGAGCTCCCTCTGTGGAATAACAAAAGCCCCCTGAACTCCATGAGTTAGTGTGAAAGGTGTTAGCTCAACCCTTCGTATATCACAGGGAGATTAACTGACATTTAATGTGTGTATTTTGGCTCCCCACTAAAATGGCCTGTTTTCAGGGATGGCATGAAGGTTTGAATGAAAACTGAAAACTCTGAGACCCTAAGTGCACTCTGCACAGACACTGATGGTCCCATGGTAATTTGAATGAGTCCCTTTAATGAGTAATAGGCTCATCATTTTGCTTGTCTTCTCACTGTAGTCTGTTTTGTGTCAGTTGGAAACCACCTTCCACCTACCAGTATTTTTTTGGTGTTAATGTCCAGCCTGCTCTTGCAAATGTGATCTACAGCTTACTCTTATGAGCAGTAGCTCCCCTCAGGTCACTGTCCATGTACAGCACAGCAGAGATGTCAGTGTCTTGATGTCAATGGGACTGTTTGTAATAGCATATACACTGCAGGGTAGGAACTGTTTGCAGAATGGTACCATTGTATTGTAAAGCATTTAAAGAGGAAAGGTGCTCTGTAAAGTCAAAAATATTTTCATACCAAACTACAGAATCAGAGCTGGTCACATACCTTCCATTCCAGATCCAAACTTCATAGCTTAGATACAGCCATATAATGGACTAAACCAAATTCCAGATGGAAAATTGCAGTTGGGAAAGTTTCCAAATTGAATTTTGGATCCAAACTGCAATTCAAGTCCAACTTTAGAGAAGATTTACCACTTTTAGGGGTGTATAACTGCATTTCATAATTGGAACTTCTTCCTCTAGTCTTACATTCAGTGACAAAGATGGAATCCCATTTTTTACACTAACTTAAAAGTCCTTTTTGCTTCACAACCAGAGAGGATACTTGCAAGTAATTTATCTTTTTTATGGGGGATGAAGCAACATTTAGCAGGCACAGTTTTGGAATTAATACAGTATTAAAGTTGTCAGAAATGATAAAAGATTTTATGCTAATTGCCAATTATGTGCATTGCCCTTGAAGATAAGAGAGAATAGTGCAGATATGTGACATACAAAGCCACATGGCAATGGCTAGCATGTGAGATGTGGAAATCATAAATGTGCAGGCACTGTGTGCATATTGTAACGCCAGTGACCTTTGATATTTAATTCCCTCTCTTGTTTTACAGAAGGAGATGACAACCAGGATGTGTCACTAAAGAGCCACCCATTGAACATGAGAGAAATCCAATTTCCTCCTTCCTGCAGAGCTAGAGGATGTGATCACCTTCGCAGACTGAACCTGCCTGTTAAATCCCACTAGCAGGAAAGTTGAGGACAGAAGGTTACTTTCACAGATGCTTCCCACCATTATCTATGCTCTTAACCCTATAATGCTGCTAGAAACTTCCTATGAGTGACATGGATTACCAAGAGAGAGCATTAACTTCGTTTTTTAAATTGCTGAATTATTGAGGAGGAACTCTTCAGTCACAAACGATGATAGTCCATGTTCCTACTGTTCAAGCTTTACTGGAAATCAGGTTTCTAGGTTGACCTGTGCATTTTTAATTTGGACAAGAACATGGTAATTAGTTAAAAATGTTTTTCTGTATGTACTTTGCTTTCCAGGTATGGCATAATATTAAGAAGAATCCCAGCAAGGTTCTAATTGAACTTTGTGTCCCTTCACACCACCCAAAATGTGTTGGTAAAGCTTCCCCAATACCAGATGCCTCAGCATCTGTAGGAATGAAACTGTTTTCTCCAGATCAGGCAGGATGGAATTTGATTGCGGTTTTTTTGATTGGGTTTTTTTGCTTTTTTTTTTCCATTTTGACTCTTGATCAGATAACAGCAGGGCAGATTCTCACCTCTGTAGAAATCCAAGGTAACCTCAGTGGACTCACTCTAGGATTTACAGTCCCCTTCATTTTTCCCTGCCCTATTTTTATTCCTCCCTACCCCCACCACCACCACCCCCCTCCACACACATGCACACGCTTCTGTCTTTCAAGGTGAGGATGTCCCTCATACGGTGTAAATTTAAGATGATCATTGGTATGAAGGTTACATCAGGGCCACAGGGTATGACATTACTAGAAAAGTCCAGTATGTCATTTTCAGTGTACAGTCTGATTTTAAACCACTGATAACAACATCTCATTCGCTTAGGTAACACGTGACTGCTGCCACAGGGCTCTTTCTAAATATTTGAAATAGTTTCTACTGAAGGAGGGTCTCCAGGGACAGAGTTGAACAAATGGAAAACAAGTAGTACAGTCCCATGTATTCTGTGCCTTCTAAGGAATTTCGCATAGCCCTTTTATTGTATAATAAAGATAATACTTTCCTGGGCAGTTCTTGAACCTGTTCCCTGATATCCATCTATTCCCAATCCACCTGAATGATTTTAACAGTCTTTACTTCTGAGATCATATTGGAAATGAATTCCACAGTGATGGGGTACCAGCAATGAGTTGTGCTAAACTGAAATGTAGCTGTCAGTAAAGAAGAACAGCAAGCATATGTGAGCTTACTGTATTTTCTCACATACACCATGCCCCAAAATAAAGCATGCACCTTGTATTTGACAGAAAGAATGTAGGGGAAAAAAAGATTTTTCCGGAGTCATGGCCAACGGCATGACATAGAGTTAAAAGTCTTCCCAGGTAATGTGGCTTCAGGACCTTCCAGATGTGGTACAGTTTCCTGCAGTGCCACACTTCCTGGATACTGTGGCTAGGGACAGACATTCAAAATACCTGAGCCTGAATTGATTCAGTCTTCGCAGGTTAGTCTAACCTGGCTAAGCTGAACTGGTTTGTAAACATCTCAGACATGCAGGCACATGCCTGCAGTGGCACAGGCTAGAAGCTAGGGGGTGTTACAGCAGCCCTCCCATCCCTTCCACAGCACTGAGTGATGGGGGGCATGGCCAAACCCTAGCAGGATGCTCTGATTAGCCTAGCAGGGAATTGATAACAGTGTCTATTACCCCTAACTCAGTGTTTATCACCCCATTAAGAAAACAACAGAGGAATATTACCAGCTACCTCTAGATTCTGCCTGTTGATTCTACCTGTGGATTCAGCAAGGACCATAGCCAGCATGTGGTCTGCTAGCTAATAACCAGACAGCTCCTCAGCAAGGCAAAAGGGAGGGAGGAATTCCTACTTAGCAGGGAGTGGTGAGGGGAAGGGAGTACAGCCTGCAATCTGTGCTGGAGCTACAGCCAGGGAGCAGAGGGGAGGGGCCAGCTCTGCTGTGGACCAGAGACCCCCGCCCAGCCCAGAGAGCATGTCCGGATGCTGGGGAGTCGTATTTATCGTAAACCAGCAAGGGTCTGGGGCAGACATCGCATAAATCGGTTTGACCCAAATCAGTTAAGCCTGATACTTCATTCAACCAGGTTTATCACAAACTGGGGTTTTTTGCCATTTTCAAACTGGTTTATGTGCACTGAACATCTGTTCTGTTACAGATTTAAACCAGTTTCTGATCACTTAAACTGTTTTATGTGTAATGGCTGTCCCTAGCCTGTGTGTTCCCAGGAGGACTTACTCTGTGTCATAAAAGGTTAGGTCCCACACTCTTGAATAGGGCTATAGCTCTGAGAGGGGTAACATAGGACTTAGGCAGTCACAAGCAGCAGTCATCTTGTGGTAGCTGTGTGGTATGCATGGTGCTCCTTGCCCAGTTAAGACAGCAACTTCCCCACTTAAAGCATGCACCTCAATTGTGGGGGGAAAATGTGTGTTCTGTATGTGATAAAATGCAGTACATAGTGTCTTACTTGCTTAATTGAACAAGCATGCAGCAGAGGTGCAGAAAGCAATGATTTGCCTCCCTCCAGGGACTAAGGGCTTGATGTATGAAGTGTTCAGCGTTACTGGAATGGAAACTTTTCTGTGGCTTTAGAATTATGCAAATATGCAAATAGCATTAACCTTTGCCTTCAAGGGAGGTTCAACTTGCAGGTTAATGTACAGGACTAAAGAAGTGCTCCTACCTCTTTCACTGCTCTTTGCAATCAGGTTTGCTCTTTGGAAAGCACACAAAATCCTGAACATTCATTTGGTTGAGGGCTGCACAGTGCTGAATTGACTAGTAGAACTCATTAACATAAGACAGAGGTGTCAAACATCTGGCCCATAGTGCTTCTGGCCAGAGGTGCCAGCAGCAAAGAAGTTAAAAATGCCACCACTAAACCCCATCACCTGTACTCAACCCTGCTGCAGCAGCACTATATCAGCACAGCTAGTCCCCAGGGGGTGAAGGCTGACAGTGAATTTACTGGTGTTGATAGCTCCTGTTGACTAAAATTAGTGGTAGTTAGCAATGGGGGTTGAGCAGTAGTGGTTTGAATTTCTTGGCTGGGGGCCATGCCAATTCAGCACCTCTGGCAGCCATGGTGAGAACCCATGCAGATTAGATCCAGAGTTGTCTGGTTCATGAGAAATCCTATGGTCCAGGACCAGCCCACCAACTCATTTGCGTTTGACACCTCTACCAAAAGGTATCAATAAAGCCAACATTTTAATGAGCTTGTTACAGAAGTGGGTGTTCATAAGGTTAGACAGAAGGTTAAACAGACACAGTATAGATGCTAATTACCTGGAGTTAAGGAAGAGCTTCTTTTATAGTCAGATTATTCCTTAATTGCCCATTAGAGGGGATTTCCTACATTTATTAGAACTCTGGTTCTGGCTTCTATGGCTAGGGACAGACATTCAAAAAGCCTGAGCCAGAATTGATTAAGTCTTTGCAGGTTAGTCTAACCGGACTAGGCTAAATCAGTTTGTAACTGCATGGGCATCCTAGACATGCAGGCACATACCTGCAGTAGCTCAGGGTAGAAGCCGGGTGGCACTAGAGCAGCCTTCCCTTCCCTTCAACAGTGCTGAGCTGAGGAGGCGTGGCCAGGCCCAGCAGGACGCTCTGATTATGGATTAGGGAGGGGTTCCCCCCACCACCAGCCCAGCAGGGAATTGATAACACAGTGTTTATCACCCCTAACTCAGTGTTTATCACCCCATTAAGAAATCAACAAAAAGACATTCCCAGCTGCCTGCTGATTCTGCCTTTGTCCTGTCTGCCATTGCACAGACTGTAGCCAGCATGTGGTCTGCTAGTCAATACACAGACTGGTAAGGGGCAAGGCAGAGGGGAAGGGAGGGGGGAATTCCTGCTTAGCAGGGAGTGGTGAGGAGGTTGGGGGGAGCAGCCTGCAGTCTGTGCTGGAGCTGAAGAGGAGGGGCCAGCCCTGCTGTGAAGCAGAGACCCCACCCAGCCCAGAGAGCAGGACAGGATGCTGGAGGAGTCTGGTTTAACTTAAACCAGCAAGGGACAGACATTGCCTAAACCAATTTGACCCAAGTCAGTTAAGTCTGATACCGCATTCAAGCAGATTTATCTCAAACTGGTTTCAGTCATTTTCAAACTGGTTTATGTGCATTGAACATCTGTTCTGTTACAGGTTTAAACCAGTTTCTGATCACTTAAACCAGTTTGTGTAATGTCTGTCCATAGCATATCAGAGATAGTGTCTGTCTCATGTGGCAAGTTCTAGGCTCTTAAAATTCCCCATTTGTAAGGGTTAAGATAAGTAGCAATTCACAACCAGTAATTTCCACAGCTGTGAAGTATTGCAATACAAGTGCAGTATAAGTCTGTTATAAAGTAGATGGAATGTTTATGCAGAAAATCAAACTATTGCTAGATAAAATCAAAGAGCCTAATATTTAATATACAAAATCATTTTTGTTCTAGGTTTCACTAAAGCCACTTACTCTATATACTGTTTGGGTCTAATGAACATTGTGCAATTCTAAAATGTGCAGGAATTAATTCCCAGTTATTTTGAATACTGTTTTTGTGTAACTTTATTATGATTGTAATAATTTCACTGTATTTGCAAAACTGTTTGGAGGGCAGGATGTGTGTGTAGGCATGCATGTGTAGTTTTAAACTGTGTTTCAGTCCAGTTTTAATAATTTTTGAGCTCCCTAATGGGCTCTGTGTTACAGCGCATAAGATGGAGCAAAGGAGGGGCTATGTGTTGCAGTGAGAGAACCTCAAAACATTAGAGGTAGCTCAGTCAAAATTCCCCTGGAATGGCATTAGGAGAGCTTGTTCTAGAACAAAAGCAGCCACAGGTATTGAAAGGTGTTATATGTGCTTGCTTTTTGCATTGGCATTTATGGACATTGGATGGAGTCCTGCCCTTGACCCATTCTGCTTGGCACGTAAGCCCTGATACTAACATTGTTTTTTCCTGTGAGCTGAGGAACATAAGGATAGGTATTGTGCCTGGCCTCTGTGCATGGGCACATGAGGGAGGTAAAGGGTCCAAGTGTTTCCTTCCCTATTGCATTCATGTGTCAAAACCTATCAGGCAATAACACCATCTATAACATAGGCATCTCATCTTTGCATAACCAAGTTTGTGATTACAGAGAGTTCATGCAGAATCCCCAACCCCCCAGAGCTTGCAGTCCTAGGCAATAATGACGTGAATGCTCCTGCATTACTGCACTGAAAGTACCATATGCAAGCGTTGGGCTTTGGCAGATTATTTCCCAACAATGTGTAAAATACTCCTGTATCTTACTGCAGCTAAGTGCAGTGGCCTTATATTAAATAGTGTGACATGACTCAGGGCTAGCTTATACTACAGTGTTTTGCTGACAAAACCTTGAATTCATCTACGCTCTGTGGTGGTAGGAATCTCCTCTGGTCCTGACAGGAACATCACATCTGTCACGTGGAAGAAAGATTCTGCCAGCTGCTGCAATGGAGCCACAAGGAGCTGTCAGAAGCACATGGACAGGTACAGGCTGTGGTGGCTGAAGACTGGTGGCTATTGTCTACTACCAGAACTTCTGCTAGCAGAGCCATGTCAATGTAGACAAGGCCTCATTTCACCCAGCTGTGCTCCCAGAGCCAGGCTTTAACCCCTGCCCTCTGACAGTGTATCTCCAGTAGCTTGCTTTTTGTTCCTTCCATTCCTTCCATAAAGAAAGAGAAGCAGAGGGTGGGATGGAGGTGCCTTTAAGGATTGCAAAATAGGATCTGATATGCATAAAATAGGAATATTGAGGCTGCCAACTCAGTGCTTTAGGAAGAGGATTATAGCAGGGGATGCACAGCATCAGCAAGCTGTCAGCAGTGGGTTAGTGTGTGGATTGGAAGACTTTGAGAGATTCAAACTAGGTTTCTTCTATCAGTTCTGACAGCAAAAATAAACCAGGAACAGCCCCTACATCAGTAATAACAGGCTTCTGGTGTTGCTCATTTCAACTTGAAGTCATCAAATCTGAACTTTTATTTGCTCTTTATAAAAGAGAGGGAGGTAATGCTGTTGAGGAGGGAGCCAAACAATGTTGAAGCTTTCAAAGGGGATAATTTTTATTTTCCATTTAACAGATTTTTGCTTTTTTAATGGCTGTATTATTCTTACAACAGAATATTCTCCCAAGTCAAATGATGAATTAGTCTTTTGAGCTTTTGTGCATAGTTTATCCCCCTCAAAAATAGAATGAGAGGGGGGTTTTGTTTGTTTTTCCTAATTTTAAAGGAAAAGGTTGTTTTGAACTAAATACAAAGGTTTGAGCCCCCTTTTCTCTTCCATGCATCAGCGCTGTTCATTAGTTTTCAGTGATGTCAGAAAATGTGTTTTTAGACTATTTTAGTTCTGTTTGTGATTCAAAGAAGAGTTCAGTTGAATGAAAAGAGAGACTGTCACTAATTACTAAAGTCATAAAACAAAAGCGGGATAAAATGAATGACTACTTGGGAAATCAATCCTAGATTATGGACCTAAAGAATTCAGATATTACAAATAAAAGATACATAACCTTCCTTAAGTGTCATGAAGTTGTTTTTACATCCAACTTTTCTTTTTAAGAAAAATTCACATCCTTTCCTTACTGCTGGATAAGAACCTGGGGGTGAGAGAGAGGGGAAACCAGTCAGCCCCCTGAGTCAGTCCCAGTGCAAAGGCTGTGCATAATTTTCTAAGAATCAATACAAGACTAGGCACAATGGATAGGATACCTCTGCCTATAAAAGCAATGGCCAACCTCTTACTGAATTTTCATGTGGGCAACCCTTCCTTCTCGAAGTAGCCTATCCTGCTTCTAATGAAATTAAAAGTGATGCAGGGGCTATTCTGTCACTGTCTACACAGTAGAGGGGATAGCATGCTACTGTGCTTCACCTGGATTAGCCCATAAGGGAGCTTGTAACTTGTAAGGTATGAGCAGACATTGCCAAATGAAGTGACTGGGCTGTGACAGGAGGTCCCCTTTCCCCCCATCCCCCAGATGAACTGCTTCATTGCCTGTTCCCACATCAGGCAGGGGCCCAATCCTATGGGAGAACAAAGAGCATGTTACCTGCTTACAGAGATGCACCTTGGAGATTCTCCAGGGCACATCTCTGTATATAGGGAAAGTCAGGGTTTCGTGCATGCAGAGACAGGCTATCTTCAAGGTGTTTCTATAAACAGAGAAAGCTGGGATTCCCTGCTTGTAGAGACACACCTGGAGATTGCATGGGGTACATATCCAAGAGCGGAAAGATGGACAGGCAGGCCTGGTGCTTGAGGGGCCCAATCCTACACAGGATTTACTAGGGTGTGCAGAACTGGACCCCTCAAGCCCTAGAAGCACCTGCCCAGGATGACTGAAGAGTGTAGACAGCTTCAGGTTGCCTGCACTCCACTGCCATAAAGCAAACAGACATCTGCCAGAATAAAGCAGCAGAAACTGTTACCACTTTTTGTCATGGCCACAAATTTTGGGCATTTGTGGTGCAACAAGAGGTATGGACATCTATTTGCTTGGCTTTTGTGCCGCCATAAAAAGAGAGTTGTAGTTGGACCTCCTCCTCCCTCTCCATCACCCGCATCTCCCTACTATTCTGGAAAGGACTTCTAGGTCTGGTTTCTACCAGAGCAGGAGTTGGCAACCCTGGAATAAAATTGAAGGGTGATTTCAGTAATGCATAGAACGTGTATGGGCCTTCTACATCTGAGTAAATCTTGTTCTTAGGACCATCTCATGCTAGGTTCTCACCACCTGATGGGTACACGCTATTAAAATGGTTGAATATTGTGCACAATATGTGTGACTCCATTCTAATAGTTGGGAGTGGGACTATTGGAATGCATGTTGTGTGCTGAAGAATAAATCTTATCTACCTGGTCAGCACAATGCTGCATTTGTGAAATGTGCTAAGAACTTGATCCTTATGAGCAATTCAATACAAGTAACTTCATATTCGTACTTGAGTAACAGCTACAGAATAGGATCTATATATTCTACTGCTATCTGAATGACCATAGTATTTTAAACTAATCATCTCCTTTGGTTACATTATATGGCCTTTGGTAGAAAATATGATTGGGTCTGAAGAAGCAAATTATTTTTATTAGTTGGTTAACTCTTCTTAAATAAATTGTTCTGACAAAATCCTAGCTAATGAATGAATTGTTTTTATCCTTCACAATCCATGATAAATCAGACCAAAGTTCTAAGCCTTGTAATAACAGAGGATAGACAAGCAAAGCTGGTCTTATTAATAAGTAGCTTGCTCTAAAAAGAGATTATCCTTCTACAAGGTACAAGCATGGGGTTTTAGGGCATCAAAATCTTATCAGTGCAGAAGCTAATAATATTCCTGGCAACAAATGTGAAGTGTTTGTCACCCTGTTTGGACTTTGGATGACACCATTTAATCAGGCTGTTTTTTTGATTGCACTGAACTAGTTAGTCAGGCTGGGAAAACCGGCATTTCTCTGGAAAGTTTAATGACAAATTATCTGATTTGTCATTATCTGATTTGTCACACCCCCTAACAATATTGGAAGAAGTGTAGTCAAGAAGATAGGTAGATGATTTAAGAGCTGTAAGAGCCCCAAGTTCTATTTTTAGTCCTATCACTTTACCAATATGCATGGCTATGGACAAATCACGACACCAGCCTGCCTCAGTTTCCCTTGCATCATTTCTCTGTAAATTTTTGGGCCAGAAGCTGTCTCTGTAATATAGGCCTTGATTCTGTTTGCACTTGAGCAAGTGCTGAATCTTTCTTATTTGGCCAGTCTTTGGCGAGTAATGTTTGTCATGTGCATATATACAAGGTTGGTTTGGGGCTGTGCACCTCTTTGAAAACTTAACAGCAAAGAAAGGGGGAAAAGTTCCATCACAAGGGCAGGGTAAAAACTCAAAACTTGAGGTTTTCTTGTGTGTGTGTTGAATCCCACTTCCACCAGGACCTACTCCCACTGAAGTCAATGGGAAGAGTCCCTGTGATATCAAGAATAGAGCTGAGCACTTTGGCTGCAGCACATTTATTGCATGCCAAGACAAAATTTAATCTATTGCAGGTTTGATTTTGCATTGTTCAACTCATCTCCAACAGTTGCACCTGTAATAGAGACATCTGAACACTTAGAGCAGTTAGGAAAGAAGGCTGGAATATTCCAGAGACTTGTTTGCCCAAATACCACAGGTTCCTGAGCTACTATGAGCAGAAGGGTAAGTACACTGCACTAGGAGAACAACACATTTACAAGGCCAGAAATTGCAGCGGATTCCAAAGTAAGTATCTCATGTTGAGAACCTTTCATGTGCACTCTTCTCTCATTAAGGTACTGCTACCCTGCTTTGCTTTCTGCCTGACTTGAGCTTACCTCTATCTGCTCATTAAGGTATTGGTTATGTATAGCCAAGATCATGTAAAAACCTGTTCCACATCTCACAGGGAGTCTTCACATCTGATTTGATTAACCTTTCTTCAGTCAATGCTGAAATGGAGCTAACAGCAATTAAAGAAAAAAATGACCTGCATGTAACAGGATTCAATTCTAATCTGCCTCCCCATATTAAACTGATTAATGGTGCACTCCTTCAGATTGAAAATGGTATGAGAACATGATGGTGATTAACAGGGACAAGACAAAATATAGCAGTACAGGGGATGTAGTATGGATTAATTATCCAAAGATGTGATAGAACTGTTTATATTAAACTTACATTGAGAGGAAAATAATTTGAAGAATCCTAACTTCCTTCTCTAAAAGAACCCTTTGATATTTCAGTGTCTACAATCTGTGAGGTGAACTTGTACAGTGACATAATACGCTGTATATTATGTCATACACTGCTATTACAGACTTTCTGCACCATTTCCATTAGAAGTTTCTGTGCCCTTCTTAAATTTGCATGAGAAAGATACATACATGTGTTTTGCAAGGATTTTATTTAGCTTTTTTTTCTTTCTTTGGATTTGATGATCAGAAAAATAATGCCCTAATATAGAAGCTCTGAGCTCCCCATCAAGTAATTAGACTTACACTCAGCTGCATTAAAACTAATATACAAGTAAATAAGCTGCTCCGGCTAGCCACCCTTAATGAATAGTGGGAAGTAGCCAGCCACTTGATCTGACCACGTGTATTTACTTTTTTCCTGTGAGATCAAAGAAAGTTACTATTCTGCCTGGTAATTGGCTTAGGAATAGTGAATCCTATATCTGTGTAGCGGACTGGAGTAGATAACTTCTGAGATCCCATCCTAGGACTCTGAAAGTCATTTTTTTAAATTTTGAAAGAATTAACAAATAATAAAAGAAAAAAAGGGTCAATTATTCTGTCACTATAGCAAGAATGTAAAGGCCAAACCAGTGAAGCACACTTGTTTCTGGAGGATCGCTGGAACTCATCATACAAGTTTCTCACCCCTCTTAGCAGGTCTCTTGAGACCTTATCATATGAAATTGTTACCAAGTGACCTATAGTCCTTGTGGAGGAACAATCAGATAAGGAAGGGTTGTTTTCCTTTGAATAAGTCCCCTGGGACCAGTCCACAAATCTAGAACACAGGTGTCAAACATATTTAGCTCTCTGGACCAGATGAGAGTGGTATAGGGCCAGGCTGGACTGGTCCACAAATCAGCCCTGAATGCTGGATTCAGTGTGTATCCTGGAGAGCAGGTGCACATTTTATCCCAAATCCCCACCCAGCTTGCTGCTTCTGCTTTAGTTGGCTTCCATTCACTTAATGGAAAGTAGTGATTACAAATCCATTCCACCTTAGTCTCTTTAGTTGTGCGCTATCATAGCTAGAAAGAGATGCAGACCACAATAGCATGTATTCAATTCACACAGCATCTTTCTTTTTTTACTTTAGATTTCTCTAGACAGAGAAGTATATCAACTGTATTTTGGTACCTCTGGGTATATACATCTGGTTATAGCAGATGTGAGTTGTAGAAGAGAAGAGATCCACTTTAGGGTTTCAGCTGTATTCCAACTTTCTTTTTGAGACCAACTCATCACTATAAAAACTTTTGTGTACAGATTGTGGTCCTCATTCCCATGGCCTCATTTGGCCTTTGCTTCATTCTGATGGGGCTCTCCTTTGAGACTTTCCATTAGTGGTGCATCCTTAGAGATTCTTGCTTTGGGGCTGCTGCCTTCACCTCGTTTCATATCAACACTACCTTTGTGCTACTGTTTTCCCCTGTTTTTCCTGTGGGCCAAGTTCAGAGGTCGCCCCTTTGGGTACCACAGTCTGTAAGATACTTTGTTTATAGATCCTCTCCACACAGGACATCTCACCCTAGTGGAGAAGACGCATGAGCCAGCTAATCCAGAAATTCTGGCTTTTATTTCTGCAAACACAATAATCCATATTCTTTTAAGCATATCTCTGAAACGAAACTGAAAGACTGAACTCAGTTGAGTGGTTCCCATCATGCTGTCCTAAATCCTTGACTAAGGAAGGAATGGCAGAGCTTAGGTAATGGCACTTGGTGAAATAATGGGTGAGAGTGAGTTTGGAAAAAAATTACAAACCTTTTTACCTTGATTCTCTGTCTTGCTTCTTTCATCAGCCTCTACAATTCTGCAAACGGGTTTTGAAACTACTTTTCAGATTTGTTAGCATTTTATACTGGAGAATCAGGCCTTTATTTTTTCATCTGTGGCAAATATGTAGTATGGATTGTACGGACCATCTCCCCTTTTCTGGGCCTCAAGTTAGTGATAGCAGATTTCTTTTTAGATATTTTTCATCTAAGAAATGATACAACTGATGCCAATGTTTATGGGGGAAATGAAAGATGAAAAAAAGAACAGTATAAAGCGTTACTGCTGAACAGTCACAGTCATCACTTAAATGCTAGAGCAATAACATTCACAAACAGCAAGCAGAAGTCTTGTGCAGAATGTGATGCTTCCAAGTTCAATAAACAGGCATATATGAATGAGAAAAACTGAAATGCAAGTTTTATTTGTACAGTAGTTGGCAAACCACTGCAGCCCTTTAGTCTCTAGAACCAACTAACTGGCTGCCTGGCTCATGGCCCTCTGAGGGATCATCTCCCAATTCCCAAGTTTTTCATTCTCCTGTTAGGGAACATCTCTAAACTATAACTTTTGTCCTTGCAAGGACAGGTTCATCAAGGTAGTAAACATGCTTGTTAGGCCAGGTACAGACATTACACTTTTACCAGTATAAGTGATCAGAAATCAGTCTATGCCCCTAGCAGAACATAAGTATATCACGGTTTTTGTGTCTTGTTGCTGAATGGACAGGATGCTAAAACGGTGGCTTTTGCCTTGGATATTGGAAGCAAGCAGCACGTAATGGAGCCAACAGGCCCCTCTGCCAATCAGCAGCAGGAGGGGGGTCGGTGGGAAGGCATGCAGGGGGAATTGCAAGATTAAAGGAGCTGCTACACCATGAGCTGCGCCACAATTTAAACCAGGCCTTACCCATAATAGAACAGAAGTTCAGCACATACAGACTGGTTTAAAAATATCAGAACCTGGTCTAAGATTTCCCTGCCTGCACCAAAGAGCAAATGTGTGTTCTGTTCATTCCTATGGGGACTTTCAGGCACCAGGTCTACCCCGTGCATTCCTATGGGGACTTTCAGGGAGCAAATGTGTGTTTCCTGGCCACAGTTCTGTCACAGTTGCATATTCAGTAAGGTAGGTTGGGAGATGGTATAAAATTAGCTGCTGCGATGCTGCTTGCAGCAACCACTTTATTTTACAGACTGCATGTTGAGGCAGCTCCACCTGTGGTCAGGATCATGTCCAAGCATGAAACTTGTCCTTTTTGGCTGCAGTCTTTCCCAAAGAAGCCAGTTGTATAGAAGTCATTTGTCATAAAATGGCTTCATTACAGATCAACCTATGAGCCCAGACCAAGCAATTAGGCTGTGAAAAGAGCTCTCTCCTGCAGATGAATGCATCTGCAGGCAACAGAATGGCAGCTCTGAATATCATTTCATGAATGTAATAGTAATAAAGAGAATCGCCATTTCACTGTAAAGTTGCTGTTGCTGTGTTGTGCTAACACATCCGCTAATAAAAAAGATGCATGAAATGAAAGCACATGCTGCAGACCATTTGCAGTAAAAAGAAATGTTGTGCTATAAACTCCTGATCACTGCTATGCACATCCAAATGTGAGGCGAACTAAGCAGAAGTTTGAAAAATAAATATATTGGCCAGGATCACCTCCCTTCCACACTGAAATGCATGGGAAAGAGCTGAGGGAGGAGGATTCTACAAGGAGGAGTGGGACTGGGAGGGGAACAGGGCTGAGGAGGGGAGAGGATGGCTGCATTTTGGCTGAAAATGTTTTCAAGGATATACACCTCACCTCTTTTCTAGTCTTGCTTAAGATTTCGGTTCACATGCTTAAATAGTACTGTGCTGTTTGCTGGGTGTTGCTTTGGTGGTGCAGGGCCTCAGCACAAGATCCAGAAGATGCCACAGTAATCCATAACTCCACACCTGAGGATCCTCTAGATTAGGGGTGTCAAAGATCTGGCCTTCAGGCTGGAACTGGCCCAAGGAGCCCTATCATCCAGCACCCAGCGCTGCCCCAAGTCTCAAGTAGACACACAGGCAGCATGCAGGATGTGCTGGATGGCCCTGTGTGTTCAGCTGCTCTAGGACTCCACCACACCCGCTCCAGCACTGCTCGCAGGGGACTCATTCCAAAGGAAAGCAACCCCCTGTTTGCCTGATTGTTCCACCTTAGTATATATCCATAAGGATTATCGGTCACGTGGTAGCAATTTCGTGTGATAATGTCCCAAAAGACCAGCTAAGAGAGGTGGGAAACCTGTACAATGAGTTCCAGCAACCTTCCAGAAACAAATGTGCTTCATTGGTTTGGCCTTTACATTCTTGCTATGGTGACAGAATAAATTCTTTTTTTCTTTTTCAAATTAAAAAAAATAGAATCCTAAAATGGGATCTAGGGAGTTGTCTACTCCAGTCCCCAGCACAGATGTAGGATTCACTATTCCTAAACCAATTAGCAGGCAAAACATTTACTTTCACTGATGTTGCAGGAAGAAAGTAAGTGGTTAGCGCTGGAGCTTAGGTGATGAAGGAACTGTATATAGATACCCTACTCTGAAAAAATGGACTCTTGTGATAACAAATTTCTTAATATGCCAATAACAAGGCATGAAATGTTGAAATTTCAATTTAAGCAAGTTGATCATAACTTTAATTCATGCATTAATATGTTTGTTCAGAAGCATATCATCCTGACTCAGCACAATACTGCTAGGATCATGAAGGAGGTTCAATAAGCTGAATGTAATGACACAATTACTGCCTGGCTGTTTTCAAATGATGTACTTATGTGAATGTGGTCCTTCTTTTGTTGAAGTCAGTGGCAAAATGCTGAACTAGTCAGTTTTCCATAATACTGTATATTCAGTATAGATATTTCATTTAAATTAATTTTGGGTTAATCTGATTGCCCACTGCAGCTTCTAATCTAAAATAATGTTCTTATATGCCTGTTTCTTTTCTCCCCAGTTTGCCAGAGGAGTTATGAGGGAGCAGCTATGCCATAGTTGCTATCTCATACTTACAATACAGCCACCTGCTGGTACGTGAAGGCTGAGCCACAAGCTTCAGGCCAGAACAGGTGAAAAATGCAGGGAAGGGGATTACAAACAAAAAAATTGAAATTGTGATTTTGCAGGAATCAAATAGATCTATTTTTAAAACATATTTGATTAAAATCTTTTAAATCCTTCTAGTGCTACCCAGTCCTATTGAATTATCTGCACAAGCTGGAAAGTAATCAGGGGTTTTCTTACTAGTTTGGGAATGCCTCAGTGAAGAGGGCCCTAAGACTGAGTTTTGCTTCTTTGTCCAACTGTGGAGTTTAGGAAAAAGGGAATGCACAGTGAAAGGTTCCAGCAGCCTGAGTTGGTGAGAGGGAAAAGATTTGTTTTGTGTTTTTGTCATGTTCTGCTTGAATACATCAGTTTTGTCCTAAGAAAAGGGCCTACAAGATCTGGTTGCTGGATTTAACCTAATACTTCCTGGGCTGGGAAAGTAGCCTGGCAGTGCTAGAGACTGAAATTTTATGTCTGATTTAAAGAAAAGTGAACAGGTAACTTTGACAAAAAATGAGAGACTCCAAAGTGGAAACAACTTCAAAATATTTTGCTAACTCACTTTTCCACTCTCAGTGGAAATACCAACATGACTGACATTGGACTTCTACTAACTACTATAAGAAGCAACTTTAACTACTCTGTTGTTTTGGTTGTGCATAGGCCATGGTAGCTGTCTAAGTCTGCTGCTGCGGTCTTTGAATCTCTACTCAAATGCATGTGCTCCCCATTTTAGCGTAATATGACTGTGGTGGACTTACTGATACAGGCTGGCATCCCAGGCTTGGAGAATCTTCATTGTGATTAGTGGAGCCCATCCACCAATCAGGTAACACTGGGAAGGGGCTTGCTCCGCCCCTGCCCAAGGAAGAGAGGAGAACCCTGGACCTGGTTGTAGCCTGCTCTTTGCAGGTCTGACAACACTCTGGGGCGGAGCCAGAGTGAATAAAAGGAGAGAGGTGTCGAGGGATGGAGAAGAGGATGGGCTAAGAAGAGTTGGTGTGAGCTGGCCAGCGGGCAGAACCAGTGCCCTGAAGACGCCTCTTCGCAAGTGAGGTTGGCAAGCAGCTGTGTCCCCAGCTCCACTGCGGGGAACGCGGTGTCAGTGCACAGCTTGGTGCGTGGAACCCAGACCCTGGGAGCTGTGCAAGGCAGCTCGGGTCTGCAACCCCTGGTGAATGGCTGGGACCTTGATGCCTGCGGTGGTGCGCAAAGCTCGAGACCCTGGGAGCAGCCTGAAGCAGCTCAGATCTGTGATCCCTGGTAAGCTGCCAAGGTGCAGGCAATGCTGCATGGAAGGTCCAGGAGACGGACTGAGCCCTGGCGCCGCACGAGGCGGCCTGGGCCTCCAACCCCCAGCAGAAGGCAGAGCCCTCTGTGCATGTAACAGTGAACAGGGCCACCTGTGAGCAGCAGCCCAAGGGAGCCAGTGGCTTGGGAGGCCACATCCATGAGGAGCAACTCAGCCCAGGGGACGAGGACCACCCATCCAGGCCCTGGAGTCGTGAGTTATTGGAGAAGGGATTTCCACGGGGGAGGGGAGCTACCCTGGCTGTGGAGCAGTTTATCCCCAGGAAAGCTTGAGCTAATTGGTTGTTGAGGCACCTTATGTTTTGTGGGAGAGTGCCTCCTAGTCTGTGATATTGCGCCCTGTATTTTGTGGACATTTTAACTTTGTATATTAATAGTTTAAAAGGCTGTTAAGTTTAAACTCCTTATGGGACACTGCTGGGACCCCTTCCCTGATGGTTTTACACACACACACACACACACACACACACACACACACAACCTACCTATGTATATTTGTGTTTTAACTGCTGTTTAATTGTATTTATACATGCTCACCTGCAGTTTTCCTGTTGTTTGTCTATTCCAAATCCACTGTTCATCAACACATTGTTTGGGGCTACCTGGAGGGGTGTAATCTTTCAGCCTTTATATGTAGGACATAGTACCATGTGATAATAGTGTATGGGGGGGTGGTGTGTATGTTTATTAATAGCAATTCTCTTAATTCTTGTATATATATTAATAAATCTGTACATAGTTAAGTGTCTCTTATCCTGACCTGACTCTATAGCAGGGGCAGGCAATTATTTCGAGCGGAGGGCCGCTTACCCAGTTTTGGCAGGCTGTCAAGGGCCGCATGGGTAGCCTGCCCCTTGACAGGTGCCCCACCCCCTGGTAACCATCTTGGGACCAATGTCCCAGGTCCAGCACCGGTGGGGCCCAAAGCAGGGCACAGGCTGGCAGGGGTCTGTGGAGCCAGGCTGGGCTGCACCAGCAAGGAGTGGGGGGAGCTGGCTTGGCTCCATAGAGCCCTTGCCAGCCGGGACCCCGCGCTCCTGCCACACTGCTCCGGGCGCCAATGGCACTCGCCC
>NW_005842177.1:1317538-1326680 GCF_000455745.1 Alligator sinensis
TGCCAGGCAGTGTGGGCTGCTGCTGCCCACCCGGAGCTCGCGCGCTGGGCAGCCCACAGGCAGTGGTGGGAAATACTGCCTGGCGCAGCAAGCAGGGGAGCTACAGCTGCTATGACCATGCACACCCCTGATGGGTGAGCCTGGAGTTGGCGCGGGGCCCAGGCTGGCAGTGGGACCAGGTTACAAGTTGGTGCTGAGCGCAGGGGAGGAAAAGCGGCCCCTCCCTGCCCCATGCCTGGTGCCCCAAGCTGCAGCTGCTCGCAGCCCACCTGGGGCTTCCTGTGCCTGCTCCCGACAGCCCCGTGTGGTCTGTGAGCGGCTCTCCAGACAGCCCCGTGTGGTCTGTGAGCGGCTGCAACAGGGAGCCCCAGCCATGGGGTGGGGGAGGGGCTGCTTTCCTTTGTGCCAGGAAGGAGCCCAGGGAAAAGCTGAGGCTGGGGGGGGGAGGAGGGGAGGAGGGAGAAGCAGCCCTTCACCCACCCTGTGGCCAATGTTCCCTGCTGCAGCCTCTCACAGCCCATGCAGGGATGTTCAGAGCAGGCATAGGCAGCCCCACATGGGCTGTGAGGGACTACAACATGAGGCGCCTTTCCTGCCCAGGGTCCCCCCTGCCCTCCCCCCTCCCCCCCAATACCTGAGGGGGGGAGGAGGGGAGGAGGGAGAAGCAGCCCTTCACCCACCCTGTGGCCAATGTTCCCTGCTGCAGCCTCTCACAGCCCATGCAGGGATGTTCAGAGCAGGCATAGGCAGCCCCACATGGGCTGTGAGGGACTACAACATGAGGCGCCTTTCCTGCCCAGGGTCCCCCCTGCCCTCCCCCCTCCCCCCCAATACCTGAGGTTCTGGTGCAGGGCAGCCATGTGGTCCCAGGCCAGAAGCCCTGGCTGGAGCTTCCAGCTGGTGGGGTGGGGCCGAGCAGGCCCTGCTGTTGTGGGAGCGCGCCAGGCTTCCCCTGGGTCCTACTGCCCTTGCTTCCTGTCATTTTTGACAGGAACCAAGGGCAGATAAATGTTAATTTTCTACATTTTTAGGGGCCCCGTGGGCCGGAGAGAATGGCCTTGTGGGCCGGATTCAGCCTGTGGGCTGTATTTTACCCACCCCTGCATATAGGAAGTAGAGGGATCTGGCCTGCATACTGCAGATCCCTCTCGCAGCACTCTTGCCTGCCACCCATCCCTTCTATCTAGAGAGAGGAGCACAGTACTTGGGTGCACCCAGGTCACACTACAATAAGGTATCAACTCACTATACCCTGTATCAGAGTTGGTGATACTAGGTTTTCTATGTAACTGCTATATAGCCTTTTTAGTTTCACAGCAAAATACGGTATTGGCTTTCAAAGTTTCAGGCTTACTCCTGCTAACATTGATTAAATGTAGCAAGTGAAAGTCAACAGTCAAATTGCAGATGTTTATGGTTTAAAATGGTTTTTAAACCATAAATACAATGCCATTTGTTTTGTATTTATGCTCTTTGATTTTATGTATATTAAACTTCTAACTTCTAACAAATTAAGGCCTCCTCTACACATAACAGGTATTAAACAATTAGCTAGTTAATTGTTCAATTACCCTGAGCCCAGCCACAGGTGGAAAGTAGCTATCATACAATAAAAAGTTCCAAACAGCTATACAAGTTAGATCTTGAAAAATGTACACTAATGTTCTAGCTAGTCACTACCCAGCTTTAATTTTGAATCTGTAACAGGGTTTCCCCTGCAGTTGGAAGCCTAGTCAGCCGAGGGGACTCCTAGCCACAGGGATGTAACCTGCCCAGCTGGAGCTGGGAGTTCAGCAAGTGAGGAGACTCAACCCCAGCAGCTGTGGACTCTGGGTCCCACAGCACCCCACATCTGCCAGGCCCCAACATCCAGCAGCTGCGGACATCGGGTCTCTGCAGCATTACTCCTGGTGTACTAAGACCCAGCTGGATCCCTGGCTGCAGCCATGAGATATGGCTACAATCTCTCAGCCCTAGGGGTGCATGAAAACCCTAGGGCTGAGAGATCATGAGGGGGCTCCCAGCCACAGGAGTTTGCTTCTTGGCAGTGAAGGGGGAGCCCAGGATCAGACTCCACCTGCATGAGCAATAAGGCACAGTGGAATCTAATGTGTAATCCCACAATCACACCGCCTGCCATGCATGTGTGGCAGGGCAGGAAGTGTGATTGTATAGATCATGCTCTAGATCCCATTGGGTCTTTACCTGTACATGCAGAGGGGGCCCAACAGTCTTTGGCACCCTTACTCAGGCACTAGCCCGGAGTGCCTTTTGGAGTTTTCATTGAAGCTTTGCTTTCACTGGCAGAACTGAGCTGCTTTTTATTGTTTTACTGTCCCACTCCCAGCTGCACTGGTATTTTCTGGGAGTTAAGACTGATTTAGGTCACCTTCTTGACTAGTATTTGGGTTTTTTCTATGAATACTTTCCTACTGATGTGAACTTTGAGGGGAGTTGCTCAGTATGATCAATCTTTGTTGACGGTAGATCATGCCTAACAAACCTTGTGTCCTTCTATGACCAGGTAACTAGCCATCTGGATGAGGGACACAAGATTGACATGATTTACTTAGATTTCAGTAAAGCCTTTGATTTGGTTCCCCACAGAATATTCTCAAACAAACTGGAGGTTGCTGGACTGGACCAGTCTACAGTGAGGTGGACAATTGGCTTAGAGGCTACTCCCAGAGGGTGGTAATTGATGGGATGGCCTCATCCTGGAGGGCCATCTCCAATGGTGTCCCCCAGGGATTGGTGCTTGGACCCGTGCTCTTCAATATATTCATTAATAACTTGGATGAGGGGGTGGAGAGCTCAGTTTGCAGATTATATCAAGCTATGGGGTAATGCAGGCACATTGGAGGATAGGGCCAGGATCCAGGATGACCTTGACAGACTGGACTCATGGGCGGAATGTAATTGGATGAAGTTTAACAGGGATAAGTGCAAGGTCCTTTACCTGGGTAGGAAGAACTCTTACCACAACTACTTGATGGGTGGCGGTCCACTGGCTGATACACCATCTGAACAAGACCCGGGGGTCACCTTCACCCAGAAGATGAATATGAGCCAGTAGTGTGATGAGGTTGACAGGAAGACAAATAGAACTGAGGTGTGCATCAGCCAATGTGTGACCAGTAGATCCAGGGAGGTGCTTCTCCTTCTCTATTCAGCACTGGTGAAGCCTTAGCTGGAGTACTGTGTCCAGTTTTGGGCACTGCACTTCAAGAAGGACATGGATAAGTTTGAGAGGGTACAAAGAAGTGCCACGCATATGGTAAAGGGCATGGAGGGTAGGCCTTATAAAGAGAGACTCCAGGAACTGGGCCTGTTCAGCCTGAGTAAGAGCAGGCTGAGAGGTGACTTGATAGCCCCTACAAATACGTCAGAGGTGAACACCAGGACCTAGGGGAGCAACTCTTCAGGAAGGCACCCTAAGGGAGGACGAGGACCAATCGGCATAAGCTAATAGAGGGTAAATTCAGGCTTAACATAAGGAAGAACTTTTTCTCCATAAGGGTCACCAGAATCTGGAACACACTCCCGGCAGAGGTGGTGCAGTCACCCTCCTTGGAGGAGATTAAGATGAGGCTGGATAGGCACCTTGTTGGTCTCATCTGAGCCCAATGACTTCCGGCCCACAGTGGGGGACCAGACTTGATCTTACAGGTCCCTTCCGGTTCTATGATTCTATGAATCTCAACTGCTCAAAACTCATGAAGTATTCTTTTTCCCCCAAAATCAGATTGGTTAAAAAATAAACATATTGTCAAAAAGTAAAACATTTTATAGTCTTAATCTTTACATTTGACTTCTTTTTTTTGGAGAGGTAACCACTACTCATGAACAAGTTTTTCCCAGCAGGAAAGACAGGAGACAGAGATCCTCAAGTAAGTAAACTTTTAAAAGTAATCAAAAGGCTTTATGAAAAATACCAAGATATCACATAATTTTGGTTAAATCATATATATTGGCAATATGCTTTTAAGATGTTGATAAATATTCTTCTGCAATCAACATGTTTCCTATAGCAGTTAAGTTGCTTCTAGTAGGTTAAATCTGTATGTGTGATTGCTACGTGACAGGATGGCCAACCTAACCACAGGGGTTTTCCAAGGAGAAGTGAGTCTGTCTGGTGTAGGAGATTCCTCAATTTATTTAGTTCTTTTGGTTTGGTTTTCATTTACCACCTACTCACACAATTACTTCTGTTATAAAACTTGCTCACTGGGGCTTCATCTTCAACAGAATAGAAGAGTGTTTTGGAGAAGGCCACAGCAAAAATGTGGTGGTGTGGGTAGATCCACCAGTGAAGAGAGCTTATCTAAGAACCTGTTCCTTATAAGGGGATGTATAATGCAGGGATAGGCAACTCCCAGCACTAGTGCCAGAGTGTGGCACACAAAGGTATTTTGCTTGGCACATGTGCCTCTGGGTAGACGGCAGGGAAGGGGCCAGGTCTACACTGCCATGACAAGGATCAGAGACCTCACAGCTCCCATGCCATCCACCCCAGCACAGCGTCATCTTATGAGTCGAGGTTGCAAGCATTTTTGGCACTCTGCCCAAAACCATTGCCTATCCTATAGTGTATGTGGTGTGTAGTGTGGCAGTAAGTCTGTGATTCTGAATGGTCTGAATTGGTAGAAATCTCTCTTCCCTATGCATTTTCAAATCCATTTATGTAGCCTTGATTGAGGGGAGAGGAGTGGACCCTAAATAAACTCAATAATAAAGATAATATGCAGACAGACATGTATTTCTAAATACCACAATAGAAAAAAATGAACATAAATCTCATTAGCTTTGATCTTTCAGCATGGACTACTCATTAGAAAGGCAGATAGAATAATTATTTCCTAAAGAAGGAGAGAGAAAGAAAGAGAAGTGATTTATGCCAAAGAAAGATGGGGAATTAACAAGAAAATTAACAGGCCCACTGCAGATACAGTTCAGGATAGTTAATAATTAATAACTAAGTTATTAAGCACAGTAGGGAGAAGGAAGGAAAAAACCCCACCACAAAACAGAAATGCGAGAAAAGAATTATATCCAATTCACATGCAATTTCAACTGCTCAAAATCAGTCCTGTTCAGATCTGAGGGTTGGCTTGGGCCACTAAATGAGTTAGGGGCATTAAGTTTTAGACTATCAAAAAGCCAAAATTAGTTTCAGATCATATGTGGCAGAAGGCCAGGGCTAATAGGGCTCAACCCCACAAACGCAGGGCAGTGGGTAGGGCCACAAGGCAGCCTGGCCATGGGCTCTGGGCAGCTGCAGCAGGGGTGGGAGGGGCGTGCATGCAGCCAGGACCACGGCCCAGCATGTGGATCACTGGCTTCCCAGCACTGCAGGCAAGTACCAGTCAATTCCTTGAAGGGGAAGAGGCTGGGGGGTGGGGGGAGGGGTGCCTCAGGGAGCAGATTGAGGCCCCAGCAGTGAGGGAAGGAGTGGGGCAGGGGCTGGGCTTGGGGCAAATGGGGCCCTGGCTGGGCTGGGTGGTGAGATAATCAGAGCCCGGGCTGCTCATCCAGGGGTACTGAGGAGCACCTACTGCTGTGCACACCCCAGTGGAAGCCCCCTGAATCTGTGTGCAGGTCAGAGGTGGCTGCCATGGCATGCTGGGCTCTGTGCACTATGGCAGCTGCCCCGGGAGCAGCGCAGCACCACATGCCTGCCACTGCTGGGCTACACTGTGCCCCCTGCCCACCCAGCAGCGGGATGCACATGGCATTGCACAGCTCTCAAGGCAGCAGGGCACAAAGCCCAGCACGCTGCTTCCACCCCATGGACAGATCAGGGGGGGTACGTGCTCCCTGGGCCTCCACCAGGCTGCACACAGCAGCAGGAGCCCCTCCACACTCTTGGGCGAGCCACCTGGGCTCTGATTGTCCCACCACCCAGCCTGGTCGGGACCTCATTCACCCCTGCCCCTGCCCCACTCCTTCCCTTACCACTGGGGCCTCGATCTGCCCCTGCCCCTTCCCCCATAGACTTACCTGCTGGGGAGGGAGGGGTGTGCATGCATGCATGCACTCAGCCCCCACAAATAATTTTTTCTCCCTCTGTCTGTGGTTGAGACAAAGATTTCAGATACCTCTTAGGGCAGACTAAGACAGCTCTGCTACTCATGGACATGGTAAGGGGAAAAAAAGTATAACCTAGGCCCCCTCTACACATGCAAGTAAAAGCACAATTGGATATAATGTGTGATCCACATAAGCGTACATCCTGCCATGCTACATGAGCATGGCACATGCATGTTGGAAAGGCTGCACCAGGTAGTACTGACACACATGGCCTTTCCAGTTCCAAGTCATGGGTACTTAACCCCCTGGCCTGCAAGTTAGATCTGGCGGGGGAGGGATCTCCAAAGGTCCAGAAATTTGGCAGTAGCAGGCATTAAACTGACACGATTCTCCTACTATCAAATTTCCAAGCTCCACATAGCTGGATTGCACATTAGCTACACAGGCCTCATGGGGCTTAAAGGCCGGGCAGCACTGTTCTAGGCAATTCAGCATCTGGGCCTAGGGACAGACATTCAAGAAGCCTGAGCCTGAATTGATTCAATCTTCGCACATTAGTCTAACCTGGCTAGGCTGACCCAGTTGGAAAGTGGACAGACATTCTCTCTGGACATAGGAAATTCAGGCACATCCTGCAGTGGTTCAGGCTAAAAGCCAGGGGGTGCTAGAGCAGCTCTCCCTTCCCTTCTGCAGGGAGCTGAGCTAAGTGGAGAGTGGCCAGGCTCTGGCAGGACTTTCTCATTAGGGATGTCTGCTGGTCCCAGGCTTTTCCTCCCTGGTTGCTCAAGGGCCAGGAGCACTGTCAGCCCCCAGCCCTGGGCTAGCACTCTGAGGCAAGAGTTGATGATACGGAGCTTTTCAATCTCTGTCCATGTTTTGTCATACTGTCTGCAGCAAACTGAAAGGCAAGCAAGCCAGCTGGGAACTGATAGGAGTCTTTATGACTCAATTAGAAAAACAATAGCCTCACTCCATTAGTTCAAACTTCTTAAACAGCTTAACTGCTGATCTGTTGATTACCTCCAAAAACCCTGTTCTGTCTGCCTGCCTGTCCCACTGAAATTGGAGAGACACACACAGGCACCCCTCGGCATTAGCTAGCATACCACATGCCTAGGGTCCCTGGGGCTGGGGTCTGTGCTGTGGGAGATGGGAAGGAAAGAGAGGGGGGATTTCCTGCTTGAGCAGCGAGTGGCGGGTAGGGCACAAGGAAGCCAGCAGACCCTGCTGGGCCTGCAAATCTCTGCTGGAGCTGCAAATCTCAGCCAGGGAACAGAGGGGAGGGACCAGCCCTGCTATGGAGCAGAGAGCCCCAACCCAGCCCAGAGAGCATGTTGGGATGCTGGGGGAGTCTGATTTAACTTAAACCAGCAAAGGATCTGGGACAGCCATTGCATAAACCAGTTTGACCCAAATCAGTTTAATTTGATACTACATTCAACCAGGTTTATCTTGAACTGGTTTCAGTCAGTTTCAGCTGGTTTACATGCACTGAACATCCATTCTGTTACAGGTTTAAACCACTTTCTGATCACCTAAACTGGTTTATGTGTAATGTCTGTTCCTAGCCTGGAGGGCATGACATGCTGCTGGTAGTTTTTTTGGGGATGCTGAAAGTTCTCATTGGTGACAATAGCCCTTTGCAAAGGCAGCTGGAGAGTGTGTTCTCTGCCAGCAAGATGTCATGGTCCATCAGGCCAACTGGCTTACAAGGAGCTGAGGGTCGTAGACATAAGGGTCAGAAGCCACAGATCAGGAGCTAAATTGCCAAGCCAGGGTCAGGAGCCATGAATCAGAAACCTAGTTACCAAGTCCAAAGGATAATCCACAAGGCAAAGTCCAAGAGTAAGCCAAAAGAGGGTCAGGAAACAGGTCTGTAGGGAGAATCCAAAGGCCAAAATCCAGGAGCAAGCCAAAGACAGAGTCAGGAACTAGGAAAGCCATAGATGTTGCTGGGCAGAGACAACCCCAGCATGGTGTGGGGCCCCACCCCCACTCTGATCCCATGCACCCCAGACCCAAAGAATCCGGGCGGCGTCGGGTGAGGGGAATAGTGAGTGGCTGGACACAAAGCTGCCAACTCTGCAGCCGCTCCACCCAGCTAGGTGGGGCCCCCCAAAGTGCAGGGCCCAGGGTGGTCACCCTGGTTTGCTGCCCCTAGGGACAGCCCTGTTGCTGGGATAGGAGCTACTCTGAGGCTGAAGACCAATGTGTTATGCAGCAAGGCTTAGGTGCTGAAGGAGTTCCTTAAATGCAGCTCCAGAACCAATCAGTGGGTTGTGGCTGAGGGTCAGCTGGCCTTGATTGGTAGTAACGGGTCAGTGCACTTAGCAAGGGCTGCAGGGCAGGAGCCTGCCTGAGCCTTATAGAGCTGACCCAGACTGCAGTGCAGGAGCCTTACATGTGTGAGATAAATGGTGAGTGGGACTTCCTTGGAACTAGACATGGCATGGGGCAAAAATTCCTAGTACAATCTTACTTAATGGTTTTCCCTCAATTTCAGCACAGAGTGAAACAATATCTTGATTAAGATTCTATTGCAACTTCTAATGACAATGATCAGAATTTCATATATGTGGTTGCCAGTGTCATTAAAACCGTATAGCCTTATAGTGCAAAATAATACTGTACAGCGTTAGTTTTCTTACTCATTTTCCTTTGTACAGATCTAGCTATGAGTGCCATGACTGATCATATACATGTATGATAAATCATCAGAATTTTTTTGGGTGGGGGGGGAGAGCGGGGTAGAGATGCAGGAAAAGACAGGATGGTGCTTTGCTGCTCTTAGCAAGTAAGTTCATTTACACAGATTTACAGACCTCAACATCAATATAACAATACTCCACCAAATGTGTATTAATCTTGCAATGTCCCAACTGCAGCTACCGCCCCTGCTCTCCCCAAGACAAAACGTAAGGTGTTTGTTGTGGGAGACTCCCTCCTGAGGGGGACTGAGGGGGCAATCTGCCACCCCGACCCCTTAGCCCGGCAAGTCTGCTGCTTCCCGGGGGCCCGCATCTGGGACATTACGGAGAGGATCCCAAAGCTCCTTAAACCCACAGACCACTATCCCATGCTCCTTATTCATGTGGGCACCAATGACACTGCT
>NW_005842177.1:1328817-1331299 GCF_000455745.1 Alligator sinensis
GAAACTGGCCAATTGTCACCTTGGGTCCACCACGATCCACTGGCTGAAAAACTGGCTCCGTGGTCGGACCCAGAGGGTAGTAATCGATGGAAGTCACTCATCGTGGTGTCCTGTGACCAGTGGGGTCCCCCAAGGCTCTGTCCTTGGACCCATACTGTTCAACATCTTCATTAATGATGTGGACACTGGAGTCAGAAGCGGACTGGCCAAGTTCGCCGATGACACCAAACTTTGGGGCAAAGCATCCACACCAGAAGACAGGCAGGTTATCCAGGCTGACCTGGACAGGCTCAGCAAGTGGGCGGATGAGAATCTGATGGTGTTCAACGCCGATAAATGCAAGGTTCTCCACCTTGGGAAAAAAAACCCGCAGCATCCTTATAGGCTCAGCAGTGCTATGTTGGCTAGCACTATGGAAGAAAGAGACTTGGGGGTCATCTTTGACCACAAGATGAACATGAGCCTGCAATGCAATGTGGCAGCTAGTAAAGCGACCAAAACGCTGGCTTGCATCCATAGATGCTTCTCAAGCAAATCCCGGGACGTCATTCTCCCCCTGTACTCGGCCTTAGTGAGGCCGCAGCTGGAGTACTGTGTCCAGTTTTGGGCTCCACAATTCAAAAAGGATGTGGAGAAGCTTGAGAGAGTCCAGAGAAGAGCCACGTGCATGATCAGAGGTCAGGGAAGCAGACCCTACGATGACAGGCTGAGAGCCCTGGGGCTCTTTAGCCTTAAAAAGCGCAGGCTCAGGGGTGATCTGATGGCCACCTACAAGTTTATCAGGGGTGACCACCAGCATCTGGGGGAACGTTTGTTCACCAGAGCGCCCCAAGGGATGATGAGGTCGAATGGTCACAAACTACTTCAAGATCGTTTCAGGCGAGACATAAGGAAGAACTTCTTTACTGTCCGAGCCCCCAAGGTCTGGAACAGCCTGCCACCGGAGGTGGTTCAAGCGCCTTCATTGAACACCTTCAAGATGAAACTGGATGCTTATCTTGCTGGGATCCTATGACCCCAGCTGACTTCCTGCCCTTTGGGCGGGGGGCTGGACTCGATGATCTTCCGAGGTCCCTTCCAGCCCTGATGTCTATGAAATCTATGAAATGTCAGTTCAAGGTGTCCATTAACAGACCAATAACCTACAACAGAAGGTATAGTGCCTTCAAGTGCACTGAATCTTATGTTTTCATAAGCCAACCAATATGAAATGGGTATTGGAATAAAGTTTATTAATTTTACATATTTTCCAAAAAACGTTTTTAAAAAGTGGTTTTCATTCAATATATCCTTCTACTATGAAAAGTACTCTGTAGGACAGTATGAAGCTAGTAATATGAGCGAAGGTATAAATACATTCCTTCTAATTTGAAAATAATAAGTGTATGTACTTTTTTCCTAACCCACCTTTATTCTCGAGGTTTCCTGAACTTAGTGAATCTCTTGTTTCACCATCCTGTTCTTAGAAGCTCAGCTGCCCTTATGGCAGCAATTTGAGGGTCAACAGTCAGTGCTGATTCAGTTTCTTGTATGAAAGTTATCTGTATGTTTGAACAGTTCACTGAAATGGAGATTAAAATGACTGGAGGAGCCACTTGTTGCTGCTGCAAGGACTGTTTGTGACTTTGTGAGGCAGGGGGCAATGTAAAATATTTTTTGACCCTTTAATTTCTCCCCTTCCTCACTGTGTTAGTCAAGTCAGTTTCTAGATATTCTGACTCGTGCTCTTTTCTGATTGGTCAATGTTGTACCTATCACTTCACTCCCCAAACTTACATAATGGGAGTTAGTGGGGGATGTGATTCAGTGAAAGGGAGCCCTGATGAGAGACTGCTGGGATCTGGTGCATGGCTGAGATGCGGGTTGTCCTTCAATGCGTAATATTCCCATTAGAGATGTACAAACTTATCCTTCCTGTCCATTGTTTTAATATGTGACTCTCTTCCTCATAACAGCTGCCAGTTCCCAGTGTGCTGTTTCAAAATTTAGCTTTGTATTATGGATGTGAATGGTTAAACTCATTTAACTGATAAGCCCAGTCATAACCAGTTATAGGCCAGACTGCTCTGGGCAGGCAGCAAAGAGGCTGCAAGCAGCTGCACTAGGGTTCACAAAGCCTATATATTTTTGGTACTAGTCCCCTCTCCCTCTACCCCCTCCCACCTATACTGCTGTCCACAAGGAACGCAGCTCAACTGCCCCTCTGGGGAGTGTGGAAGTAAGAGGCACCCTGCAGGCCCGGTTGGAGCAGCCCCACATGGGCTAGGCCAAGGGTTGCCATACTGGTTGCCATTAATCATTTAGCCATTGTAATTACAACAGGTTAAATGGATATTTTTTTAATCGGTATTTACATCCCTACTTTATATCACTGCATTCAAAGCCCTTATATACAGCCCACTCTTGATTATTTCATAGATGTTAGGGTCGGAAGGGACCTCAATAGATCATCAAGTCCGACCCCCTGCATAGGCAGGAAAGA
>NW_005842177.1:1333259-1407082 GCF_000455745.1 Alligator sinensis
TTGCCCATACCAGATCCAGTATGGCATTCCCCCTAGTGGGACCATGTACCTCCTGTGTCAGGTGGAGGTCCTGTACACAGGTTAGAAACCTGTGTACAGGACCGTGGGACTTTGCCATCTGTGTCTCCCAGCAGATGTCTGGGTAGTTTAGGTCCCCCATGACTACCGCCTCTTTAGCTTTTTTGGCCTTTGAGAGCTGCCTCAGGAGCCCCGCATCTATTTCTTCCCCTTGATGTGGGGGTCTGTAGCAGACCCCTACCACCAAATCCCTTTCTCCTTGCCCCCCATGTAGCCTAACCCACAATCCTTCTACTTCCTCGTCCTTGGATTCCGTCTTGATGAGGGTTGACGTATATTGCTCATTGACATAGAGTGCAACCCCTCCCCCTTTTTTCCCCACCCTGTCCTTTCTGTACAATCTATAACCCTCAATATGTACTGCCCAGTTGTGGGATGAATCCCACCAGGTTTCCGTTAGCCCTACTAAGTCGTAGGTGTTTTGTGCAAGCAGGAGCGCTAGTTCATCCTGCTTGTTCCCCATGCTCCTAGCATTAGTATATAGGCACTTGAGCCCTGCGACAGGTGCCTTTGCTGCCCCCCCGCTCCGAGTCCCAAGGGGCCCCTTATTTCTTACCTTCTCGTTTCTTACCTGTGCCGTAGTGCTGGCCGCCCCACGTCTTGCAGGTTCCCAATGTTCTCTTTCTTCAGGCTGGGCTGTCCTTGTGGGTGCCACATGGTTTGGTGGTCCACAGCTTCCCCCGCCCTCATCTTCCCCTCCCCCCAGCGAGCCTAGTTTAAATGTAAACCTTCATTGCTGAGGTTTACATTTTTCCTCACCTCTGCACTGCCAATGTTTCCATCCACCTTCTTTTGCTGTGCTGACTACCCTGAATCTAGATTACTTGGATAAAATTCACGTATTTGTTGTTCCTCTTCTCATAGCCTCTGTTTGGGTCTTTTATCTTTCAAATGTCATCTTCTTGAGATAGGACTTCTTGAAGCTATATAAAATCCTTAGCTCATCTTGGCTAATGCAATAAGCAGTAATCATCAGAAAGACTCAAGTAGCCAATCAAAATAGTTTGAAGAATTGGTGTGCACAGCCAAACATTAATATCTCTTCGAACAGTAATTAACATCCGCATTATAGTTACAGAGACTTTGCTTTTCGAGACCATTCAACTATCAATACCTCCCACTAACGGTCACATCAGATAACACTTTCGTTCTCAACTTTTTATTTCCCAGGTTCCTTTTCTGAAAATTTTAAGACCCAGCCCTGCAGCTCTTGCCCACGTGTATTACTTTAGTATTCTCTTCCGTGGAAGCATTCATCTGAATTGTGATTATTCATCTGAGTAAATGTTTGAATGATCTTGCCATGAATTTTCCCCAACCTACTACCTAGGATGCCTAGGGGAATATTCCTCTCTCTGCTTATACTTCTCCATTTACCTCATATGTATTTCCCAACTTGCTTTCCTTACAGCACACACTTAAAATTTTATTCTAACTGAAGGCAGACTCTCCATTTCTCATTATATCCAGCAGAGGGAGCGCTTTCATTACTTTATTTCTAATGTAAGTCTGAGCTGTATATGCTGTGAAAAAGAGCATTATGATAAAACGGAGCAGGGTTTGTTAAATTGTTTAGTACATAGCAAAGGACTAGAATTCAGTATGGTACCTATTTGCATTACCTACAATACATATGCTTCAGTAAAACACATTTCCTCCACCTAATATAATTCTTTTGGCCTCTGTTCTGCTTGCACACACTGGGTGTGTGCTGACAAGTATGCACATGCAGTTTGAGACACCTCAAAACTGTCTGAGGCACTGCAAACTGCATGCAGTGCACATGCCCCCATTTGCCAGAAACAGAGCCTGGCTGTCCAGAGCCATGCTCTGGCTACCCGGCAGGTGCTGTGTGGCTGGATCAGTGCCACTGCTGTCCCGGGAGGCTCCCAGGACCCCAGGTGAGGCCTACCCCACCCAGGTCAATTTGGCATGTTCAGGGACACGTCCTGGGGCATAAAGCAGCAGCACAAATAGGTGCCATGGCAAACATACACCCCTGCACGTATGCACTTGGTTGGATACGCCCACTATGCTGTCCTTATTTCTTAAAAGGATATTAAGAGGATCTTCAATGATGACACTTAAACAGGTGCTTTTGGCTGTGGTTATCACAGATCAGTAGCTGAAGTGACAGACTTTCTCCTTTGCTTGAAACACTGTAGATTTGTGGAAATAGTTGTTCAATGTGTTTTGTAACATACTTCAGTCAGAATTTTTTCTTTAAATGTAAGGATCTTACATGTGGTTAGTTATCCATGGTATGTTTCTAGATATTCTGACTCATGTTTTTCTTGTATTGGTCAGTGTTGCACCTAAAAACAAATGGGCTGTCACAATGATCTGCTTCAGAATGTGACCTGATGACTCCAAGGAAACTGAGAGACAGAGCCAGGATATTGACTGGAAAATGAGGATGGCTTTCCACTATAAATCTCATCATAATAATCCTGTTAGCTTTGTTATTTCTGTAGGAACTATCTAAGGGTATCTCTCCAACCTGTTTATGGTGGGAATCGTTAGGGGAATCTAAAAGTTAGATACAGCTACAGATTGAAGGCATTTCCCCTCATTTCCCCCCAGTAATTCCAAAGAATCCATCCCCTAATGAGCCCAACCAGTTCAATCCATTCCCCAAGCATTTCCACCAAACACTGATCACTATGCCATAAAACCATTGGCTCATGCTGAAGTGACAGAAGATAGGCCAGGGCTTAGCAACATATGGACAATGGAGCCACTAGATTGGGAGTGTTTGCCAATGTTTTGGTGGCAGCAGCTTTGGTGGCATTCTGGCAGCAGGGAGCTGCACCTCTGCTGAAGCCAGAGGACTGGAAGAAGCAGCCGCAGGGAAAATCAGCAGCAGTCGCCAGTTTGAAGCACCAGTCCACCTCAGATCCAAGCTTGGTTGTTCTGGCCTGGAGGTTCAAAACCTTATGGACCAATGATATAGGCATTTTAAAAATATAAAAACTTAAAATTTGGCTGTCCTAGCTGTTCTTTAGTTTATTTCCACAATTTCTACCATTTTAATGTAGCAAAGAGATGTACAGTGTCCTTCAGAATCACAGATTTTGGATGAAAATCTGGATCCTATTTTTTTAATGTAGAAAAAAGGAAGCAAAAGGGAATTATATTCCATTAGTCATTTTTCACCTGCAAAATGCTGACATGTCTGTGATGTAAGGTTTCATTACAACTATCATTCCTAAAATGATATAATAAAAACTACAGGGCCTTTTAATTGCAGCTCTAAGCTGATTTTCTAGTTTTTATTGAAATCAATAATGGACCTGCTGTTGTTAACAAGGCTGGTCTGGGAAGTTATTAGTCTTTTAAATCAAACTAGCCATGCTAAATCCAAGATGTATTTTAAAATTTTAATTATTTTTTAAATGAATCTACAGGCCAAGTCTGCATTAACTTAAGGTTCTCCTTTTACCTGCTCAAGATCCATCTCTTGAGGAGGTTTCTGGAGCAAACCCTGGTTGGCTTCTGAAACAGTGCTGCCCACGAAAGAAAACCATTGCCTCTTCCACAGCACAAGACCCCGCTCCGGAGCAGAATTCTATGGGAAAAACACACACCGAAACTCACAGGTTTTGCTTTCCCTGTATAGGTTGCTGTTCATACATCTGAGGAAACTGGACCCTAAATTTTTATTAAGGTTGTCAAAGAATGAATTACTTCTGGGCAAAATATCTTTTGTTCACATCTCGGGCTCTATAGTGCTCCCATGTTAAAACAACGAAAAGCGGAATAGTCTGCCATGGGAAGCTGTGGAACCTCCATCACTGAAAGTGTGCAAGGAAAGGCCAGATAAGCACTGATCAGAGATAATCTATGCACTTCAGTAACTATAACTAGAGTGCTCTGTAAAAAGCAAGAGTTAGAAGCCCAGGAGCTTCCCCACATGCTGCTAAATGGATTGCTGGGCTGAAAGCAGGTAGATATTCAAGAGTACCATGCCCAGCAGCAGGAGAATGAAGCAGAACTCCACAATCAGTCTTAGTTATGAAAGAAAATTAAAGGAGCGGGGATGAGATTTACAGAGGGGCTACAAAAGAGAGTTCTGGTTGTCCAGTTAGAGCAGGGCTGGGCAAAATGGCAGATCCAGGCAGCAGTTGGACTTCATTTCCCAGCAGCCCCTGCCCACATGGCTGGGGCCAGTCTCCATGGGGACCCCAGCCGCAGCTACTCTGAGATAGCACAAGGCTGGGGTTACAATGGAGACTGGCCCCAGCCACATTGGCAAGGCACGTGCAGGGCAGGACAGGGGCTGCTCTGGAGCCCTGGGATCTTATGGCGGGGGGCAGCTTGGTTTGGGGCCAGGACAGAGCCGTGATCTACAGTCTGTACACTTGGAGCAGGGTGTGCAGGCAGCGAATTCTGGCTCTGCCCCAGCTCCTTGCAGCAGTGACAGTGTGGTCCCAAGCCAGGGCAGGGCTGCGATCCGCTGCCTGCACACCCCTGCTCTGAGCATGCAGGCTGCAGATTGCAACTCTGCCCTGGCCCCTGCCGCAGGATCCCAGGGCTCCTAAGCAGCCCCCTGCCCTGACTTATGCCCTGCCAGCACGGCTGGGGCCAGTCTCCATGGCAACCTCAGCCTTGCACTCCACTGCAGCTATGGTCTCCATGGAGACTGGCCCCAGCCAGGTGGGCAGGGGTTGCTGGGAAATGGAGTCCACTGCCAGCTGGATCTGGCCCATGGGCCAGACTTTGCCTACCTCTAAGTTAGAGAGTGTGATGTGGTAAGTTATATTTGCTGCCCCTGGGTTACAGAGCAATGGAAGATGCTCAGTATTTTCCATACTTCTGGGCTTTGCTGGTTGGGACTGGGAAGAATTCCCACCCCCCTCCTGTAGCTACAGGTATATATATATTTTGTCTTTCTCAGAAGCATAGGTTGGTAGCTGCAGCCAAGGCTGGGGATTTTAACTGGGTTGTGCCAGTGCTTCTGCTGAGACTAAAGCCTGAAGTTTCCCTGCTTGAGGGTCTTGTCTCTCCACTCAGGGTCAGACTGATCACCACATTTGGAGTCAGAAAGAAATCTTACCCCCAGTTAAACTGGTAAACTGTGAGGGTTTTTGCCTTCCTTTGTAGTGGGAGAGGTAACCCTTTTCCTTGGATCTCAAGAGTATTTTAATAACTCTCGCAGCATCAGGACACTGTCCCCCTGCTGTGGCAGATTAGAGTGCTATGCTTTGCAATTTTGTGGAAGAGTTACCTTTGTAGTTTTAGTAATAGTTTAGACAAGGATTTGCTTGGGAGTGTTTGAACAGGGATGATCCTGCTTCTGGCAGGGGTTGGAATAGATGACCTACGGAGGTCCATTCCAGCATCTGTGATTCAATGATTCTGTGGCTCCTGGTTTATTCCCACAGAACAAGATTTCTAGAGTCGCATTAAGCACCAACTTAATTTTCTTCCTTTTCTATATCTGTTTTATCCCTAGCTCCAGAACACTGGCAGAAGGTAGTTTCTCCTTCATTCTATTTCTACTGAACACCTTGGCAAGGAACAGAAATTACAAATAAACCAATATAAGTGATTGGTTCAGATCTGTAACACAGTAGAAGTTTCAGTGCACATAAACCACTTTCAAAATGGCCAAAACTGGTTTAAGATAAGCCTGGATGAATGTAGTATCAGATTTAACTGATTTAGGTTAAAATGATATATTCAACTTCTATCCCACATCCACTCCAGATTCAAGTTAACTCTCAGTCCTTTGGCACCCCAGGGTATTTTGCATCTCCCCCACAAGCCCTCCCTCCTCGCAGGGTGGGTGGGCTAGCATTGGCCCAAGTTGTCTGCTCCAACTGAGCACTCCCTGACTTCTGGCTCAGGCTACTACAGACATGTGGCTGCATTTCCGCAATCAAAAATGAACTTCTGTTCACTTGCTTATTGGTTCAATCTAAACAGCTTAGATTAACCGTAGAAGATTGAATAGATTCAGCCTCAGGCTTTTTGATTGTCTGTACTTAGCCCTTTATATACTGCAGTTTGTGCTATGACAGTATTCCTAGTTCTCTAAGGTCCTTATTCTATATAACTGCCATCAAAAAAGTAGTTTTTACTTTTTAATAGCAGGTTGTTACATGGAAGTGCTGTAGTAGAGGACTCTATCTGGAAAACAGATTAGGTATCTGATTAAAGGACTACGTGAAAACTGAAATTAAAAAATATCTATCCATTCCCCATGTTACTTATCTTGGCACTCTAAAACTGTTTCCTCCACATGGCTATTCACAGTTAGTTTGTAGTTCCACTTGTGCTAAGGCTTGTTAGGAACTTTTTCACTCCCAGTGAGTCTTCTCCTTCATTCAAATCTCAAAATCTTCAAGTCTGAAAAGTGTGAGTTGCATAAGTGAAAAGTTAGCTGCATTCAGCCATACCTCAAACTGCTTAGTGAAAACGTATTGTTTTAAATAGATGAGGTATGGTTATTGCATGTCAAAGTCTGAATTTTTGGAGAATAAATTGATTCCATAACTAAAAGTTGTGCAAATGTTGATGATAATTTTTAAAAAAAGGGGGATTTAGGGAATGATTTTGTGGCTGACTCTTGTCCCCATTCCTGACAGCTAGATTGTAATAAAGAGGCTACAAAATATATCACCATTTCTGTTATTAGAAACACTTTACATATTGAGTGCCTACCCAGAAAGCATGCCCCCTTGATGTATTCCCCCTTTCCTTGAGTTTGTTTAAAATGATACAAGGAGGACGACATCTACTGAAATAAAGAATGTCAGTCCTGTTACCAAAAGAACTCAGTTCAAAAGCAAATAGGCCCCAGGCCATAGAATGTCAAGTCTGCAAAGGGACACATTAGTTACAGAGTTTTAGTCAGAATTGCATCCTTCTTTTTATTTCAGTGACACAGGAACAAGTGGAAATGGTACCTGAATTAAAGGATTAAAATCAGTTCTGGACATTAAATACTCAGAGGTTCAGCCAGTTACTATAAGAGGTCTAGAAGACACTCTGGCAGGCCTCATCCTAGATGTTCTTTACATAAGTATTTCCCTTTATTACTGTGGTGTTTGGTCTCTATTTACATATAATATTAATCTGTGCTCAGTTTTATCACTTTTATATTTGTATGAATCATGGTTTTGCGTACAAATGTAATGTTACCATTTTACAAGGTTTGACATGCATTAGACCATAAAATGTTAGATTAAATGTACTTTTTACTCATCCAAGAAGGTGCAATTCTGAGAGTGCACTTGAGTTGTTCTGCATATCAGCAAGCCAGGGAGGTGGGCCTGTATATGTGAGCAAAGGCCTATTGCTCAACAATTGTTTAAATGTCAAAGGGAAAAGAAGTATCCGTTTCCAGCAGACAAACACCTGGAAGGAGTCTCATGCGCATCTTGATATCTTCCACTTCTCAAATAGAAGTGAAACTGAGAAAATACAACTAAAAGTCTGGGAGGATAGGACAGGTATAAAAGATGTATATCTCTGACCACCCTGGATATGGTACTGAATCAGGAATAACACCTGGCCTGTCAGACAGATGTGTAACTGGGAAGAGTAAGTCGTCCATACGTATACGTACTCCCCAAGGATATAACAGGAAAGCAAAGTATTTAAGAGTTGCCTTGAAGAAAACTCTTTTTCCTAGAAGTCCCCAAGTCTTAGGTAGTGGCTTAGACTCCCAGTCAGGCAAAGACTGGGTCAGTAATTTGACACCTAGGGATGCTGTCTGGGAGATGCATCTGAAGACAGCCTCTAAGGAGTCCTGTCTAGTTAAAAACAGTTTTAAAAAAGGTGAGGGGAAGTTTGTTTTCATTTTGTCTATTTGTTTCTTGTATTATGCTTCCCCACCTGTCACAGGAGGTGGCTGGGGAGCCTTGCTTAGAACCCTGTGCAGCTTTGGCTAGTCTATGACCCCCTGAAGCCAGCCCAGGTCTGGGTTCGATAAACTGTGGCTTGTTCCCACTCTGAAATCCCAGCCCTAATGCTCCCTGGCCTCCTATTGCTTCCCCAGAGAAATGGGGCAAGGATCCCAGAGAGTAGTCTGTACCTCCCACTGCCTCAAGTGCCCTCAGGGTTCCCTTCCTGCATGCCCACTCTGAGACTCAGAGGGACAAGGCAATCGCATCGCCATTCTCCCTGCCATACAGTCCCAACCCCAAGCACAGGGAAAGTCCCTAGCCCAGCCCTGCTCTGAACCAGAAAAAGGCTGAAAGAGAATGCATGCTCAACTGGCTGCCGGGGGTGTTGCTCGGCCCCATACAGCCAATCAAAGGAGAAGGAGAGAGAGTCTGGAAATACAACATCTCCAGGTGTACCCTAGGACCAACATGGCTGGTGGGGGGTAGGAATGCTGCTGAAGCCCTGTGACAGGTTTGGGCTTTGGTCCCCACCTCTTCCTGTCCGTATTCCCCAGCCTAGTCTGCCCCCTGCTTGTTGCCTGCCATAACTTACTGGTAATCAGTATGGATTCAGAGGGAAGCTGCCCTTGAGATTACAGTAATCCTTTTCTTGGTGCCTTAGGGTTCTTATCATGGCCTCCTTGCCATCCCCACTCCCCCATAGCTTTGCCCACACCTTGCTGATGACTCTCCATCTGCACCATTGTAGGGACTCTCCCTCTGGCTCTTTCTCTCCCTCTACATGATCGGCACTGGGCCCCTCAGGTCCCAAACCTTGTTCAGGCTTTTTCAGCATTGGCCCTTTTTTCCTCCAGCTGAGACCCCTTAGCTCAGGTCCACTATTTTGGGTCCTAGCTCTCCAGATCTCAGCCCTGAGGCAAAAGGTGCCTGCCAGGTACTCTGCTCATGGTCTCCTCCACCCCTACAGCCACTGCCAGGCCTCTGGCCCTTAAGCAATAAATCCAAAACAACAAATCAGAACAGAAAGGGTTAATCACCATGTTACCAGCTACTCCAGCCCTCCAGGGTCACAGGAAAGGTTGCCTTCCTCTGGAGCTGCTGAGGTTTTCTTCTCCAGCTCCAGGGATTTCCTCTTATACCCACACCCTCTGCCTGCAGCCTAGAACCTTTCTCCCTCCCATCTTGGGGCCTAAGACTGCCTTCATTTGTCACTGGCCGCTGCCTTGGGGAAGAGGGCTGTCCAGGTGTCCCTACTTATCTTAATAGGCTGCCTGGCCACCCCTGCTCTGCAGCCTTTCCCAGCTCCTTAGTCACTCTAGCCTCGAGTCTCTTTTAGCTTTGTGGAGTGCTGGACTCTTAATTGGGGATGTATTTGGTAGGTGTGTTAGTCTGAGACAAAAAGAAATTCAAAAGTCTAAAACTCTTGGTTCAGAGAGGATACCTTTTATTAGACTTTAATTAAGGACTCTTCATTAAGCAAATGAGGGCGTTACTCCTCTCAGAATCCAGCCCAGGGAATCGATTTGTAAGACAGCGGGCGACTAAGCAGGGTGTTCGCTTGCAGCCCAGCGCTACCCTGCCACAAAAACAAAGGAGCAGACTCCTCAATTAAACTGTAAACTACAGGACTGTATTAATGATAACAGACAACGACAATATTTGCAACGATTACAAGATTGTATACAAGCATAAGAAACCAGTGAGAGATACCAAAACAGAGCAGAGTGCAGACCCTCCCTACGAGAGCTGCAAACAATGTTGGAAGTGACACTAGTACAGATGAGAGCCTGGCTGTTACAGGCGCGCAGGCCCCGTGCTGACAATGAGACCTGCAGATTTCCCACCTGCCCAGCAGATCTTCCTCTCTGGGGTACTCTCTCCCCTTCAGTCCAGAGAATGGGTGACACGTTACCATGAGTGCTGGCCACTGGCAGGCTTATCCATGATTGCGCTCCCAGAGGGATCACCAGGGGTCTTGCTCTACTTGGGATACACACTCACCTCCAATTGCTCCAGAGAGACTAGACACTCACCAAACACCCTTAATCTCATCCAGTCTCAGACTCCCTAGACCAGCGGTTCCCAACCCTAGGTTGCAAATCAAATGAGATTTGTGGGGGCAATGCCGGCAGGGCCACACAGAAAAAAGGAGCAGCACTGTGTGCTGGTAGCTCCCCCGCCCCCAGGCTACCACCACCGTCGCAGTCCACTCCGAGCAGCTGGGTGCAGAAAAAAAAAGGTTGGGAACCACTGCCCTAGACCTAAGCAGTCTCTTTTCAGATGCAAGGCCTCAAACTCAAGTCTCTCTCCTCGGAGACGCACAAATTCTCAGCACGTGCATCAAACTCACACAAGACTCACACTTCCCACCCGGAGCGGAGCACAGGTCCTTATTAACCCTCAAAATTACCCCACATTCACAATCCAGTCACATCTGTAACGTACCTCTCACTCAAACACTCTTCCAATTGGCACATCCATCAATCAACATGTGGAAACAAACATTACTTTTCACACTTCTGACCAATCATCATCCACTCTGCCTCAAGGAATAGTGGTCACCACTTTTGGCACCAAGATCCCTGTTGCCGGGTCTCTACTGTGCATGCTAATGTGTGTATTTAGGTCAGCCCCTCCTCCGAGGTGAAAAGTTCACTGCAAAACATTGTCCTACTGCACATGTGCTGGCCTTGAGCTATTAACATCATCACCTTCGGATTAGCCAGGCCAGGGAATTGGAGGATCCTGGTAAAAAAACTACCTCTTGAATCTAGGATGTATGAACATCCAGGCTCAATGAACATTTCTCTAAGTTATGAATGTAGCTCAGTAGTAAAGGAAATGGTTCTGTATCTAGGCCCCTGTTGCAAGTACATCTTCACTAGACTCAGTGGGCTCTATACTTGTGTCAACACATTTTGGAATCCTCCAAATGAAACATTTTCTGTTAATACCCATTTTTTAAATGAGGAAAGCTAAGTACACAGCGCAGTTTGTCAGATCTTTTCACAGAGTTGGTTCCTGCTGCACCCCCTTTCCCCTGTGAGTCCCAAAACTTTTGTTCCCAGGAGGGGGTCTGCTCCCATCCCCTCCCTCCATTGCACACAGGTAACAGGGTTTGGGTTCCCTGTGATGTGCCTCCTCTAAGTTAGGTTCACACCCTGCTTATCCTACCCTAGTTGCACTACTTGGCCCTACCTGAGAGCGCTACTTTCCAGTTTAGCTCCTAAAGAGGGACTTTACCCCTTGATCAGGAGAAGGGCAACCCAGATTTCCAAGCAACCAAGCAAACTGTTTCTCTTTAGTAAAGGCAGATTTGGGGGCAAAGACCATTTTCAAAATGGGGAAGCAGTCCCTGTGTCCCCAGTCCTTTCCACACAGCTCTGGGTGCCCCAAAGTTAGCTCAGCTGTTTTCTCTCTATCCATGCAGCTCCAGGTACCCCAAAGGCTGTTTCCTTGCTTCTGATTCTTCCCTTATCCTACTTTTCTCTCTCTTTCCTAGGCCCTCCCAAATGTCACCTGCAATCCCAACTTTAATGAAGTACCAACAAAGCTATTGAAGTTGCTGTTGATGCTGAAGGTCTGGGACCTATTAGGGACTTTATTAACCCTTCATTCCCTGGGTACAGTTTAGTCAGGGAAACTGAGGCACACAACATTATTACATATGAGCACATTTGAAACAGAAATACTACACTAAAACCCATAACCTGCCACAACAACTACAGTTATTTCTGTTTGTATGATCTGTCTTGCTTGTGTAACCTTACTGATTGCCTGTGGTAAATGTGATCTCAAAGCAATTGGTACCTCTGTAAACCCTAAACTGAGACAAGTAGAACTAAGGTTTCCTGGACTAGCCCAGAGGAAAATATTAATTTGTTCTCAGTAGACAAGCAGTAGAAAAGTGGAGAGAGGTGTCGAGCTGAAAGACACCCTAAAAATAAAACACATTGTCACAGCTGGAGACAGCAGTTTATGGGAACTAAAAACAGCATCAGAGATATGGAGCACTTGAACACACAAAAACAAAACCAGAATCCACTATAAGGTCTGTAGGTCTACCTAACGTTTCAGACATAGACTAAAGTGAAATGTAAACCAGTCAGGAAAGAGCAAGGTTATGTACAGAAGTTGCTTTTTTGCCATTTAAAGTGCTTTATTGCCATGACTTAACAAAAGTGCATGGCTTTACGGCACTTCAAAAATGGGTACAGTACTTTAAATTAACCCGTGTTAAATGAGGTATTAAATTTGAAGCACTGAATTTTACAGCACTTAAACAACCTACAGCGCTTTAAATAACTTCTGTACACTGGTCAAATTTCTGGCGATTCTGGCAGTATCCCATGGGTTTTGCGAGCTTGGTTAGTGCTCCCCGGCACCACCAAAGGCAGCTGGGAGCACTAGCCAAGCCTGCAAAAGCCGGCAACCCACCCTGTTCCCACCAGCCAGCTGAGACTGCGGTGATTGGGCTAGATGGGACTGGGGGGGGGGAAAACTTGGCCCCCAGGAGCACAGCTCACTCTGCAGCCGGAAGGGCTGGGTCGGTGCCTGGGGGGCTTGCAGCTGGAGCAGGCTCTGGGTTGCACAGCGCTGGGGGAAGAGGGGGTGGGTTCAGCTCTGTGCAGCCCAAGCGGGAGAAGAGTAGTGGCACTGGCTCCATGCTGTCCTGCCCGGCTGGGGACCCACTCCTGGCATGCTACAGTTGGGAAGGACCTCTGTGATCCTGGGTGAGTCAGGGAAGTGTGGGGGCTTGGCATAGTTTGGTGGGGAGGGGGACACACATTCGTTAAACACCCACAGACCACAGAGCCCCAGAGCAACCACAGCAGGGAGCCTGGCACAGCGCTCGGCGCCTGGGCACTACCTGCAGTGGGGGGGGGATCCAGGGCTGAAATGGCACCTCTTGCCCCCCAACCCCCTACTCCACTTCTATCAGCCCTCCTTTCCCTCTTTGTGCCCCTACAGTTCCCCTACTCTGTGCCCAGCTTCACCTTCTCCATTGGTCTGCTGTTGTCCACGGTCTCTTGCAGCCCCAGGAGGCTGCAGAGCACCCCCTGCCCCTAGCCTGGAACATGCAGAGAGGATCAGAGCTCCCCCCTCCCCCCCCAATAAACACTGCACTTCTGTCATGTTTAAGAGCACTGTAACTTTTTAGTGCTAAAAAAAGGTGTTCTGAATTACAGCTCTATAAAACATGCATGGAACACTTCTGTACACACCCCATAATCTGACAGGAGCTTGAACCCCTATGCTGCTAGAATAAAAATTCTTCAGCTATTTTCATCAAAATAACATGCATTTGCTATCTATTATTTTTACAACTTGCAATTTCATGGAGGGGCAGAACAAGCTTTAAATTCCAACATGAAAGAGACTTGAAACCAAATCTGATTCATAAATGTTTACAGGCATATATTACCTGCTTCCTAATCAAAGGTGAACGGAACTAAATGTTATACACATTGCTTTACAGAAGTAAAAGTTAGATCTAGGAAGCCTTTCTCCAGAACTTTTGTTCATTAGGGTGACATTGAGAACTGCAATCTGATTTTTAGGGTTATACACTGTAAAACATTGTAGTGATGTAATCTTTTAGAAATAAAGAATCTTTCAGAAAAAATGTTTCGAAGAATAGTTGCTCAGTTAAAGTTGTTGGTCTAACATAATTTCTGAGATTTTGGAGAATCTGGTAAAATACCTCTTGAATCTAAGACATAAGAACATCCAGGTTCAATTAACACTTCTCTAAGTTATGATTGTAGCTCAGTAGTAAAGGAAGGGTTTTTGTATCTAGGCCCCTGTTGCAGGTACAGCTTCACTAGACTCAGTGGGTTCTATACTTGTGTCAACACATTTTGGGATCCTCCAAATAAAACATTTTCTCTTAATACCCATTTTTTAAAATCAGGAAAGCTAAGTACACAGTGCAGTTTGTCAGATCTTCTGACAGTGTGTGTGTGTGCATGTGTGTGTGTGTGTGTGTATGTACGTGCTTTCACTCACACACCAAATTAACTCAGATTTTCAAATGTTGAACTATAAAACGGCTAAAGGTTCTCTCTCCAGAGCCCTCTTAAAATATTAAAAAGCATGTTCTGAAAAGGATGTAAATTAGACTTCAAATGCCTCTTTATACACAATGATAAATCTTTAATATGTATTACTCTTCAAGGAGAAAGAGAGAAAAAAAAACCTACTACGTTAATAAGACTTATAAAGAGAATGACAGATTTTACCACAAATCATTTTTGGTCCCCAAATTAACAGGCATTGCCACTGAGCCAATTTCCCTTTCCTTGAATCAGTCTGTTCTTGCCTCTCTTCCACATCTGTGAACATCATTTTACTTGCCCCTTGTTCCCATATTGCTGAGCCAGCCACTGATGAGTGGAAGCGAATTAGAAGTAACAAGTAGTGTTTCCTGCAGCTGCTATTACTGACACTGCTGTGAAGAGGGGCTGAGAAGTGCCATGGGCAACTGCAAGTACATAGGCATGCTCTGCTTTGTGTAGGCTGTCTCATACAGAACTTTTGAGGAAGAGGCATAAAAGGCTCAGCATTTCACCAACCCCACATGGAAGTTAACCCTTGAAGGCAAAACAACAAGTTTTTAAAACAAATAGTTTGACAACAGCACATCCGGCCTGATCAAAAGTCTAATTTAGTCTATCAAAATCTTTTCAGTTCAGTGAGCCTTGAATCATCTCCTAGAGCATAAAGCCACCCAGATTAATTTAAATATTACATGAATGTAATATTAAAATATTAAATGGTTAAACAGTATTGAAATAATATTTAAAATAGTAAATGTAATATTTAAACATTAATTACTTATAAAAATGAATAAATATTAAATGGGATGTAAAATATTTTGCATCACAAAGTTTAAACATGCAGAAAGTGATGTTTCTTTGCCTCTCCTTCTTTTCCATTTTGAACACTCGTGCCTGTGGTTAACTTGTGTGGACTGGCAGACCGGATGGACCGTTCTCTGCAAGGCTTGCTGCTAGCAAACATGCACAATTAAGACAAATCCCACATATTCCTTGTTCTTCTTTCAACTCCCAATTTTTAATTCAGTACTTATCTAGAAGACATCCAAAAATCAAGACCTAACATTTGAGCAAAAGAATGTATTTCACATTCACTGTTAATTGAGGACCAAACTCTACAGTACTTCCTCCCTGGAGCTAGCACCTTACTGCTAAATCAGAGAATCACAGAATAGTAGGGTTGGAAGAGACTTCAGGAGGTCATCTGGTCCAATCCCCTGCTCAAAGCAGGACCATCCCAGCCAAGACTTAGTCTATCTGAGTCTTAACAACCTTTAAAAACTAGTCCTGTTTTTTACAGTGCAGCCCTGAATGCTGAGAGTATTACAAAACAACTGCGAACTCTCCCTCTGCCTGAAAAAGTGTTTGTACCCAATAGCTTGCAAATAAGTTTTTCTAGCTATTTAGCTAGTGTAATAAAAGATATCAGATTTACCCAAAGAACCTTGTCTGCCTATGTCCTTAGACCAACACAGCTACAACCAACACCCCCTAGAGTACTACTTAGTGCAAATTAGTGACAATAACCCTTGGTCCTGAGATACCGTGCCCCCACAACACAAACATTGTGCAGCCCATCTTTCTCCCAGCTAGTGGCCTGTAGGCAGCAAATATCTAAACTGCCATAACAAGCACTTTCCTCAGGCCCCATTAGGGCCAACCTAATTCTAAGCACTGAATCAAGAGCCCCTTCTCAGTTTCCTTCCTGAACGAAACAGTGAATCAGGAGTACCCAGCTTCATCATCGAACAGGAAGCTGCAAAATAGCAGTCACAGACAACATTAATAGTAATAATAACAGCAGTGTTTGGCAGACACCTGAACCTTCATATTGCTACACACACAAAAATTAACTCAGTAAATAAAAATAATTTGGAAATAGGAGCCTAACAGCAAATCCATAAGAGCCTCTACTACTATTACAGACTGCTAGACTGTGCACTACCCCCACAAAAACAAATCTTAACTCTGATGCTGCAGGCACTAGCCAGCCACATGGCATTAGGGGTCATACCTAGGAGGCCCACAGAGCCCTCTCAGGCAGTCCTCGCTCCTAGGAATCCTGCCCTGCCATTGGCTTCATGGAAACTTCAAGCCCCACCCCTCAAAGGGAGCTTGCTATAAATACTGCAAGCCTCACTACTTCCTCTGGCAGTAGTGGAAATGGTTCTGGTGGGGGTGACTGGCCCCATGTGCTGGGGTTGGCATGCTGTGAGGCATTGGGGTCCATAGCCTCCTAGCAGTCACTGGGGTATGTGTGTTAGGGGGAGGGAGGGTTGTGAATGCTGTTCTCTGCTGGTTACTGCAGGGACCTTTTGTGCCCTTTTGACAGTACCTCAGGTGGCAGCTGCCAGCACAAGTACGAGGCAGCAGGGAGCAAGCTGCTCCTGAGTGTCCCACCTGGTATGGGTGAGGAGGGGATGGGGGGAGGGCAGGTCTTCAGTGGGAAGAACTGAGCATAGCTTGACTGGATGGGGAGGGGGCAAGATAGGGTGATAAGGAGAGGAGGTATTGGGGGTGGTCTCTGCTTCTTAAACTCCTTAAACATGAGTGAATCAGTCCCTCCCACAGCAGTGCCCTGATCTGGATCCTTTAGCACCTATGAAGTGTCTGTCTGAGGACAGGGCTAGGGGCTGAGCTGGAGTGATTCCTTCTAGTAAGAGAAGCCACTTGCTACAGCTGCTGACAGGGCCGGGAAGCTTTGCAGCCTCTACACAAGCCAACTGCAGGTGGCCCTTGTAAGCTGGTGATCACCTAGCATTTCTCACTGCTTGTGAAGTAGGCCTTTAAGTCAAACAGTTGCAAGGAGACCCACAGGTTTGTTTCCATTATACTAAGTAATACCTCTGTCTGGAAGCTAAAATAGATTTGACTTTTTCAGTATTGTGTATGTTATGGCATTGTGCACAAGACTTAAAGGATGAAATGAAATATAAACTGACTTTTTTGTTATTGTTTTATTGGGGGGGATTCATAGCACTTTTTAAAAATGTGTGTGTAAGCTAGCTTTTGGTGGGAGAGAAATGCTATTTTAGCATGAAATGATGCATGCAACAAGGCTCAGGAAATACAAGCTGTTCTTCAGAATTGTTCAATCTCTGAAGCTCTTGGTATAGCGAGGAAACTTCAGGCTGCCAGATTCAAGGCGTTATGTTAAAATGTGATGTTTGTCTTTTCACTTTTTAAACCCATGCTGGTCCTTGGAGTTGTTCTTGTTACATGTTACCAGTCTTACAAATAAGTGTTCCTGTCTAGAAAAGAGGGTGGAGATGTGTCCGTTTAGAAGTTCAGTAGAACACGAAAGGCATGTGGCTTCATATTGTTTGCATATTGTTCTCATCCCTTAGTAGGAGTGTTTTCTAGGAGCATATCAAGTGATACTTCTAAGAACTGTCACATCTTTCTTTTTTTCCTTTTGGTGCATCTCTTGCCAATGAGCTTTGTTCCTGTTAGGGTATCTGGCACTTGCTATAGCTGATTATTGGATAAGAAACTGAAGTGAAAAGCTGGCAAGACCTATACTATAACTGACCTTCAAATAGTGAAATCAATAGTCTTCTATATTGTAGTCTTCAATATTTTATATTCTTTTACTACATATCTTGCTAAATCTCTCCTGTTCTCAAATCTACCTGTTTAAGAGTTGCTGATACTAACCAGTGTTTAAATAAAAGAGGTACAGCTCTATCTTTTTCAATTCCATTTTGGGTCTTTAGTTTTTAAAGAGAACTAATTTGGGGTCCTAAATGACTTGCAATTCCAGGCATGTTTAGTGTCACACAGCAGTGGCTTCATGCTGCATATAGTCTCTCTTTCTACACAGTAGAAACTTCTTTTTCTTTCCACTTTCAAGACCCAGCAGAAGCCAATCAACAGAATTAAAGCAACTTTTAACTAGAGTTAAATACTGAGTGGGCTGGCAGAAGAGAACAGTCTTCCCACCAAGTCAAACTTCTCCCTCACAACTCTAATCGAATACCAGTCTTAGCACGGTGTTCATACGATCAATTTAATGATTACTAAGTGCAGTGAAAACTCAAGCAGTCAAAATTTAAAGCAGTCTGGTACCTGTTAAGTGCCCTCTTAGTGTTGCAAAATTGTTCCCCTTCAGTCAAGGATTATCTCCTTAACATGTCCTCACTTTTAATAGGTCACTGCATCCCAATGACTTGCAGATGTTGTGAGTGAACGTATAACATCCCCCTAACCCACAGTGACTTTAATACATTGCAGTATTGCAATGATTTATGACTTTTGTGAAACTGGTTATTGATCTCTGTCAGATCTAAAAATACTACCCACCCAGCAGCAACCACAAAACCTGCACTGATTGTTATTTCTGTGACTCAAATCCCATATCTTGGGCTGCTGAATAATCTTGAGTGTTTTGTGGCAAAACAGTATTTTGTGATGGCTTTTATTTCACTCTTGAGTAAAATAAATTGATCACTCTTGGGTATGGATTGTAGCGTCACTCCTTAGGAGAGGATGAACAGCTGATTCCTTCCCCCCCCCCCCCCCCCCCCAGCTCCCTTATCTAAATGCACTCTTATTTGGGGTTAACATTTATATTCCTTGTGCATTTATTTTATTTTTTTAAAGGAATAATACACAAATCCCAGTCATAAAGGGACTAAACTAGCTGTTTAGTTCCAAGTTCAATTTTAAAACTAGTTTTTTACATCTGATACATTAAAGTGTGGAACATTCCTTTTCTGAGGGAGGCCTAGAAGTTTTCAATTGTCAATCTAGCTTTAATTTTTCCTACATTACTGTTTTCTGAGGAAAATGCCCCCAATTTATATTGAAACCTTAATATCAGAGACTGTATTCTGAGAGTCAGTTAATTTGGAGAGAGAACTTTCTTTTCAACTTGGTAACCCTCATGATTAGTATAGAGTTCCAGGGAAATGTTAAGGTGACTTTCCTCCCCACTTCCCTCCCCTCACATGCATTATGAAACATTATACTGATGTCAGTGTAATGACTGCAGCACATTAAGTGTTTTGCAGTTTCAAAGTTGTATTTTTTTTTTTTTTTCTCTGCTTAAGTGCAGTACAACTTTTCATAGTAGGTAGGGTCAGAAGGGACCTGAGCAGATCATCAAGTCTGACCCCCTGCCATGGCAGGAAACAGCACTGGGGTCAAATGACCCCAGCAAGGTGTTCATCCAGCCTCCTCTTAGACTCCCAGGGTAGGAGTCAGCACCACTTCTCTTGGAAGTTGGTTTCAGATCCTAGCCACCCTGACAGTGAAGTTGCGCCTCCTGATATTTAGCCTGAATGTACCCTCTGCCAGCTTGTGTCCATTATTTCTAGTCACTCCTGGGAGTGCTTGGGGGAACAGGGACTCCCCCAATGCCTGCTAGTCCCCTCTGACTAGTTTGTAGACTGCCACTAGATTTTCCCCCCTCAGCCTTTTCTTGTGGAGGCTGAACAGGTTCAGGTCCCATAGCTTCTCCTCGTAGGGCCTGCCCTGCTGCCCCCTGATCATGCGGGTGGCCCTCCTCTGGACCCCCTCCATGTTGTCCACATCCCTTCTGAAGTGCGGCACCCAGAACTGGATGCAGTACTCTAACTGCGGCCTGACCAATGTTGCATAGAGGGGGAGGATCACCTCCTTGGACCTGCTCAAGATGCATCTGTGGATGCATGACAAGGTACGGTTGGCTTCTTGACCGCATCCCCACACTGTTGGCCCATGTTCATATTGGCCTCAATAATGACACCAAGATCCTTTTCTGCCTCTGCACTGATGAGAAGGGAGTTCCCCAGCGTGTAGGTATGCTGCTGGTTCTTCTTCCCCAGGTGCAGTACCTTGCACTTTTCAGTGTTGAAACTCATCCTGTTCTCATCTGCCCACCCCTGTAACCTGTCCAGATCCAATTGCAGCCTATTCCTTCCTTCTAATATGCCCACTTCATGCCACCTTTTAGTGTCATCTGCAAATTTAAACAGGGTGCATTTTACCCCTTTGTCCAAGTCGCTGATAAAGATGTTGAACAGTGCAGGCCCGAGGACCGAGTCCTGGGGAACCCCATTGCCCACATCCCTCCAGGTCAAATAAGATCCGTCCACCACCATTCTCTGGATGCAGCCCTCCAGTCAATTAGTAACCCATCTGACTGTGTAGGCATCAACACCACAGTCTCCTAGCTTTTTAATGAGAATGGGGTAAAAGACCGCGTTGAAGACTTTCCTAAAGTCCAGAAAGGCTATATCCACTGTGACACCTGCATCCAGGGATTTGGTGACCTGGTCATAGAAGGCCACCAGGTTGGTCTGGCAGGACCTGCCTCTAATGAACCCATTTGGTTGCCCCTAAGCATAGTCTCCCATGCTGGCCCCTCAGGGACATGTACCAGGAATATTTTCTCAAAAAGCTTCCCCAGGACCAAGGTAAGACTTATAGGCCTATAGTTTTCTGGGTCTTCCTTCCTCCCTTTTTTGAAAATGGGAACAACACTGGCCCTTTTCCAGTCCTCCAGCACATCACAAGAGTACTGTGAATGCTCGTAAAGCTGTGCCAGAGGTCCCACAATAACCTCTGCTAGTTCTCTCAGCACTCTGGGGTAGAGGTTGTCAAGACCTGCTGATTTTAAATATGTCCAGTCCCTCCAGAAGTTCCCTGACTAGGTCCTTGCTGACCCTAGGTCTGGGTGTGCCTCCTACGGGGGTCCCAGTGGTGGGGATGACCAGGTCCCTACTCAGAAAAATGGAAGCAAAGAAATTGTTAAATAGGTTAGCTTTGCTGTCTGGTGCAATAACCAGATTTCCTAGCGTGTCCTGTAGAGGCCCCATGTTACCTGGTACCTTCTTTTTACCCCCCTTTGCCCTCTTCTTTTTTCCTTTTCAAAAGGTAAGGATCAGTATATCAAACTATCTGTGTAAACTATGTTAATTACATACTAGTCATGCTTTCAGAACTATCTGGAAGTTATTTTACTGATGACAATATGACTATTTAAATATTATTTTATGACATGCCATTGTCAAAATAAAGATTGAGTAAATGGTTAGATAAAATTGGTTGCCAAGCCCACGGAAAACCTGAGTTTGTAGAGTCTTATCATAGGTCATGTCATTCATGAGCTAGAAGGTATTTTTCAGGTGAACTTCTTGTAGTTTACAATTTAATACTCATGTGAGTGAGATCAGTGAGTGATACAAACTTTTTTTTTTTTTTTTTTCCACCAGCAGGGCTGGGTGAAAATATGCAAGGACTGGAAAGAACTAAAAAAAAGAAAGAGTCAGTGAAGACAGAACTTAAAGACGAACAGAAGAGATTCTTACAACATAACTTAAAAGATGAAATGTCTAAAAACAATTTGTTTTTGATTCCAAAAGATCTTAAGGGAAACGATTTTTCCTCTGACCAAGATGATCAATGTAACCCTCCTCAAGTACTTAAACAGCCTGCTGTTTCATCATCTAAACATTCTAATAATGCCTATCCTTTTGCATCCAGTAAATATGTTCTTGACCATAGTTGTCCAGCAACTGACCTTGAATATGATCCATTGCTAAATTATTCTGCAGGCTTACTTAGCTCTTCTTTAGCAAAAGAGGATGAAAATGACAAACAGCAATTTCAGCAAGTGAAAGCATCTCCTTGTGACAATCAACAGATGTTTTTGGAGACTGTATTTGAAAACAAACCTGGTTCTCCAAAGAAGAGAGCAAGGAGCTCTTCACCTATAAAACTTGAAATAAACCTTCAAGAATCTGATGATGATGATGTTCTTGTAATTGATGTTCCTCCATTGACTCTCACTAAGAAGCCAAAAATAAGTAGGAGCTATAAAAAATTGGAATGGGAAGAAAAATGTGCTTTTGTAACCCTTGCAGATAATCTGCAGAACAGAGACAGAGCAGAAGAATGCAAGTATGCAGAAGAAAAAAGAACATTGGGCAGTGGAGGTCTACAGAAAGATAACGAGGGTTTAGGCCACACTGAAGAAACACTGAAAATGTCATCAAAAACTCAAAGCACAAACTTTCTGGATGTGAAAATCGATGTTTTAAAGGTTTCTAATAACCTCCAGGAACACAGAAACACTCTTACTAATTCTACTGAAAATAACATGCCTTCACTTTATCATACTGTGGTAGGAATGCAGAAAGAGACATTGAATACAGGTAACACACAGACTGAAATATCCGTGAAAACATCTAATGTTAAAGAACATACTAATTACAACTTCCCAAGCACCCGAAGTATGGTGCAGAGAAGATGGTGTTCTGAAGATATTTTAAAAGATAAATCTGCAGTAAACCAGGGTATTCCTAAGAAATTATCAGAAAATACAAATGAAGCTCTGCGTAGCTGGGAAAATGGGAGACATAAACTGCTGGACAACATATCTAGCCATCCATCTGATAAATTACATTTGTTCAAAGAAACTGGTCCTGATACAGGTGTCTTAATTAAAAACTTTAAGGAAGGAAGTGATAGTTGTAGGATTCAAGCTAACATCAAAGAAAGTGAAATAATTGTATTAGATTCTTCTTCTGAAGAGATGGATTATAGTGAAGAGGATTCATCAGTCTCTGAATCAGATGATCCCACAGAAGAATGCCGGAGAATTTTCAATGAGTTTGTTGAAAGTGAAGCACTGAAGGAGAAGATGGCTAACCAGGTGCTTTCCTTTGCTTCCACACTTTGTGGTGCTAGTGAGTGGGAAAAGAGGGAGAAGAATCATCTATATATTCCATGTTATGTCAAATCATGTAATTTGATCTAGTGTCCAACTGTATATTTCTCAGACCTTAATTTAGCGTTCCGTGCTCAGAATTGATGAACACATTCAAATGCTCAAAGGTGCATGGAGATGCTGATACATGAGATGCTGTGGGCTCTCACAGCTACTCTAATTAAAGCACCGCACCCCTCTTCCCCCACACCCCCAACCTCCCAGAGCACATGTAAAAATGCCTTTAGTACCCAATGCTGTTTGCAATCTCAGAAACACTTATTTCTGTGTACCCGATGTTGTTCTAACAGCAGCTACATTACTAGGTGTTTTGGCATGTAGCCTGAATGGAAGGGACAGAGTCGGGGCATCTTTTCATGGCAACACTTGTGTACTGTTAGGATATGTCTACATCTCCTATAAATCATGGGGAGCTGTGTCTATTAGCAAACCTGAAGAAAAATTCTAAATGACTCCTTTGGGCACTGGAGCTGAAATTTGATATATGGCGACCTTACATTGTGACTATGCTATTGTGTATTTTTTTTTTTTTTTTTAAATGACTTTTTCTCAAACTTGGCAATTAGCTGAGTATGAATTAAATTGAAGTTTTTTATGTTCATGGTATTTCATATCTAGAAATGTCTTAAGCCTTGAAAATGTTCTACTTTTTCTTGAACATAAGCATAAACATGAATTTCTCACCATGGATCTATGATACAGGAATGCATATATTTCTGCCTAGGGTACCTTTAGACTTTTTTGTATGTCCAGATTTTTTTTTTTTCTATTTGTTGCAACTATGAGTAGGAAATTGAGCAAGCTATCAGAGTTTAGGGACTTCATATGGGTTTGTACACTCTTCCTGTAATTAAAAAAAAAAAAAAAAAAAGTTTTCCTTATTCCTATTTTTAATAGGCCCATGGAATAAATACTGAAGCTGAGGCATTGGATTCCAAGACAAATACAGGTTTTGGGCAGAAGAAAAGAATTGCTCATACTGCAAAGTTTGATGTGAGTTGATCTGGTAACTTTTAAGAGCATTTGCGCTTTGCTCATATTAAGTGTGTATGTGCTAGTTTATCTTCTTCGTTGTAGGTTAATACCTTTTAGGGTGCAAGGTGAGATATAAATTAAACTAATAGATTCATTCAGTTTTTCTAAATTCTGTTCTCATTTGTGCCGGAAAGGTTCTATGATGGACAGCTGTACTATTCAGATACTTTTCAGTAATGAAACTCTCACCATAACAAAGTAGGACTCAAAGCTTTGCTCCATTTCAATAAAGCAAGAGTCCATAGTGAGCTAGTAGAGTTTCTTAAAATGAATCACTTTTTTACCTTTTTCAGTACAGCTGTTTCTAAAATACTGCATACACGCCCTCTTCCCCTCCCCCCTCCATTATTGAGCTAAAAATTAAGTCAATTGCAAAATGGTAAGCAAATGAGTGTGGTCCCAGTGAATGTGATTTGTCTAAGTATAAGCCTGAGATCAGTTATGTTAACTAGCAATTCAAAGCGCAGAACAGTCATCCTTTATCTGAAGTGCTGGGAGCCCTGATTTTATAAATTAAATTATTCTTCAAGCGAAAATGTCTATCACGATAGCTTTAACAGATATTACCTTTTTATATACCCTTGACAAACATGCAGTACCTGAACATTTATGGAAGAAATGCATTTGGTTCTAAGCTGTTCTTTAATTTACATTTTATGCAATATGCAAAATAGGATTATTTTGTACATGGCTTTTGTATATTTTTTTTTTTTTTTTAGATGTCTAGTGTTAAATGTCTGTCTTATAACATTTATGTGGACATGGAAAACTTCACAAAATAAGCGGTTTCAGAGTAGGAACTCAATCTTTATGGCTAGGGACAGAAATTACATATAAACCAGTATAAGTAATTAGAAACCAGTTCAAATCTAACAACAGAAGTTCAGTGCAGATAAACCACTTTCAAAATGGCAGAAACTGGTTTAAGATGAACCTGGATGGATGTACTATCAGACTTAACTGCTTTAGGTTAAAATGATATTTATTGAACTTCTGTCCCAGATCCCTTCCAGATTCAAGTTAACTCATAGCTGCCCAGCATCCCAGGATGCTTTGCATCTCTCCCACATGCCCCACCTCACAGGATGGGTGGGCTAGTGTTGGCCCAAGCTCCAGTGAAGCAGGGAGATATGCTGTAGTGACCTCTGGTCTGGGCCACTGCAGGCATGTGGCTATATTTCCAGAATAAAAAGTTAGTGTCTGTTCACTTGGTTATCAACTCAGTCTATGCAGTTTAGACTAACCTGTGAAGATTGAATTGGTTCAGCCTTGGGCTTTTTGACTGTCTGTACATACTGAGCCTAGAAATCTTCTGTTGTCATCCTAACTACATAAAGTGTTGTGGGAGGAGAGGATGAGGATAAGGATGAAAATAATAAGAATGTACAGTTGCTTGAGTGGAGGGGGCGGGGAAACGCACTTAAAAGAAAAAAAGAAGTCTGTAGGGTCTGAAACTCGGTTAATATGGATTAATGTATCTCCACTCAGATCAATGTGGCTATGTCACTTTATGCCCGTTGAAGATATGGTCTTGTGGGGTTTTTTAATCCTTTTTGAGCAGGAATATGATTATGGGAGCATGGCATTTGTTTACATCTTGTAAATATGTGGCATACTAGTTATCCTTGTAACTTGAAACTCTGTTTGACAGATAGAATATACAGATCAATTATTTAACTTCTAATGTTTTCATGTCTACCAGGTACAAACTAGCAAAGAAATAATTGTGCCTTTTAAAGCACCTCCTCCACAGCAGGCCAATGCCAGAATCCTGCAGGTACAGCACCAGGCAGCGCAGATGATAGCTGCTGTTAAGAGTGGCCAAGCTTTTGTTGCTGCAACTTCTGGGCAGAAGAAAAATGTGTCTGGATCATCAATGACTCAGAGTCAAAGTGTAGGATCAATGGGTATGAGAACTTGAGAAACTGAGATAAACCAGTTCTTTTTATTTTTAATACAATTTTCACTTGGATCAGCTTGAAATCTGTCTTATGAAAATTTTTCTCCTAAATGAGCGTACTTTTGAATGTTAGATGCTCCAGTGAACTCTCTTGCTTCACTTCATTATTTAAAATATTACCCATAATCAAGATATTAAGTGTCAGGATAATGGCATTCTTACAAAGGTTCTTGCATTTGTCTTTAGCTGAAGCTTGTACTAAAATGCTTAGAAACTGTTTTTAGAAGAAGAAACAATCTAGACCAATTGCAAGTAATCACTTAAGTGGGCAGGACTTTAGAAAAGCCATGTAGTATGATACCTCCTTTTCTGCTGCTTCCCCCTCTGAATTTATTTTTCTTTTCCTTACAACTCTCTCTGTTGCAAGAAGACAGAAGACCAAAAACACCTTTTATCTTTTTTTTTTTTTTTTTTTTCATGCTGATGTTGGAACTAAAATAGTGCTATAATAGTTTTACAAGTCTAGTGACTTTGTTTAAAGATTAAAGTTCAATTAATCATGTAAATAAATGGTGTGGTTTTACAGTCCCCTTTTCTGTGCATGTGAGGGTTTTCCCCCTTTCATTCCACAACAGTTAAGTAGCTGCATTAACTACTCTGGCTTAAAAAACAAAACAAAAACACTCAAGAAACACTTTAGATAAGTAACTATGGGGGAGGGAGGGAACTACTATTTTCCTAGTTTGGGGTTTGTTTGTTTTTTACTCTGTATTTGAAGTAATGTTTAGTGAGTTTTCAGGTGTGGAGAAGAAGGGGGTGGGGGGGAAACCAAACTAGCCTCAGAACAGACTGAGCTACTTTTTCATGTTGTGTAACTATTTCCCTTTCTTTCCCCTTTGAAGTGGTACATTGCTTGTGCCAAGCATACATATTAAGTAGAGGTGTGCGAAGTGTTCAATTCTGATTCAGCCTGATTCAAGGGACAGTGATTCAACTTGTTGATTCGGATCACTGTCCCAATTTCAATTCGGCCGACTCCAAATCTGAAGATTCGATGCTGATTCAGAGAAACAGCGATTCAGCCATAGACGCACCTTCATCTAGTTTTTCTTTTCTACAGGCCTCAAGATACTAGGCGCAGCTCATGAACACTCTAGATGGTCGGGTGAATGGAGCATCCCACAAGAGGAAGGGGAGGGGGTGGCGGCAAATGCTTGGCAGCAGGACCTGGAAGTGGACCAGAAGAACTTCCAATCTGCTTCTGGGTCCACTGCCAAGCACATGGGGTGACCCCTCCTCCCATGTCCCCCAGCTCGGTGATTGGCTGGGGGGGGGACCCTGGGTGCCCCCCCACAGGCCCAGGAGGCACCAGTCACTGAGCCAGGGGGTGGGGAGAGGGGCCCCCGCATGCTCTGCAGCAGACCCAGAAGTGGACCAGAAGTACCTCTGGTCTACTTCCAAGTTCGCCACCAAGCACACTGGGGACCCCCTTTCCACTCCCATGGGATGCTTCATCTGCCCCACGATCTTGGCATTCATGAGCTACCTGGTACTTTGGTATGTAGAAAAAACATTAAGCTGTGTCTATGGCCGAATGTCGATTTGTAAAGATTCAAAAGCCTCTGATTCGATTTGGAGAGATTAATGGGTCTCCTGATTCACGTCAGACATTCGGCCGCCAAATGGGGCTGAATAGAAACAGCAACCAAAGCTTCGCACAGCCCTCGTATTAAGTATAATGGATATGTCCAGAGTGTAGTGTTTTGAATTAAAAGGCTTGTGTCTAGCAACTTGTTTCCTTAGTCTCTGAGGTTGCATTTTACTTGCTTCATATTACTAAAAAGAATTAGTGGTTGGAAAGTGCTTTGAGTGAAATTTGTGTAAAAGGTTTGTGAAGTTAAGATATAACTGAATGATTTTTTTTCTTTACTTTCCTACTTTTTTTCTTCTACTGGACTTTACGGTTTGAGCATGCACTTGCCTAAAAGCTTTAAAATAATCTTCAGATCCAGTTACTTAGTCACTTCTCTTAAACATTGATATTACTGTAATATCTACATATCTTCCATATAAAATTTAGTGAGCAAGTGTAAAGTCCTTCTTATGCTACCTAGACCCTGGCTATTCCTAAAGCTTGGCTAACCCACTTTGGTTAGCAAAGGAAAGGTGGGGGGGTTTTTTATGTGCATCTCCCTTCAATGGGAGTAGATTGAGCTAGTAACTTTTAACTCTTCACCATGATAAACAGTTTTTCTTTTTTTTTTGTTTTGTTTTTCCTTCTTATTTCAGTCTCTTTAAATATGCTTGAAGTTCAGCCTGTTGCAACCAGTCAACTGAATGTGGTTCTACAAGGAAATCCTGTAATGGGAATGCCATACAGATCTTCTACTCTCTCGGTAAAAAGGACTGCACCCATGCCTATGAAGGTACTGTAGCAGGACGAAAACAAGCATTTGTGCGCCCAAATTCTGTAATTGCCATGTAAAAGGCTGTTGCTTTAAATACTGCATAATTTGGCATCTAATAATAAATATTAATCCATGTTTTAAATAACCTCTTGTACTATGTATGCTACTTTGAAATTTGTTATAACAGTAAGTTAATATTATTTTGTCACATTTTTCAGCACTACAACTTTAAGCAGTATTTTGAAATATACTGATGAGAATTCTTATTGTCATAGCTAGGAAAAAAAATTGAGAAGGAAATTGTGAGCTAATATTTTTAATAGAACTTTAAAAATTTTTTTTAAATATATAGGAAACCTGTGGAGTCTTACACACAATAAAACCAAACTGTTTTGTTCTGTTCTAAGTAACAATCTTGAGAATATATCAAAATAACAAGTCCCTTTAAAAAAATCCAATTCAGTATCCCAGGTGGAATAAAAAATACATGGAAGATAAAGGCCAAAGAGGCAAATTACTGACTATAAATAATAGCAGTTAATATGAACTCCTGCTTTGGAGACCTGAACACACTATTGTTTTCTGATTTGGCTTTTTGATGCCTCCTACCTCTTTCCCATGCATCTCTGATCTAAAAGCTTCTATGTAATTTTGGACTAAGGTATTCATTTTTATAGGTTAAGTAAAAATGTTTCAACTGTAAGTTATTCAAACCCTTTTATGCAGCATGTTACCAAAAAATAATTTTAAAAAAATCTACTTTTTTTTTAAGGTTTCTACACGGAGGCGGCCTTCTGTAGTTCCAGAATCCGGATCCAAAGTATCACATGACACAAGGCAACGATATGTCAACTTCTTTGTTGAAGAATATATGAAAATTTGTAGAACAGTAAATGAAGCATTTGACAAGGTTTGTAACTGTTTCAGTTTTTTTTTTGTTCTTGAAGTAAATGCAAAGAATGATACAGATTGCAAATCTCTTCATACAGGGGTATACATAATTAAGGTAAATATCATGTGTATTAAAAAATAAATAAATAAAGTTGAAATAATTTCAGAATGCTGATGAGCTACTTTGACAAAAAAGAGCTGGCAAACCTTACAACTGCTTATTCTTACTCTTCCCTTTCCTTTCCCTTTCCCATCTGCTGTTCCAGTGCAACCCCCACCCCCAAAGAAAAGGACTTTGCCAAAATATTTGATTTTGAAGTAGTCAAGAAAATTTTCTTCTTGACTATTTCATTGTCTGGTGAGAAATTTAAGACTGCTGACTTGAAGTTTTGTAATCACCTGCTTGGGGAAATGTATCTTCCCCTGGAAAGCACCCACAACACTTGATTGTGTGCAGTGGAGGCTTATTTACAGTTTATATCAAACCAAATAATTGTCTTAATTGACAGTCTCCCCATGTGAGTGACAAGCATGAGAAGTCTGAACAGATGTCTTGAGTACTGAGTTCTATGAAGACCTTTTGGGAGGTTCACAAGTAAAAGCCTGAAAATTTTAATATCTAACTAAACCTTAAGACCTCTAATTAAAGGTTTTAATAGGGTGTTTTGTTTTTTTTTTAATTCCCTTAAATGAAATAACTATTTGCTTGTTGTTGCTTTACTTTTTTTTTCTATTTACAAACTATATAAGATAGTCTATTTCTTTTTTCAGTGTGTATTCCCACTATATATATTTCTTTAATTGTTCAATAACTGTTCCCTCTGTTACCTTTTCAATCACTTTCTTGTAATACTGTTTCTTTCAGACATCCTTACTGTTTGTGTGGTGGTGGTGTTATTTTTTTTTAGGCTAGAGACAAATTATATACAAACTAGTATGTGATTGGAAACTGGTTCAAATCTGTAACAACAGAAGTTCACTAGACATAAACCACTTTCAAAATGGCTGAAACAGGCTTAAGATAAACTTGGATGGATCTAGTATGAGACTTGACTTGAATCTGGAGAGGATCTGGGACAGAAGTTCAATAAACTGATTTAACCTAAATCAGTTAACTTGCAGTCCCCCAGGATTCTTTGCACCTGTCCCACAAACAACCTCACAGGATGGGTGGGCTAACCTTGGCTCAAGCTGTCTGCTTCAGCCAAGCAGGGAGGTGTGCCCTAGTTCCCCCCAGCTTCTGGTCTGGCCTACTGCAGGCACATGGCTGCAATTCTGGAATCAAAAGTGAATGTCACTTGCTTATCAGTTCAATCTATACTGCTTAGACTGACCTGCAAAGATTGAATCCATTCATGGGCTTTTTGATTGTCTGTACTTGGCTATAATGTCTTCCTCACTTTCGATTTGTCTTCTAATGCTTGTAGTTTTAAACTGTTTTTTGTCATTTTCCTTCTTGTTTTATATTGATCTCTCCCTCTTAACCTAGGCATTGGCTGAGGAAAAGGCAATTTATGACCGTTGTGGCAGTAAAAATATGTATCTGAATATTACTGTGAACACGCTTAAAAAGCTGAGGGATCACGGTAGCCTCTCTTCCAATGGTAAGCCATTTCAGATGGAAGGAACAATATCTGATTATTGTTTTGTTTCTCTTCAGTAGGGGAAATTATGCTGCTTTTTACATTCTTCTGGAGTAAACATATTTCTAAAACTTTTCCTTTTAATGTAGTGTATGACGTGTGTGTATATGTATGCTGTAATATAAAAGATTACCCACGCTGTAATCCTTACAGTGAGCATGTGTGTGCTGTAACGATTACAGCATGGGTTTCAAACTCATCTGGCCCCATGGCTTGGTTGTTGAGCCAGACCAGGACCATTCCCATGGGGAGTGCCCATGGTACCACATCTAGCCCACATGGTAAATGCATTGCCCCCAAAGCTTGCTGTGCATGTGCCGCCAGCATGGGGTGTGCACTGCTTGTAGTGTGAAGGCTGGACCTGACACTGCAAGTAGGACAGGAGGTCAGCCTGGGGTGCTACATGCAGCTGATCTCTTCCCTGGACCACCTATTGCATGCAGTGCCAAGTCCAGCCTGTGACCAGTCTGCACCTTGTTTTGACCCAATGTGCACAGGAGACCTAGAACCAGCACAGGCAAGCCATGTAAGGCCAGGGCCAGTGTATGGAGTTGTTTAGAGATTCATGGGTCAGTCAGCCAATAGACCTTATGTTTAAAACTTGGGTTACAGGAAATCTGATGTTTGGCAAATGCAATTAGAAAAATATTTTTAAATGTTTCTATGTTTAGGGCAAGCTAGTGGCAGCAGATCTACCAATGCAAATGGATCCGGAAAGTCAGAAGAGAAAAATGGTAAAAATAGTTGTGTTGAATGCCCTTACTTTACCTCCATATATCTGTATAAAATAAGCTAACCTTATTTCAGGGTGAAAGCCATTTCTTTCCTAACTTCTGGTTTTAAGTTCTTAGATGGTTTTTGTTGCACACAAATACCACTCATGACTAACATTTATTTATTTATTTATTTTCTTCAGGGTTTTGTCCACATTCCTTTGGGGTACAAACATACCTTAAGTGTTTTTGAGATGGGGAAAACTTGTTGACCTCACAATTTGAATGCATGCTTCCTTTCATATTGAGTGTATAAGGTGGTGCAGGTTCCCATTCCTCAGTTTCCCTTCAATCACATTGACCAGAGGGTAGTGTCTGTTCTAGACTGCATGCTTGCCCTTGCCCTAGAGTGTCTCTTTCTTTCTCTGGGTAATGTTCTTTTCCTTCTCCCTTGCACACTATTTTATTTATTTATTTATTTATTTTCAGGGACAGTTATTTTCAGGAATATTTGAGGTTCTCATGGCCTGAATGGCTCACTTTCTCTAGCTGAGTGTGACTCCATTTTTATCTTCTCTCTTCACTCTTCATAATGGTTATAGACCCATTCATGGGGTACACCTCCAGAGCCTTTAAGTTTCTCCTGGCAGTCTTATTGCTTGTCCCAAGGAACAGACTAAGGTTTATCCTGGGATAATTCCTTATTTCTTCAAGCCTCAGCTCCACTGGCCTTATACCAGCCCTTATTTATAGCTACAACAAGGCAATCTCTAGGTGGATTCCACTTGGGTTGTAAAAGAGATTTTTGGGTCCTTCTTCCTTAGAGAATGGGCCCCCTGGAAAATCACTCACCCAGAGATCACTCTTCATTACAGGCAGTCAGCAAGGAGACGGACAACAAAAGCATTTATTATATAGGATAAAGGAAAACAAGAAAAACAGCCCATAAGTTTGGAAATGGAACAAAATGACAAGTAATGTTTCTTACTCCCTCATCTGGCTACCACCTAGCCCCTTGGGAGTCCTGCTAGTGTCTTCTGAGACCAGCCTTCCTGCTCATTCTACCAACCCTGACTGCTGGGAACCAGGCCTCCTCCAAAGCCTGAGGAATATCTGAAGACCAGGCTTGTCACACAGGAAGCCTCTGAAATAAAATACAGCCTCTGCCTCCGATCAGCATTGTCCAAATTGCTCCCAAGTCATAAAATCCTCCAGAGATTTATTTCCCTAGGACATCTGGTTGCCACTTCATTCAGATGTTCTTCCCATTACAAGTAAATAATAACTGGGGTGCCTATCCCAAAAATGTCTGTGTGGTTTAGCTTTTGGCCTAACAACACAATGACAAGAGATACTTAGCAGTTATCTACTCCATTTCTTAAGCATGCATCCCTCTGTTCCTTTGAACCATGCCCAAAATCATAAAGATACATACAGACTATGTAACATAACCCATATAGAGATGAAAGCAACATAAATGGGTAGACCATAACATGGGCTTTTCAAGGAGACTACACATGCCATATCAATACAACAAATGCCAGAAAATCTGCATGACACCCCATGAACTCTTCCCCCTGCCTTAAGACTTGATAGGGTTTGTGACCATGACAGTCACTGATTAAGTTGTGGTATCAGCTGGACTTTGCATGGCTTGTAATTTTAAAACCTTAGTACAAGGTGTCTTTTCGTGAATACAATGCAGGACACGGAACTCTTCTCAAAAGTGTTATTGAAGCGTGCCACTCGTGTAAAGTTTTAAAAGTGATATTTTGCCAACACAGCATCAAAACTGATGAGGCATCTTTTATGTTTTCAGCATGGAATGTCAGCAGAAGGTGCAGATGCTCTCCAAGGATATCTGTAGGGTAAAAATGTAAGCCCAAGTGTTTGAAGTACATGCACATACACTATAGGAATGTGCATATAGATAGCAAATCTTTAAAAAAATCTGGCTAACAATAAGTATGTTCTCTTTTCAAATTGAAGGAAAATACTGACTTTCTAGTACAGGGAATGCTCTTCAGTATGGTCTTCAAATTTAGGTTCAATTTATTTAGCACTTTGAGGTATTTTTTATATCTGAAACTGAGCCGTTCTTTTGTTTTGGCTGTTGTCAGAGATACTATAAATGGATAAGGTAAATGAGTCAACAGGGATCTGGGCTTTGTTTGCTGTGGAAAAATGTGGATTTTCTCATTTAAAGGGGGTTTCACTCTGCAGGTAGCTGCTTGGGGCTGGAGGGAGGGTGATTTTTGGAGGCAGGGGACACCATGTACATGCACATGACCAGCATACAGCCAGGCAGGGTGGGGGGAGCAGCTCTGGCAGCTGGATACAGGTAAGTCTATTGGTGTGGCAGGAGAGTTGGAGGGACAGGGCTTGGGCACTATCGGGGGTGGGGGGCGGGCTGTGGGTGTCAGAGACTGTGTTGAGAAGGCAGGGTGGAGGGAGAAGGTGTCTGGGTGCTGGGGCTGCAGGGATCTGAAGTAGTGCTTGGTGCTGCCAGTGATCCCAGTAATGTGCCATTGCCAGCAGGCCCTACCTGGAGGCACCTGCCCCACCAGTGGGGCAAGGGGGCAGGGGCATCTTATGGGGGTGGTGGGGAGCTGCCAGGGCAGGCTGCTGGCACCAGGGGCGAGTGCCTGTGCTATCAAGGGCAGAGTGGCCAGGAGATGCTGCCCTGAAGTGGGAGACCATGGCCAGGCTACCTGGTACAGCACAGGAACCCTAGCCTGGGGTAGGGAGTGCCATAGCCATCACCTGGCAGGGTGGGGGCAGCTGCAGGCCCCCTCTGGCAGGGCTGGGGGGAACAAGCTGGCTGCAGGTTGGGAGTGAGGGTCAAGGGCAGGGCTGGGTGTAATAGGGAACTGCATTGGGAGTGAGGGGCAATAGCACGTACAGGGGTAGGGCACTGGCGCATCAGAGTTGCATAGCTTCACAAAGCAGTATGGCAGGAGATGCAGCTGCAGTTGGACCCACATCCTAGTGAGTGAAGGGGGCAAGGGGAGCTCTGATTTTTTTCCATGATGATAAAAACAAACAAAAAAAATCTAAAATATAGGTGTTTAGAATTTATTTTATTATGATTAAGGCACTGGTAGGCTTTCAAATTGCTTTAAAATATTAAGTATATCAATAAAACATTGCATGAAATACATACATACATAGTGGTTTTTCTTTTTAATTGCAAAAAAGTAAATGTTGGGGTTTTTAGCTAGAGAATTTGGAATTTTTAAAGAGGAAGCCAGGATCCCTGGTGAATCAAGTAAACTTAGAACTGCAAAACAATACCACAATTGAAGTAAAACCTTAAATGTACAATGCAGATGGTTAAGTGACACACTTGTTTAGAGCTCATTTTGGCTATATATGCTTAACCTATTTATACGTTTTTTACTAGATCTTACAGGAATTGTTCTCTATAGACTACTGAAAGACTACATCCTGACTGACGAACAACTAAATGTAAATCATTTCCCTCAACCAAATCCTGAAAAGCCTGGCAGTGCTATATTGAACGGAGTTACAAAAACAGCTGTATCTGACTGTGAGTAAATGAGACTAGGATTTCTGAATGCCTATCCAGAACAATTAAAATAAGAATAGAACTTCAAAGAACACTCTTACACTGGACTTTCTATTTTTCCCATCTGCTAAAGTAAAAACTGCTTAAATTATGATAAAGCATGTTGCTACTGAGGCCCTGATTTCCTTACGAACATTTCCAAAACTAGTGTTCACAAACTGATTTCAGTACACCTAAGCATGTTCTAGAACTAGAATTGTGTACATCTTTGATGCCGCTTACCAGAAAGCTTCAAGACTGACCCAAGTACTTGGATTTGGGCAGAATGTCATCTGTATCTTTGAAAGACCTTGGTGTAGACACTTAGTTTCTGGAGACAGCTAGGGTGTACCGCTGCTACTTGTCCCTGAGGAACATGTGCCATTTGTGCTTTGGCGCACATCAAGTTACCAGGCTGGGGCCAGCACTGGGCTGGCCCCAGCAGCCTTCAGGTGGAGGGGCCTTCTAGGGCTGTAGCAGCAGCAATCCTGGCTGGCATCTGCAGCGTGGCTCTAGCCAGCCCCGCTCTGCCTTTTTTTTTTTTTCCTACCCCCTTCCTGCCATGGGTTTTCTTAAACTCTCTGTACTGCTCCATTTGCAGTGCAGAGAACATTCGAATGTGCAGCATGTAGTGGTGCAGATGTGTCTGCACTGCCACATACCACGTGACTGTGCTCATCTGGATGAGGCCCTTTGTGTAAGGAGTAAAAATGTTAATGCTTCTAGTAGATGCCACTATTGATATAAGAATTCATATTGTAATGATACCTTTGTATTGTATACACCTTGAAACAGATTGCTTTTTTGTCATAGTTTCAACAAGCCTTGCAAACAGTACTGAGTGTATATTTGTTTAAGTAGAGTAATTACCTGCTCATTGTTTACCCTAATGATAAAAATCTAATTAATTCAGTTCTTCAGGTTGAATAACTTCTTCCTGGCTGACCATGTGGAAAGTACAATTTTTTTTTTTTATTTTATTTATTTATTTTTTTTTTTAAGGCTGAACTTTGATCATGAAATTATCATACTTTGTTTCAGCTTGCAAAAGAACATGCTGTAGATGTGGAAAAATATATGCTGTAACTTCTTCAGGAAAGCATATTCGTAAAGAAGAATGCAACTACCATTTTGGTAGAGTACAGAGGCATAAAGGCAAGTATACTTGTTGACGTGTAATAGGCCATCATTACCAATCCATAAAGGGAAGACTTTGCTTTCAGTTACTGAATATTAACTGTTCTGACCTTATTTACAGCCTTTTTAAGTCTTGCTCTCGCCAGGAGTCAGTTAAAACCAGGACTGTCTTCTGTTCTCTGTGGTTGTGGTTACCTGGCAATCTATCAACCTCTCTTCCTAAAGAAGCTATGTTCTAGGGCTGTGCGAAATTTCGCCAGCAGTTTTGTTTTGACTCGTTTCAAGCTCAAGACGGAGAGCTTCAAAACAGCCTTGAAACTAAATGAGGCAAGTCAAAACATTTGAAAATTTTTGAAAACATTTTGAAGCTCGAGCTGGGCTTGCCTATAGGGAAACAGAAGCTAAAGTAAGGTTGGGGGGGGGGCAAAGGACTACTCTCATTAGTGACTATGTAGCTGGACAATGACTGTCATCCTTTCCAGAGATCTCTTCCAATCCCAGTGCTCTGGGGGAGGGATGGAAAAACTGCATAAAAGGCAACATTGTTTGAACTGCCCTGCTTGGTGCCTTGAGGTCAGTTGAGAGCCAGAGGTGCACTTTCCCTGAAACCCCTACACCTATCTCCTTGAAACTTGGCAGGCTTCATGCCCTCAGAAGGGGCTATCATCCCTGTAGGTTTCATCCAAATTGGTCCAGAAATGACACAGTTTTATAGGCTGTTTTTGAGCTTCCCATTATAGCCTATGGACAAAACATTGAAACAGCAAAACCGTTTCAATGAAACGGAACAGCAGTTTCAAATCAAAATGAAATGTTCTGTCAAAATGGAACAATGCCATCTCACACAGCCCTACTATGTTCTTCTGAATTCTCCTATTTAGAGAGAAAATCCAGCTGCATTCTTAATGTTTCCCTTGGAATGGGGAAAGTTGGCTTCAGTACAGTGTCACTATAGGGGGAGCTGGTAGTGACCCATTTAGTTGAGTAGTTTTAAACACTATTTCCTGAAATATTCTACTATCTTAAATAATGCAGTTTTAAATTGCAAATTGAATTGCTCCCAAAGTTAAAAGCTAGTAGAACGTATGTATAGCAAGACTGAATGTACCAGGTTGCAGACTTAAGACTTCAAAAGAAACTTACCTGTTGCCATTCCATGATCTGTCAACTTAAAATGCTGTAAGTGGGCTTTTTGTAGATAGCAATGTAGAAATTAAAATTTATTAAACCTTCTATCATGTGCCCAATACTGATCATAAGGGCTAGGGACAGATATTACACACAAACTGGTTTAAGTGATCAGAAACTAGTTTAAACCTGTAACAGAACAGGTGTTCAGTGCACATAAACCAGTTTCAAAACAAATGAAACTGGTTTGAGAGAAACCTGGTTGAATGTAGTATCAGACTTAATGGATTTGGCTCAAATTGGCTTATGCAAGGTCTGTCCCAGACCCCTTTCTGGTTTAAGATAAACTGGACTCCCCCAGCATCCTGGCATGCTCTTTGGGCTGGGTGGGGCTCTCTGGTCCACAGCAGAGCTGGGCCCCCCCTCTGCTTCCTAGCTGGAGGTTAGACACAGCAGACACAGCAGGGTCTGCTGTTTTTTTCCTGTGCCCCCCACCCCCACTTGCTGCTTAAGCAGGGATCCCTTCCTCTTCTCTGCCACAGTAGGGACCATAGCCAGCATGTGGTATGCTAGCTAATACAGAGAGGTGTGTGTGTGTGTCTCCGATTTCACTAGGATAGGCAGACAAAACAGTGACTGCTTAGGGCTTTTGGAACTAATTGACAGATCACCCAGTAAGCTGTTTAAGAAGTTTGAACGAATGGAGAGAGGCCATTGTTTTGTTAATTGGGTGATTTAAAGACTCCTATTGGTTCCTGGCTGTCTTGCTTGCCTGTCAGTTTGCTACAGACGGTGTAAAGAAGCAGGGAAGGAGATTGAAAAGCTCAGTGTCATCAACAGATGTATGCACTGTACATCTTTTTTCCCACCCCCCCCCTTTTGAGCAGCCAGCAGAGAGAAGCTTGGGACCGTGAGGGCAGACCTCACTAATGAGAGAGTCCTGCCAGGGCCTGGCCAAACCCCCCTCAGCTCACTTCCCTGTGGAAGGGAGGGCTGCTATAGTGCTCCCCAGCTTCTAGCCTGAGACACTGCAGGCATGTGCCTGCATTTCTTCAATTCGGAGAGAATGTCTGTCCAGTTTTAAACCAGTTCAGCTTAGTCAGGTTAGATTAACCTGCAAAAATTGAATCATTTCAGGCTCAGGCTTTGTGAATGACTTCCTGGCTAGGGACAGACAATATTGTTAAAAATGTTTTAGCTTGCAGCTTTTTACTTGCATTTAAAGTTAATTACAAGCATTAAAACTTTCTAGTGACTGGTAGAATACGTTAAAATGTTTTAATTTTTGTATGGCAGTTCCTGGTGGCATGGAATCCCGCTACAGTTGTTGTGAAGGAGTTGTGGGGTCTCCTGGATGCCAAGTTGTAAAGGTAGGAACGTTCTGTAATAGGGCCTCTCATGGTTTTGCAGTAGTTTACGGTATTGGATCATACTTTAACAGGCGAGGCCTTGAGACGCTGTATAACTTTCTAGTAATGATCATATAACAACCCTGTGACAATGACAGTTGCTTTCATGAAAATAGTTGGAAGTTATTATATGGTTTTAGTTACTTTTAATACATTTTTGGAAAATGAGTTTGTCAAATAATTGTCTATTATAGAACCTCCTGTTTTTATATTAGATGTAATAGGTTGCATGAACAATACTTAATAAGTAGTCTTCCTTTGTTTTGTTCACCAAACTTGTTTTTGGTGGGCTTTTTTACTGAAGCACCCAGCCATTTGGATAAAATACTATTGTACTCAATTTTTAACACTACTGGGAATTTTACAGCTCCATGTCCATGATGGGCGAAAGGAAAACCTAGAAGGCTTTATGAAGACCTTTATCAAACCACCTCCACCTGATGGGAACCATGGGGTGTATGCACTGGACTGTGAGATGGTATGGTTAACTCTTTCATATTCTGAACTTAATTTCAAGATGGGTGCAGGTTCATAGGAAATACTGTAAATTGACTGCTGGTAGCAACATGAAAATCCATTCTACCAACAAGATATTTAGGCTAAGAGTTGGCTTGTATTCTCTCCTACAGAACGCAGTAAACTGAGGGTTGCTACTTTAAAAGTTACCTGCTTTCACAACATCAGAGCCTTATTTACAATTTTTAAAAAGTAATATTTGGTGAATTTTCTTATTAGTTTGCTCTTTTTTTCCTTTGGGGAAAATCAGCCCTGCTCTGGGGTATACCCGTTACTAAATATAACGGTCAGAAAGGTTGGACAATTTGATCAATAGCCTTTGTTCCACTATATTAGAACTGAGGAATAGCTGCTACTATAGGCTCCAACAGAGGGAAGCATATTGCCTGATTTGCCAAAGTTGTATGCTGTCAATGTCTCTCTTCCCTCCTCCCACCCCCAAAAGGAGGCAAATACAAAGCTTTTGTACAGACCTCATTTAGAGAGCTACCTTAAACCTACATTTACTTTTGCTTTTATTTTTTAATAACTTTTACTATAGTATACAGGAATAACTCCTAAAAGTTGAATATTTAGAGCAATGGTTTTCAACCTTCTTTTATTTGCGGACCACTAAAAAACTGTGTGGAAGCACAGACCCCTTTGAATGGTAAGTCTGGGTGGTCACATACTTTTGATTTGATAAGTCATGTTTTGGGGATGCCTTAGATATCATTTGCAGACCTCCAGGGGTCCATGGACCACAAGTTGAACACCACTGATTTTTAGAGCATCCTTCATTGCCCCCTGTCACGGTACTCTTTTGGGAGCCACTAAAACGCAAACCACTTGGACCTATTGTGCCTGTGTGGTCCTTCATGCCAGCGATCCATATAAACAGATCAAACAGTAATGTTGAATCTTTCTTTACCACTTGTGGTATTTGTTTTTCTTAGTGTTACACAACACAAGGCCTGGAGCTTACTAGAGTGACAGTGGTAGATCCCAACCTACAGGTTGCCTATAATACATTTGTTAAACCTGATAATGACATCATAGACTACAACACAAGGTATCCATATATTTGAAAATATCATTATTCTTTTTTTAAAAGTTGTGCAATTTTTATTATGTAAGACTGACTATAGTTGAATGAACTTTTCTTGAGACTGTCTTCTACATTACTGTGTATTTATATGATGCTGAAGAGTCCCAATCATGCCACCACATTATTCCCATGCACTATAGAAATACAGATCAAAAAGATATACACCCTGACTCAAAGAGCTCATAGCTTAAGTAGGTATGTTCTATCTTGAAAGGCAAGAATTCTTGTGACTGATTTCTCTCCTTATTGGTTGGGATACTTTAGGCAAGTTTCTGAATATCACAATACCCTTCCTTGGGTCTCACAGTTTATCCCAACTGTGGTTTGGTCTGAGAGATACCATTGACACATTCCTACTGCTTGAATTTCTCAGATGCTCAGTTACATCACTTCAACACTTTTATTTTTATACTTCCAAGAGGTTTTTTTTTCCTGGCCATTGGATGGATATTTCAATGCAGAAAAAAAGGCTAGGCTATTAAGCTGGTAAAACCTCATCTATAGATGTCCCAAATGGGGGAGTTGCTCTTTCACACCTAGCTCTTATTTAAAGAGGGAGAGGGAGACTCTCTCGTATATGTATATATGAGAGAGAGATTTGTGTAGTGTCATTTTGGACAACATTCTTTTTTGGCAGTGTGCAGTATTTTAGAACATACAGAAATACAGGCATCTTATCAAGACTTACTAATAGCTACTGTAGCTGTCACTTGGGCACGAGGTGTATACTCTAGATACAAATAATTTGGCTTTCATGCTCTCCCACTTCCTCATGCAACTCATTCTTGGTTACTCTTTTCGCTGAGGAAGCAGTAAGTGTTTGGGCAGGGCATAAGTTTCAAGGCCTTTAATTTTTTTTTTTTTAGCTGCTGCTTCACCATAAAAAGGAGGAAGTGGTTCAGAATTTGGCTCTTCTGACATCTTTCTGTCCATAGTGCTTATGTACTCACTTCCTTAGTTGATCAGTCTTGGGCTCATGAGAACCAGCTCGAGTCAATTGTCCTCAGTAGGTGATCTGAAACCCAGGTCTCTACATCTACTGTGGCACGGTAACATAATGAAGGGTGGGTGACCAAGGCAGCAGCCCCAGATGCCCATTTAGTGGGGGTCCAAGAATGGCAGCCACAGCTGCAGCCAGCCCAGCCCTTGCTGCTGCTGCCACTGCCTAGGGTACAACCCCTGATTAGTTATGCCTCCTGTGGAACTCATCCCTGAAGAAAAGGAAAGAAAAAAATCTACTTGTCTGTCTGAAATGAATGTATGGTGCTTCCAAACCTGACTTGAATAATTTTAGCTGTCCACACGCATTTGAATTGGATATGTTGTACATTTTCTCACTTTATTGAGATTTGCTTGTTTGTGTTTAATCCGAGATTTTCTGGAGTCACAGAAGAGGACCTGAAGAACACTACAACAACTATTCGGGATGTACAGGCCATCTTGTTAAACTTGTTCAGTGCAGCTACTATTTTAATTGGTCACAGCTTGGAAAGTGATTTATATGCTGTTAAGGTAAGACATGCAGGGATCAGTTCTGTGAAGCAAGGTCTCCAAGATTGTTGGAAACTTGTTCTGTTCTTAACTTCTATCTTGGGTGTTTTTAAGAAGAAAATTTATTACAGTGTGTACTATAGCCCAGTTAAAAATCGGCCAAAAACGTGCACCTCCACTTTTTCAGATTAAACTGCCCATGTTATACCTTTTAAACATATAATAAAATATAGCATGACTATTTCAAGCCATTTAATCATTTTAATATAAGCTAGGAGCAGACATTGTATTTGTCCCTGGACAAGTTATGCCTGTTTGTCCTAGGACAGAAATGTCCTGGAATTGGTGAGTACACGCATCACTCTAACTAGGCTGTAGCAAGTATCTAATGCACTACTGCTCTTCTGCCACTGATTCAATTATGTAATCCTGGAATAACCAGGCAGGCGCACACTGCAATGTCCTCTGATAAACTGCTTGTGCTGCTTATCCCATGAACCATTTTTTGGATGTCTCATTTATCTTATTTATGGGTCCCTGAACAGTTGCACTTGTCCCTGGATAAGCCATTTTATCCCAGGACAAGTGCATCATCTGTCTGTTACCATGGAATGGAGAAGTTATCACACTATAGATCCAATGTTAGCAAGGCAGGAACCTTTTGCTATTCCATAAGCATTTGAATAGTGAAAGAAATATATGAAACACTCTAAGCTTGAAAACATACTGTTTGCAAGCCAATGCAAGGTATTCTTTGCTTTTTTTGTTGTTGTTGTTTTTGTTTTTAGCTATTCCATAACACTGTTGTGGACACATCGATAGTGTTTCCTCATCGGCTAGGTTTGCCTCATAAAAGAGCACTTAAAAATCTAACGGCTGACTATCTCAGAAGAATTATTCAAGATGATGGTAAGAGCCTTTGACTTTTTATATAAGTGGTATGCATAATGAAGGGAAAGTACTAAATTAATTGAGTAATATAAAAGCTTGTCATTTGTCGTAAGTACTTCTGTCTCTCTGCTGTTTCTTCCATAGTAAGGAAAGAATGCTGAAAATGAAGATGTGGGGCAGTAGTTTTCAACCTTTTTGGACTCAAGACACACCCCTCCATAACTCTTGTGAATTGAGTGGTACCCAGTTTCAAAAACAGATTTATATATTATGGTCCTTATCTCCTTCCAGGTGTTTTGAGCAGAGAGGTTAGGAAATCCTTCAGGCAGTGACAATCCTGTGCTGGTGTTATCCACCTTGCTTATCTCCTCCTTTCTGCATTCTCCAAAGGATCTGGTGGCACCCCAGGGTGCCCCAATACTCTGGCTGAGAACCACTGATTTTTGGGGTGAAGTTGTTGCTCTTAAAGTTGTTAACTATTTGTTGGAGTGGCCTAAAGAGTACAGATCTGAGTACTCTCATCAGCATCTTATATATTCTTGTGTGTGTGTGCAGGTTCTGTGCCTAGGCTTTAGTCATTCTGATGCATAATATTACTTGAGATGGTTGCTTCTAATCCAATAGTTGGTATTTTTCCTTTTCCAGGGTTCAGTTTTAAAGTAAATTTTTAGAATTTAATTTCATATAATTTGTCTCCAATGTGTAGATGCCTGTAAGCAATAATATTATCATGTTTTGCAGCACTCAAACCAGATTGTTTCAGTGAAGTGAAATAGCTTTATGCAGACTTCTGTTTTACACAGACTGCTTCCAGTTCCCCAGGCTAGCTTGCATAGCATATGCCACATGCCTACATTGCATTGGGTGCATCAGATACTACATCACCATGTACCCATTGTAACAACCTTGGATTGTTTGTTTGCTATGGTAGGGTGCTTAACCTTTTGACCCTATGGTCCAGCTAAAGGCTATGGGGCCAGTATGGGCTGGATCAAGCTCTGGGAACCCTGCGCTTCCCTCGCCCAGCCACACAAGCAAGTATCAAGCTTTAGGGCCCTTGTGCTGCCTCCGCCCAGCTTTGGAGCCATGAGAAGCCCTGTGCGCCAGATGACATGGCACTGGGGACTGAACACCCCTGTGTTTTGGCAGTCTTTTTTAATGAAAAACAAGGGTGCTGGGAGGGATTTAAGGAAGTAAAAAGATCTTAAGTAGAACTAGATACAAGCTTTAGCCATATTATACGGAAGATTTGTTTTGACTATTGTGGCAGCTGAGGTGCCTGTAGCAAGGCAACATGGCTGGCTCAGCAAGCTCACTGCCAGTGCTAGCCAGAGGCTTTGGTTTGGAGCTTGCTCAGTGGCAGTGGGGGCAGCAGTGGGAGGGGGAAGGAGACCTTGTGCTGCTAGAGGCGGGGAGAGGTTCACATGACGGTGGGAGGGGGGTGGGTGCTGTACACTGGAGGGGTCCCAGGGAGCCTGTGCAACTCCTGGCTACTCTGAAGTTGGACAGCTCTGTTCTAGAGGTTTAAAGCTCTTCTTTACTTGCCTTTACAGAGACTACCTGCTGATTACAGTCCCTGCCAGTTAAACTGCCAGCAAAAGTCAAAATGGTTAGAAATGAATTCATTTTTGAAGCTGCAAATTTTCATAAGCAAGAAAAAATGTAACTTGGTAGGAGGAGAGGAGAAAGAGGGCACCAACCCTGGGTGCTGATTTTTTTAGAAGGGTATCAGAATGGCAGTCCCCAGGGAGCCTCCACTGTTAATGCCAATGCTGCAGTGTGTTCACAGAGCTTGTGCTCAGGTAGTAGCAGCCCCTGAGTCAAATGGTAAGGGCCTGCTTCCCTTACTCCTGCCCTGCTAAAAAAAAAAAAAAAAAAAAAAAAAAAAAAATTGACTCTGCAGTGAAGTCTTAATGAATCTTGCAGACAGCTCACATTTTTAGAATAGACTTTGTGAGCAAATCACTTTTCATGGGGTTCAAAAGTGTATACCTAACCTAAGCAGGGAGGCTATAAATGTGAACAGGAAACTGCTATGTTGTGCAGGAAACAAGATATGGACATAAATTTCACTACTTTGGAACAGTTTGTATGTAGTTTGATATTCAGTATCAAAGGTTCTATTACTATTCTGACAAAAGTGAGATTTCAGTAGAGTCAGACTAAATGCTTGTATTTTGATAAATAGTGATGGCTAGCAACATTCCAAGTTGCATATTAATTAATGCCACTTAAATCTTATCATGGCTTACAGCTCTTTTCTTTTTTTTCCCCCAAGGTGTATTCTTTCATTTGCTTCTCTAGCTGCTCTTAGTTCTGCTCTACCCAGGGTTGTGTGGGTTTTTTTGTTTGTTTGTTTTTGCTGGGATAACTATTTCTTGGCTATTCTAGAGTAACACTTTTAATAAAGTAATTAAAATAAAACACCTGTTTAAACTTTCTAGTAATGTAAATCTTGCGAGATGGACACCTGCTGCTTTTACTACAGGTTTTTTTTTAGAATATAAACAAGAACTCATTTTTATTGCACAAAGTTAAATTAGTTTTAATCGTTTTGTCTCAACTCATTCCTTACTAGATTTTTTTTTTTTAAATAAAAAGAATGGGAAGGAGGATTGCCCAGCTTCTCTGACTCTTCTTGAGGTAGAGAGAGAACCTTTTTTTAAAATCTTGTATACAGATGTGGAGGTGAATAAGAACTCTGAACTTTGGTATCAGCTTGAAGCGCACTTTTTTTTTTTTTTTTTTTTTTGTCAGTAAGCATTTCTCTCTAGGAGCTCTATTTGCAGGAAAGGGATTAGTTGGGAGTTTCTGCTGCCTGTATCACTGCTTGTAATTGCCAAGGTTGTTTTTTATTAGTTGAGTGCCTGACATACCTTCCAGTCATAAGTATGAAGCAGACCACTGTTACACTGGAAAAATAAGAAATGGGTCAGCTTCACGAGACTCCTGGCCCCAGCACATAGTATCTATGGAAGGATATTGTGTAGTTCAAATACTGCTGTAATGTCTGCCAAATGATGAAGACTATTTAAATAAAGATGCTTTTACATGTGATGTGGAGGAGCTATGAAAGACCTCTAATATTTTGGCTCATCATCTGAGATGCATTTTCTTTCTTTGGAAGTCATTGGGACTCATACAGTTACTAATGCCCTGTATTTTACCTTAGCTGGCTCCAATTTATAATACTGTGTATTATGGGGAATGGAATACTGCTTCCACAAGATCTTGTTCTATTTTCATTTTAAGTGGGTAGAAGTTGTGTCACTGGCTTCAGTGAATTGAACCAGTTCTGTGCAAAAGGAAGCTAGATTACACTCTTATATGCTGATAACCTCTTGTATTCCGTCTTCTCTGTAGCTGTGCTTTCTTTATCTAATGGTACTGTGTTCTAAAATGTGTCCAGTATTTTGTTTCAATTTTTTGGAAGCTATTATTTTATGCCAAAAATTTTTTCCTCTTCACTTCCCAGGCTAATGCTTAAGCAAAGCATTAGCCTGGGAAGTGAAGAAGAAGAAAAACTTTTTCTTCTTCACTTGAAGAGTAAAAGGTGTGTTAAGGTGTGTGATGAAAGCATCACACACCTTAACATTTTCTGAAATAAACCCTCACCACGTAAGTATCTAAACCATGTGTGTCTCAAGTATCCACCCCAACCTACCATGTAGGAACATTCTTCCTCTTGGAGGAATAGAATGACAGTTCAAGTGCTGGCTAATGTAGGTTTGGATGGATAAACGTTGTTTGCACAGACATACAACAGGGGTGTGCAAAACAGGCCATATTAAATTCAGATTTGGCCCCAATCGGGGACAGCAGTTTGGATAACTGTCCCTGATGCATTTTGGCTGAATCCAAATCTAAAGATTTGATGCTGATTTAGACATAGACACAACTTTAAATGTTGTTTCTACATACCTCAAGGCACCAGGCGTGGCTCATGAATGCTGCGGCAGATGGAGCATCCCACAGGAGCGCGGGGCGGGCTCCCCATGTGCTTGCAGCATTTCTGGGTCCACCAGGGAGCATGGGGGGGGGGACCTGCACCCCCTCAGCTCAGTGATCAGCTGCAGGGGGACCCCAGGTGCCCCCTCCAGACCCAGGAGGCACCAGTCACATGCTAAGACCTACCTCTGGAGGTGTAGGTTTACCCACAAGTGAGATTTGTTATCCCCATACATACTTGAACCATGCCCTCTCCCTTATCTTTCTCAGTCTTAAGTTCTAGTGACTTTGCAGTTGAGGAAAAACTTAAGAGCAACATGTATGCACAACCACTATCTTTTGGTATCGGAAGGATGGAAAACTGCTATGAAAACAGCTTCTGAATATTGTGAAAGCCTGAGGTTTGGGGGGGGGGGTTGTTTTTGTTGTTGTTGGTCTTTTTTTAAACCAAAGACTTGGAACCTAAGCATACTCTCAGAAGGGAGTCTGTCTGTCTAATGATGCATCTAGAAGAACTTTGGTTACAGATTTTCTTTTTCTCTATATGGAATGGGGGGGCGGGGGGATAACTAAGTGCTCTATAAAAAGCAGTGAAATCCCTATTCTTCTTTCATAGCTGAATCTTATTTTACAATGGAGTTGCATAACTCAACAGCACAAGTAGCTGTGAGAGCAGGGATGGAACAAATTAGTTTTGACTATCAGGAATTCATCAGTTGTGTTTACATCCTGGGGTGGGGAAATGATTGCAGGGTGCCTTTTTAATAAATTGTTCTGCTAAACTTTCTAGGATGAATATACCTGTATAGAAGTCAAAAGCAAAATACATAGGCACCTGTGTAAAACTTCTCTCAATGAATGAATATAAAAAATAAATCTCAGCCTAATACTGCTTCAAAAGTCTGGCTCCCCTCATGCAATTGCCACAGTTGACCAACAGTTTTTATGCAAACTTTAGAAATAGAAAATTCAAAGAAATGGCCACATGCTTTCTTACAAGCCACTTGATTTTTGCTTCTTTTTTTAAAATTTGAATGTGTATTAAAAAAAAAAAAGACATAAACTAGTTATGTGAACACATTAAGAATTTTGCCAAAAAAAAAATCAAGGCTTATTTTCAAAGTACAATGACTCTAATATTAGTACTTAATTTCCTCAATTCTGTCCCAACGTGACTTTCATGTCCCCGATGGGTCTACTAATGTTTTGGGATGACACCTTGTGTGTAGTAGGAAAATAGTGTCTAAATGAAAGTCTGTCATCAGTTGTTGTCCCCAAACTTACAAATCCTAAACTTCATGTGGTAGAAATATGCCATTTGCATAATCTGATCCCACCCCGTTTCCCCTGAGATTTTTTTTTCTCCCCTCCCACCCCCTGCTTTTTTGGTTGGTCTTTATCAACAGCTGTATTATACTCTCAATTAGGGTTAAATGCAATGTTGGTATACTCCTAGATATTCCAGTTACAGTAAACTTGTAGTCTGGTATGGTGTTACTTTTACCATGCCATAAGTCACCAGGCTTGCTTGGTCAGTTCTAAACTTTTCTAAAGTGTAATAGTTAACTTCCTCCTCTAACCTACCTGATTTTTATGATGGCATTAATGGAGAAGTATTGCTGCCCTAATATTGGTTTTCTCCCTTTAAATATGATTTTGTCTCTTACCAGTTGGTGGTCATGATTCTAGTGAAGATGCTGCTGCTTGTATGGAACTAATACTTTGGAAAGTAAAAGAAGATAATAAGGGTAGAAAGTGGTGATCTCTTCACTTCAAGAATGACAGAAGAAATGTGAAACTACTTACTCTTCCATAACTTTCCAGTCCCACTCCCTCATGCAATGGGCAACAGATGATACTAGGAGAACCTTTTTTTCTGTTACTTGTTCACATTTGAAACTTGTATTAAAAGACCAAAATGCTGTAATTATGCTTCATATCCCATGTGTAACTTACTCATTGTATCTATAAGTACTTCTGTATAAGAATGTTAAAGCTTTGGGTGTTGACTCTTAAGGAAATGCGCTTTTTTTTTTTTTTTTTTTTTTTTTTTTTTTTTTTTTTTTTTTTAGCATGAAAGTGTAGCTGATAGAACTAAACAAAAATCTATGCTGAAATTGTTACTGATCTAAACCAGTCAGAAGTTAGAAACTGAAAAGAAGTATTTATGTAATATCTGTGTTTTTCAGTTTTTTGAAAGCTTGTCCCAAACTCTTTCATACACTACTGCATGTCACCTTGCTCTTAACCTCAGAATATCATTGCTGTCTAGGCAGCAGATGAATTGGTTTCCCTTCAACTCTTTGGACCCTTCCCCTCATACATTCTCTTACAGGGTGGAATAAAGACCTCGAGCAGAAAAAAAGTGGAAGAATTCTATGATATTACTTACCTCAAAGCTGTTTCTAAAGGTAATTTAAAGTGGTATGATGTAGTTGTACTCTAGTGATTTATGTTTGTTTAGTTAGCACCTTGTTAACTTTACCTTGCAAAGATGTTTTGTAAGTTCATTTTGTAATTAAGAAGAGTTTTAAAAAACAAAGGGAAAGAAACCCCTTATTTTGCCAGCTGCCTATAGGAACTTAAAAAAAAAGAGTAAAATGTGTTTGTTTATTGTGTGCAGGGTTCATATTGTCTATTCCTTTAGTTCAGGGGGGAGAGAAAATATATTTTATTTGAATGTATACTATGTAAAGAAAAAAAATAAGGTTAGACTTGCTGTCATTAGTAAGTTCATGGTGTTAAGGAATAAAGAAGAAAATGGCAAACTGATCTCAGCCTAAACCCAAGATGAAAATAACCATGCCAATCCCTTGTAATGATGCTATGCTACAGGACAATACGTACTTTTACCTGGTGTTCACTAACTTAGCAGTATATGTGGCAGTGGTATTTAGCTGTTGCAATTCTTAACTCTACATCTATGCTACTACTTAGCCTAACCATTCTCCTAAGTTAGGCATGTTGGGTACCTATAGGCACACAGTTAGAGGTATAAGTATAGGGTACATGAAACCCAGCCATAGCGTAAGGGGTGTGGGGGATTAGAGAGGGAATTGGCACTGGAGTTAACTTAAAAGTAGGACTGGAATCATGCCTACCTCCCCCAGAGTCTTATTTGTGCCTGGAGTAACCCTGCCCTGCTCTGGCTAGAAGAGCTGAGCTGCAGAAGCCCTGCTCTGCCTGACCATAGGCACTGGGTGTAAGAAGCAGTGGGTGTCTTGCAATTTAGATAAGACTCTGCTATTGCCAGATGGCACAGGGCTGCTCTAGTTCAGCTTCTAGGGCTGTAGGGCACAGGGTTGTTCCTGCTTTGTGCTGGAGCTGGGTGGTATGGGGCTGCTTCAGCTTGGCTCCTATGGCCATGGAGCTGAGGCCTGCTCCAGATGTGACAAAGGAGTACTTGGTCTTGCCCCGTCACTCCTCCCTCCACAGCAAAGGTTTGCTCAGGGTAGCAAAAGTTATGTTACTCCTCTGGGACCCAGCCTGTGAAGCAAGTTGCATGATGGGATTTAACACTGTCTTCTGTCCCTACCACCCCATGACCCAAAGGTAATCAAATGCTCAAGTCTGGGCTGGAGAGAGGCATCTTGCTCTGCTTGGTATCCTCAAACATGGAACCTGCCCCTGTTTCCCCAACCCTTCTGCAGTTAAGCTTTTAAGCACACATAAGCCTTTTTTCTTTAAGGGAGGAGGGGATGAAGGCCAGGCCACCTTCCCTTTGCATTATAGCCAATACCTCAATGCATATGGTGTCATTTGCATTGGACTTATGTTTAAATATGCACCGTTCCTGTGCTGGAAGCAGGTATTGTAGCTAGCAGGCTATATACTCAAAAGAGGAGTATACCTCCTCTGCTCAGGCCTGCAGGCGGGCTGTTAGGAAGGCCAAGGCGGATATAGAGCTCGGATTAGCGTCCAGGATTAAGGATAACAAAAAGTCCTTTTTCAAATATATTGGGAGGATGAAGAAGGCGCCGTGTAATGTGGGGCCCCTGCAGGATATGCTGGGCAATCTGGTGGTTGTGTCGGAGGATAAAGCGGACCTCTTTAACCAATTCTTCACCTCCGTTTTCTTGTGCAGGGACCGGGACTTCCCTGCTGTGATAGAAGCCGGACGCGAGGGGATCGCCTTCAGACCTCAGGTTGGGGAGGACCGGGTTAGAGAGCTTCTGGAAGGGCTGGACGCGTTCAAGTCAGCGGGTCCGGATGCTCTCCACCCCAGGGTGCTGAGGGAGCTAGCTGGGGTTATTGCAGGGCCCCTGGCATGGCTCTACGAGCGATCGTGGTGCCCGGGCCAGGTGCCAGACGATTGGAAGGTAGCTAATGTGGTCCCCATCTTCAAGAAAGGGAAAAGGGAGGACCCGGGCAACTATAGGCCCGTCAGTCTTACCTCAATCCTGGGGAAGCTCTTTGAGAACATCATCAAGGAGCACATTTGTGATGGGCCGGCATCAGAAATGATGCTCAGGGGCAATCAGCATGGATTTATTAGGGGGAGATCATGTCAGACCAACCTGATTGCCTTTTATGATCAGGTCACAAAGGCCATGGATGCAGGTGTCGCGGTGGATGTAGTCTTTCTGGACTTCAGCAAGGCCTTTGACACCGTCTCTCACCCCATCCTAATTAATAAACTAGGCGACTGTGGCATAGATGCCTACACAGTCAGATGGATTGCAGATTGGCTGAAGGGTCGCACTCAGAGGGTGGTGGTGGATGGATCATACTCGACTTGGGGGGAGGTGGGTAGTGGAGTCCCCCAGGGCTCGGTCCTGGGGCCTGCGCTGTTCAATTTCTTCATCAGCGATCTTGATGTTGGGGTGGAAAGCAACCTGTTTAAATTCGCTGATGACACCAAAATTTGGGGGGAGGTGAGCACGCTAGCAGGGAGAGAGAGATTGCAGAAGGATCTGGATAGGTTACAGGGGTGGGCAAACAGGAACAGGATGTGTTTCAATACGGACAAGTGCAGGGTGCTGCACTTGGGTAGTAGGAACCAGCAGCACACTTATACGATGGGGAACTCCCTACTTGAGAGCACGGAGGCGGAAAGGGATCTTGGTGTCATTATTGACTCCAAGATGAACATGGGCCGACAATGCGAGGTCATGGTTGGCAGGGCTAACCGGACCTTGTCGTGCATCCACAGGTGCATCTCGAGTAGAGCCAGGGAGGTGATCCTCCCCCTCTATGCGACGCTGGTCAGGCCGCAGCTGGAGTATTGTGTCCAGTTCTGTGCGCCCCATTTCAGGAGGGATGTGGACAACATGGAGAGGGTCCAGAGGAGGGCCACCCGCATGATCCGGGGACAACAGGGCAGACCCTACAGTGAGAGACTGCGGGACCTGAACCTATTCAGCCTCCACAAGAGAAGGCTGAGGGGGGACCTGGTGACCGTCTATAAACTCACTAGGGGGAACCAGAAGGGTTTGGGGGAGACGCTGTTTCCCCTAGCCCCCGCTGGCATAACAAGGAGTAATGGGCACAAGTTGATGGAGAGGAGGTACAGATTGGACATCCGAAAAAACTACTTCACAGTTAGGGCGGCTAGGAGCTGGAACCAACTTCCAAGGGAGGTGGTGCTGGCCCCTACCCTGGGGATCTTTAAGAAGAGGCTGGATACCTACCTGGCTGGACTCATTTGAGTCCCGTTTTTGTTTTTAGGGGGTTTTTTTTGTTGTTGTTCTCCCGCCCTGGCGGGGGGGCGGGCTAGAAGATCTATTATGTCCCTTCCGACCCTAAAACTATGAAACTATGAATACAATGGGGGTTCCCAACTGTTGAAGTTGCCCTCTGTGTAAATCAGTTCAACAGAGAGATAAACTAGCAGCTGCTACATCTTCAGAGAATCGTGGAAGTGGAGAGCTGGAAGGGACCTCTGGACAATTGGCACGAGCAACAACAAAGCCCTTGAGGCAGCAGTCAGCGCCTTGCTGAAAGGCCAAGGGCTGGGCTGCTGGACCACAGAGGTAACGGCCTTTGCTGCCTGTCTCTTTCCTGCATATCTAGTATGCCTACCTGCACGGTAGCAGAGCAGCAAGAGGAGCCTGGAAAAGTCTCTGTCGGCCAATAACCTGGTGGATGGGGCCCTCTCCTTGAATGTTAAAGTACTGAGTTCAAATCCTCCTTACATGTTCATTGTTACATAAGCATGGGTAAATGCCAACTCCACATTTTCCAGAAGAGCGAGGGAAAACCCAGATATGAAACAGTAGTAAAATGTGTCTTTTACCTTGCATAGACATTAGCAAAACAGCAGAGAGGCAGGCCGAAAAACAGACCGTTGGACATGTGGCTGTCAGGTGAAGGGCCAGACCACTAGACCATAGTCTGGGCTATTTGCTGTTGCTCTCATTCTGGCCTCCTGACTTCCAAGCCTAGTAGCATGGCTTGAACTTGTTGGGTATGCCCTTGTAATCTGATGGCCTAGTTGTATACTTGGGAGCAAACTGATGTGGGTTTGAGTCTTCTTCATGGCAGGAGGTCATTGGATTTGCAGCTGCTTCTCCAGTCACATGCTCTTCCTCAGGCCAGTCCAACTGGAAAGGGTAGACTGGAGGTGTGGGGAGTCAGTGGCCATCTAAGCCTAAGAGGCAACCAAAGCCATAGTGTCACATTTAAGGGAAATAGGCTAGCATAGTTGGCATTTTACACTCAACAGACTTCGCTCAAAGGGAAAAAAATGGAATATGCCAGCAGGTGCTGTAGGTACCAGGCCCCCGTGAATATGTCGTCTCACCCTGGACTTGCTTCTTGGAACTCCTTCTGGCTCCATAAACATCACAGTCTTGCCTCCTTTGGCACACAAGCTCAAAAGGTGACTTTGAGGGACTTCCCATTGCTATCCATGTGCTCTGTCACTGGTCTGTTGATCAGGTCATGGTAACAGTCTTTTCTGTATGGTACTATGGCCTCAGGAAGTTTGGGATCATTTTTCTAGATAAGCTGCAGGCTTCCTCTGTAAGTTTGTTACTCTCATCTTTATGCCTCCATTCTACATGAGGTGTAATCATAGCTTTGACTACAGGGCAGACTTACAAACCCTTGGTCTGTATGTTCCAATTAGTTAGTAAGCTCCTCAGGATAGGGCTGTCTCTTGCTACTTGTCTGTAAACTGCCTAACACAATGAAGAGCTGCTCTTAGCAGGACCTTTATGTAAAGTACAAATAATACATGTCACGTAAATACCAATAGTTTCTCCCCCATATTCTTAAAAGTATTGAAATTTACCTTTCTCATACAACTATTGACAACAATGTTGTCATAGACACTATATGGTAGCTTGCCCTTTCTTTCTTTCTTTACTGTCAGTCATCTATCTATTTGAGAGCCTATTTAGTAGATTCAGTTGTCAGACACAACCTCTCAAAGTTGCTTTGTTGAAGAGCAAAATAGTCCTGCCTTCCTGAACATTACATACACTAACTGATCGTTGTCTAGATTTGAAAACCTTTATATAAAATCATTGAAGAAAAACTGGTACAACAAGTTAGTACAATATGTGTTAAAAGCCACACAGCAAATTATATCCTTTCCCATAAAGGACAGGGAAGGGAGAAGAAATTAGGTAAACCTTACCTGTTTATAATCGGAAAGTAATCTATAACTATACGTTACGTTATTAAACTCAAATGGAAAATGAAGAAGTTTTCTACCCAGACTAATGTGTTCTACACTGTTTAACATATTTATAAATGTCCATAAATGCCATCTTTCTTCCTAAAATAGCAACATACTCATTAATATATATACTTTCAAGTTAAACAAACACTGATATTTTAATACAGACATTGACTGTTAAACTTAACAAAAGAACAAATAGCATTTACCTTCTTCTCACAGGCATCAGTTAGTTCAAAAATTGTAGTAACAAATTATTTTCATAGCTCACTTTTACTGCCAGTTTCAAAGAGCAGTTATAATAACTAATTATCTTTTGAAATTGCTACTGTGTAGGCAAGCAACTGTTTTATCACTGGTACCAAACATAAAGCATTTCTGTTTGAATCACAATAAAGTTTGGATAACACTTATGAGATACTGAAATTCTTATTATTAATTTGGCGCACATAAAAAAATTAGGAGGCAATGCACAATGCATTACAATAATTGTGTCCAATGAGCAACATACAGAATTGATCACATTTCCAAAAAAAACATTGTGGATGAAACATATCAGAGTTCATTACTCGAGTTCATTTCTAGTCAAAACAGTATATACACTCCTACAGTTTATGGAGGCAGAATTTCCGGGAAGATATGCACATTGGTATCTGTAGTTAAACAACTACAGATATTATACAGAGAGAGCTATACACAATTCTACACGGCACATCATAATTCTAGACTCCTGTTGGTTTTGAATTTTGTTTAATATATAATCATTACATGAAGATTTTCTGTCTTATGCAGCTTCTTCAGCAGAGCAATCGATGCCTGCATAGGTAAACTTCTCATACAGGGTTGTATTCACATAGGTCTGAAACAATGAGAGAGGTTAAGGTAAGATGGAATGAATGTTTCTTAAGCTCCTCAAGCTGTAGAGAAATTATCCAGTGGTACATTATTACCTTTCGTTCTTCTAACATCCTGTTCAGGGACACCAATATCTGAGCGAAGGATGGCCTTTCATATGGTTTCTCCCGCCAACATTGTCTCATTAGGTCATACCTAAAAGTCAGGTGCAAACCCATTATGACTTGGAAGCCCCTCTCTCAGCACAGTGAATGAGGGTTTCATCTTAAAAATAGAATAAATATCATATAGTTGCAGGTTGGGATTTCCAAAGTAAACTAAGGATTTTAAGTCCTTTAGGCTTCTTCGGAAAGCTGACCCCCAAATACCTAACATGGAGGTTAAAGCTCAATTTTGAAATGAAAGAGAAGTAGCCAAACATAAGACCTTTATACACAAAAAGGCAACTAAGATCCAAAGATCAGGAGAGTGTTGGAACTTCCTAGCCATCCTCTTGCAAGCAAATTGTGTCCTTTGTACCAGAGGCCAGGAGGAAAATGACATAACAGTTACTGCAGAAGCTCTACACCTGAGACTTCTGCTAGGTTTGGTTGGTTGTGTGGCATATATATGGGCTAATGATCTGTTCCATTGCTTCAGTCACTGCAGTAATAATTACACTGGGCACCAGCATTACTCATTTCTGCTATAAACACATTTAAATTAAAGCTTTCCTTATTTTACTCAGTCAAATTTCAGGAACTTTTCTATTTGGGCTTAAATTTCCAATGGCTGATCTCTATCTGAAATGGCATCTGTTTTGTAAAACTTAAGTTCTTTGCAAAATGGAGGCAACCCATACTTCATAATAAGTTGAATGCTTCAGAAGTGGGGAAGTGTCACTACAATTTTCCAACCATCCGTACTTACTGTATGAAAAAGGCCTCAATAGTTACCATAACCTGGGCATGTCTACACATGCATATTAATATGAAGCAATAAACATTCTGGAGGTTATTGCCCTTGCCTGCACTGTTTGCACATGTGCCCAGGACCACAGCATGTTGAGCCATGCTGGAACAGCCCTTGCCTCACAGGCCTGGGCTGGCTCCCCCTCACTACCCCAGCTGTTATAGTCGGGGGGGGGAGGGGGGCATGAGGGGGCTCCATTCCATCCTCCCCACCTCCAGTTTGGCATCCTCCAAGGAGTACCCCCGCCTATTGGCCAGGGCCCATGCAGGCAGGCTCAATCCCCCCCTGACCCAACAGGCAAACATCTGTTTGGTTCTGGGGGGTGGGGGCAGGCTCTAACTTATGGTGCTTTATATAAAGCACCATGCGTTTGAGAGGGTGCCTGAACATCTCTAGGCATCATAGGCAATGCATAGAGGGGGCACAGGGGTGGGACACATACCCCCCTGAGTTTGGCCCTCACTGGCCAGGGAGTGGGAAGCGCCAGCCGGTACCCCCTGTGAAGCACCAGCAGTACTTCCAGTTTTGCCAGCGGTGCTTCTGAGGTTGGCAATCAGCCGCTGAGGGACTCCCCCCGGTTGGCAATTGGCTGCTGGTGCCCCCCGAGTCAGAAGGCACCAGTCACCCTTAGTAGGCATCCTAAAAGGTTACATGAGATTGTTTACTTACACTTCATCATCACAATTGAGAGGCTTTTCCAGTCTGTATCCTTGTGGCAATTTCTCATAGAGTTCAGCGCACGTCATTCCACAGTATGGTGTTCCACCTAAAACATACAATTTTAATATTATGCTAAGCAAATTCTTCTTGTAATGTCATGAAGGAAAGAAACTTGTGATTCAGGCCCCTGGCATACATTACACCTAAGACATGATTAAACAGTTCATCATATCTTAAGTTGTTACTGGTCACATGTCAAAAAATGTGTAATAACTTTGTGGCTGGTTCCTATCATGCCCTTAATTGAATGTGTGGCCAGGCAGAGACTCCCTCTGTGGCTGGGAAACCCATCAGCTGATGGGGCTCCTAGCTGTGTGAGCTTGCTACTTGCTGGTGCAGGGGGAGCCCAGGATCAAAATCCCAGGCTCTCTCTGCACTGGCAAAAAGGTGATGGGATCTGATGCTCAGTCTCATAATCATGCCTCCTGCCATGCACATGAGACATAGCAGGAAACGTTATTGTGCAGATTGTGCATCAGATCCCATGCCACCTTTACTTGCACATCAGCCAGAGTCCTGAGGAGCACAAGATGAAATATCTGAGGAGGACAGGCAATGCTGATTATCCCAGCTCAGAAAGAAAAATGCACTGAGTAACCATACTAAATAAAAAATATTGTATTTATTATGTGTGCTCTGTTAAAACATGCCTAGTGCCACACCTAGTAGCACTTCCCTCAGCACTCTTCTATCCTCTTTTTTTCAGTCCCTCCATTTCAAATCATGGAAATGAGGTAACATGGTGGCCTTAGATTGGCACTGAGGGCACACCAACAAACACACCTGAGACAGGGAGCCAGTGTGACCATTCACAGTGGGTCCCTGTAAGCACTAAGTATTTGTGGATTCAGGCTTTAATATTATTTGAATAATACTTTTAGAAGCTGTCCATTAAAATTCCTAGAAAAGATGAAAGGGAGCTTAAATTGAAGTACAACTCTGTAAAAAAAACCCTCTAAATGTAAAATGTAACACTTCTTAAACTGTAATAATTGTCTTTATTTCTTCAAAGAGTCTGATCTAAAGCCCATGTAACATAGAATACTGCCCATCAGCTGCAAAGGCATTTTGATCATGCTCTAAGTCAAATGATATGCTTATTTTTTTAGATTCCAAATTGATTTACTTTTTAAAGTGTGTTATTTAAAAAATAAATTGTTATTTTAAATTCTTTAATGTTTGAAAGTGAAAATATCATATCTTTACTTTTGTAACATGGGGCATGCACAGGACTTGGAAATGTGATCATGTCTGTTTTATAAGGGTACCATGATTAGCTAATGAATCAAAAGAAAACATTGGAAAATGTTTGAAAGAAAGGAACTGCTTAGTGGGCTAAGCCCACAGCTGAGAGCCTCGAATATTCTCTCCCAGCTTTCTCCAAGCTGATTTATTTGTATGCTGGTAAAAATCAATACTTACCTAAACTAACAATTTCCCATAGTAGGACACCATATGACCACCTACAACAGGGAGGAAGGAAAAGCATTCAGAGCTCAACAGGAACAATGAGCAGGTTTGTTATTAAAAACATAATTTAAGTATAATTATATTTTCAAACATAAAATGTCAATGACACGTTTGAGCATACACAAAGAACACAAGATGTGATTAGTTCTTTTCATTATTTGTACATAACTTGCTGTTTAATAGCAGGAACTTGGACTTCCTAACATAAGGGGCTGGATTTTCAGCAGGCCTAAATCAGTGTAAACAATATTGACTTTAGTATAGCTGGACCACTTTATGCTATCCAAAGGTCCAGTCTGTAAACTCCATCCTTTTTTTTCCCTCGCTCTGTGCAGGCACCAAATTCTTACAGTTTTATGGTGTAAATGCAGGGCAATGTTGCTGAGGTCAATATAATTACCCTAGGTTTCCATTGCTAGAAGCCAGAGAGAAATTCAAATCCAAAGAGCCTAGTTTCACTTCAGTCTTCCAGAGAATCGCCCATTTTGTTCCTTCTTATTAATGAACTCTAATTCTGAATTCTTTTAAATGCCTCAGCTTGCTTAGGACTCCCCTCTCCCCTGGTTTTTTGCTTTTTTTCCTTTGACCAAAGTTGTTGGTGAATCCTGATCATGTTAATCATTTATGAAGTTCTCTGGTCCCAAATTCTGCTCTGTTACACTAAGAGAAATCCACAATGGCTTTATTGCCTTTAGAGTCACTCCTGGCTTACAACCACGTACGTGAGGACAGAACCAAACCCACTGACTTCAATCCAACTATTCATGTAGGAAAAAAACTGGCCTGTAATGGGTCCCATTAATGTTTTCAGGGTTTTATAATTTTACTTATGTTCTCTTATTTCATTTATCTGACTCCAAAGAAAATTGTTATTCAAAGGTGATTTATCTTGTGCTTCCTTTTTTCCTCTTCATTTAAAGATTTACGGATGCAAGCTCAAAAGAAATGATTTGGGAAATAATTAAACACTACAGCCGTTAATAGGAAATGAACTCTATCATCTATATATAAACATCTCAGTAAGTCATGTCTTCCAACATTACCTTCTCCTTTTGCCCCAGGAACTCTGATCCAGTAAAGAACATAAGCATGGGTGTGCCTTTAAAGCTCATGAGTAGTCCTATTGACTTCAATGAGACTATTAGAGCGCTTACAGCTAGGTGTGTCCTTTGTTATGACAAGGCCATGGTCCTTGGTCAGATCAATTTATCATACCCTGAGGGGTACCTTTTTCAGGTTATTCAGAGCTGGAGTTCTAGGTGGCCCATCTGACCCAGTAGGGACAGTGACAATTGTCATGAGACCATAATCAGCCATGGAACTGGCTGACATAGAGGTTTGTAATCATTACAACCTAAACTGTAAAGAAAAGCAGCACAGAGGGGACAGCAACTTGGACATGAAACGTTAGGAGAGATGAAAAAAAAGCACAGCCAGGAATAGATGAACTTGGTTTGGAAACCTGTCACCAAGGGAAGCAAGGCAAGTGCTTGACTATACAGCATCATTTCTAGCCCAGGTTTTGTCTGGTCTATCCCTCCCAGTGACCTTAAGGGGGAAATGGTGGCCTGGATGATGGCAGATCATGAATCTTTCTAATGATCATGGTGTCTAGCCCTTAATTAGCTGAAGCAGCACCAATATCAACTCTTACATCCATCAATTCCAGTATCCCCAAGAGGAGTGGGAGAGGTGCTTGACAATATGGCAAGCTAGTCAGCACACCTCTAATTCAGTTTCAGTTAGGTCAATCCCTCCTGGTGGTCTTAAGAGGGGAATGATGTTACCTCAAGCCATGAATCCCTCAAATGGCCACAGTGCTGTGCCTATAAGAAGAGCCTAGGCCTACCAATGTTGCTTCAGGCATCCATCAAATCCCAGTTTCAGCTGCCACAGAACTGCTCTCTTCGCAGTTTTCTGACTGAGATTGGTGCCCCAGTGGGCCTTGCAAAAATACAGTTGAGCTCTGGATCCAGACTGAAATGCAGCCATATCTAAGCATCCCATGGACCTTGAAGGTCAGATCTGGATTCACACCAAACCTTAGCTTCACTTATCCATTCTGGTCCACCCCAGCTGTCTGTCCATGTGCCAATAGACACTTCTATATCTTTTGAGCTGCACGAAGTAATGACTATGAAACTGACATTAATACCCTGGCTGAACACCTTCTGCCAGGCCAGTGTTTCTCAACCCGCGGGTCATGACCCAAAAGGGTCCATGCCCATGTGAGCCAGAGCCACCTCAGCCACTGTGCTCTGGCCTGAGCGGGAAGTGAGCATCTGGTCCCCTCTGGCAGGAACGGTGGGGGTGGGGAGGGGAGGTTGCAGGTTGGGTGTGAGGTACACCAGCATGGCGGGGGGCGGGGCAGGGGACTGGGGGTCAGGCACGGACAGCACCAGGGGCGTGTGGGTTGGGACAGGCTATGGATCTTTACAAATGGGTCCTGGCAGGAAAAAAGTTGAGAACCACTGTTCTAGGCAGAGGTAATGTTATTGTCACTTAGAAAAATGGCTAAAAACGTGCACTTACACATCACTGTTTGTGGTATACACACTGTAATTTAAGGATTCAATTGCCATCCATCGTACTGGAAGTCTTCCCTGGAAAGACATTTGCATTAGAGACTATTACCATAGACAATGAGTAAAGGTTGACAGTGGAGGAGGCACAACTCCACACCAACTCCACTACCTCTGCTGCTGCTGGGTGCTGGCTCTGGCTGAGCTGCATCCCCGTGCCCCATTTTAGGTGCAGAAATCATGCCGCCGCTGCCCCTGCTGCTGCCAGACTGTAGCTCTGGCTCTGGCTCAGCTGGGCTGGGCTGGAGCCCCACACCCCACTGTCATCACAGAAATCTGGGGGGGGAAGCACATGCCCCCTGTGGCTCCCCATGCATCGCCTATGGCTATTACACTAATAATAGTTGTCATTTCTGTTTCAAAATGACCAACCTGAAACCTACTCCACAGGGATTCACGTTCACAATTGTAATAGTATGTGTAAATGACTTAATTCTAAGCAAATATTTCTTTCATTAAATAATTAACAAACAATATAGAGAGTTACTTTGGTCCTCTTTATGATGAGCCCATCTGGACTGCTCTCTGTGGTTGGCACACACTTATTTAATAGGTCACTGCATTAGCTGTGGAACGATGCTACCGCTTGGTGGCAACTTTGCTTTCTTCTCGTTCCCATTTTTTGTTGCTGTTGGATTTCATTTAACATCTTAGCATTTGTGGGCTCATAATCATTAAAATAAAATTGAGGATTGTTTTATTTGTCCTTCATGTGACTTTTTACACCCAAAAACATTGAACACTTATTTAGTAGTAATGTCATACATAACAAAATTTACCCTGATTCAAATGTCTAATCTGAATTTTCCGGACACTGAATTGTCACACCTGTTGCACAGGAGAGGCCATAGGCAACATAGCACTACATAAATCACTAGAATTAGGCCATTTGAAAATTTGCCCCCAAATCTAGTTTTTATTTCATTCTGCTCACGCACCCCCACATATACCCATACACACCCTGAATATAGCTGTAATGAAAGTTTTTATTGTTAAGGATACTGACAGGCCTTGGCCAGAACCCCGCATCCAAACATCCTGAAACTTTGCATGTCTCTCCAAATTCAACACTACTTGGACTTTAAGGGAGGTTCATATCTCAACTTTGTGTCTTAAATTAATCTTTAAAAAAACCAGAGTGATGACCCCTGAGAAAGTATGACTAAGTAGACAACTTTGTTTCAATCCTTACCATTGTCTTTTTAACATAAACTTCTTGACCTCTAGACAATCCAAAATCTGCTATTTTTGCAACATAGTTTTCTCCAACCAAAATGTTTCTTGCTGCTAAATCCCGATGAATAAACTAAAAAGAACAAGCAGAAATTCCCATGTGAGCCATGACCCTTGAGTTTTGTTTTATACTATGTGCTACATTCAAAATTATTGCCACATGCGGAAATGCAGAAGAGTTGACAAAGGAAACTCTTGGCATGACAACAGAATAAGAAAATCTCTTTTAAACTTTTTGGTCTAATAAGGAAGAGGCGGAAGACAGTTGTGCTATCACCAGCAGATCTCTTACCACCTCGTAACTTACCCTCCCTGACGAAACATTTTTATGGAGCCACAACATAATTTGGCTAGCAAATGGATGTTCGTATAGGCTGAAGTAGCAACCTGTATGAGCTCATGTTACGACTGATGTCATGTAGTGTTTTTCTCTCTCTATGCAAAAGTTATTAAGATAACATTTAATGTATTAATAAAAGTTAGATTTTAGTTCAGTGGAACTGTGTGAGGCTATTCCGCATTAAACTCTGGGTTGATTATACGTTAACAATCCTTTAGTGCCATGGGTGCATAACAGTCCCTCTGGGGGTCAGAATGGGGGTGCAGACGAGGATCCCTGGAAATGCTGGGGCAGGGTGGGTGGTGGGGTTTGATACAAGCTACCTGCAGGGCTCTGTGCCTGCACTCCTCTTCCTGCCACTACCCTTGCCTCCATTCTCTGGCACTACACAAGATCTTTGCCCAGGGTGCTGAAATTTCTTGTTACACTTCTGCAAAAAGGTGATAATTCATGGCCATGAAACAACCCTGACAAGTGTGCAAAGGAGCAGTGAAGCAGTTGTAAGTAGCAATACATTATTATGTGTAGGAACCTACTGAATTCATGGTAGAAGTAGAGTGCGTGGCGGCTCATTTAATCTTGCATGTTCCCCCACGCGCATTTTTCCCCTTGCCCCCCTTCCTCGCTGCTGATTAGCAGGGGACCACTCTGCTCCCTCCTGTTCACCAGGGAGACTAAAACTGTGGTTTTAAACATGGAGCCATTTTTGCCCCCCGCCAGTCGGCAACAAACATCAGGGCTGTCCGGGGCCTCTCAGCCAATCAGTGGCAAAAGCAAAAATGTTGCCAGATTTAAAACTGCAGTTTCTGCTTCCCTGCTGATCAAGAATGAGCCACAAGCAGGGCCCCTCCACCAATCCATGGGAGAGGGACATGGGAGAAACTGCAAGATTAAAGGAGCTACAGTGCATCCCACTTCTGCCATGAACTCAATAGGTCCCTAATTATGTGGAAATATCCCTTTCATTAGATAATTTTTTTTCATTTGGAACTACAAGACAAAGCTGGGTGGGATGAAATGGCCTATAATACACATTAAGAATAAAATAAAATAAACCAAATTCTGGAGATAAATGTACATGCCAAAGGCCTTCTTGGGGAATGATCTTCAATCGTATTTTGATTTACCATGTTTTTTGAAGTGCTACATGGGTTCCCAAATTATGCAGTGACAAGACCCATCTAGATAAATAAGTGGAGGTGGACAGGTAGAAGAATAGTCAAATCAATTCACATTGTAAAAGAAAGAAATATAAATTGGAGGAACAAATAATTAATTGCAGAAATCCATCAAGTATCAATTAGTCATGGCACACATATTACTGTTACGTTACTGAATATATGTAACAAATAATAGAACAAAGCATTTCCAAATCAACTATTTATGTTTAAAAGGAAAGGAGTTCAGAACTGACCTGTTTTTGGCTTAAATAGTCCATCCCCCTGGCCACATCTGCTGCAAAATGCAGAAGCTGCTGAGAGGACAGGGTGGAGGCAGTACTGTTGGCAATAGCGAATGCTGGGTCTGTCTCCAGCACTCTGCTTTTCCTCAGAAAATCAAGTAAATTTCCATGGGGAGCATATTCAATAGCAAGGTAGAGATACCCTGTTGTAAACCAGATAGTTTTTTATTACTAAGCAAAAAAAATGGGCAGTAACAAAGTCTGTGCATTTCCATGGATGGCGCTGAGTATCAGATTTAGAAAAAGACAATGAGGTAAGGTTGATTAATGTAGTAGTTTCAGAAGAATTCTTGTGGTTCTGTGGCTCAAAAACAGCTTTTCATTAGAGACATGGTACAATTCATCAGTTCACATTGGTGAGGGCATGGCCAGATAATTAACTGGTATAAATTGATGTACCTCCCATGTAAGGTTCTCTTATGAATCCATCTCAATCGAATGACCACATTGCTTGGTTTTCAAAAAGATTCACTCTTTAAACCTCCTATACCACCAACTATTGTTTTAGATATATCAGGCTTTTTGTTTATTACAAGCATTAACTTTATTTAACCTCTGCTTGTATTTTATGTTTTAAAGAAGATTTTTTTCTTAACTGGTCTGAGGGCAATAACTTGCTTAATACTAGGAAAATGTTTGGATTGGAAAAATATCTAATTCTATAGTTTCTTGCTTTTAAAATAGTTCTAAAATGACTCTTGCTCAGAAAATAAGAGTATCTTACCCCGATGTTCACATGCTCCCAAAAGATTTATGATATTAGGATGATGACCAAGTTTACACAGAACCTCAAGTTCCCCAGCAAAGTCTCTGTGATCATCCTTTGAGGCATACTCTGGAAATCAAATAAGCATTTATTTATATAGTCCTTTGAATTGCAGTTGTAACCACATGCTTGCTACTATTAATTATGAAAAGACTTTGGAACTGTTTGGGGAATTACTGGTAAAAAGGGAAACTCCATGGTGCTCACTTGAATAATAATATCACTCTTCAGTCCAAAAACAGGAGGCACCTGTTTTTTCCATAGCTTTACCAAATAGAGAATTTACTGCAAAATTTAAATCATTGTCTTATTGTCTGGGGAGATAGCAAGCCCAGATGTGTTCTATAACACATATAAGGATTCATCAGCCTAAGAAAATGGTCACCAGAAAGACTCTAGTCATCAATCTTCATGCTGAAGCCCCCAAATACCAGTATTCCTTAAAGCATCCAATTCAAGGGCAATAAAGCAGTGAAGCAAGCAAACTCACATCAAAATCCATCCCTAGGCCAGGGAGATCAGTACACCAGTGGTATTTTTAACTTAGCACAGGTACAGACATTACTCTTTTATCAGCATAAGTGATTGGAAACTGGTCTATATTCGTAACAGAACAGAAGTTCAGCACACATAGACTGGTGTAAAGATAGCAGAACCCAATCTAGGATTTGCTCCCTTTGCCCCCACCATCCCGCTCCCAAGCGGGGGGGGGGGTCTTTTGTTTGCTATTGATAAATTATGCTGCTTACAGAAAACCAAGAAATGTATATTGATTCCGCCTCAGGCTTTTTGAATTGCCCAGGAGGCAAATATTGCCCAGGCAACAGCAGAAATGATCTAACTTTTCATTTATATGAAGTAATATGTATGTTTCAGTAGTGCCTGAAGGCTCTAGGTTCAGGATTCTCTTGCACCAGATGCTTTACAGGCATGGATAAATTTCATGCCCCTGTGTCAAAAAAGCTACAATTTTAAAGAAATTTCACATATTTATATCACCGACCTTTCATCCTTTTAATGGCAGCATCCATTCGTAAGCCATCTTTCTTAATTCGTGCTTTAAGAACCTGGCCAAAGTTGCCCTCCCCAATCACATCTTGAAATTTGATGTCATTCCATTCGAGAACTGGATAAATAGTGGGGTCCGGGCTGTTTTTGGCTTTCCTGCTCAGAGTGAGTGTCCCTGAATTAAACTGGACAGCTGGTTCTTCTCTCTGTACAAACAGAAGGCAAGTGTTATTAGCTGTGGCTTATACCACAGTAGCTGTGTCTACATGAGACACTTACTGTGCAGTAGCTCATAACTACTGCACAGTTGTCTTGTTGGGCACAAACTGTGACATGACACTACTGCTCAGTAGTAATGAGCTACTGTGCAGTAAGCATCACTAGGCAAATGTGCCAGGATGCTACTTCACAGTAATACTGGTTACTGCGAAGTCATTTAGTACTTGGTTATGCAAGTACTAAATGACTGCACAGTAACAACTGCACAGTGGGCAGCTCATGTAGATGTGAGCAATGCAGACAGAACTCATGGCCCCAACTATACAGCCCTCTCAGCATATATACATGGGTCCTTCTCTCTCATATACCAGGGGTGAGGTCTATTCTGATACAGTTCTCAGAAAAGGTGTGGCCTGCCAAATACAGAGATACTGAGGCTATAGTAGGCTAGCAGGAGATATCCCTATAGCTCATCTCCCTTCTGTATATCAGAACCAGGCTTTGTACAATCCTCATCCCTACACAGAGCTGGCAAAGGTGTGGGGCTGCCATTGGCTGCCTCCTGACCTAGTGTTCCACATATGAAAGTTGTGTAGCAGCAGTTACTGGTTCTCAAATTAAACCCATTTTGCAACACAAAATACAGCTTCCCGGAAACAGAATTGGCCCGAGAAGTTAAAACTAACCTTCCTCATGTCTAGCATTCCCTCAGCCACTGCACATATCAGAACATGTAACCTGGTGGTGGAAAGGACTTAGAAAAAGCAAGGCAGAATGGGAGATGTACTGTGCAGGTGCCTTGTTCTTGTAGTGGACCTTCTACTTCATATTCCACAACTGTTATCCCTTCCTCAGCTCTGGGTCAGTAATAGGTGAGCTTTATAAATTGCTCCTTACATAAGTATGTGGGGGGGGGAGGGTTTATTTGGAAACTCCAGGGTTGAGAAGGTGAGGCCTATTGGGAAAAGATAATAGGTGAGGCCTAAATGAATGGTAACATTGACAAAAAAAACCCACCACCACATTTTGGAAGGCTTGAGCCATTCGGTGCTGGAAGTTAGCACGCTTCAGCTGAAGCATGATAAGAAAGGCCAGGAGGATTGTTAGGCAGGTCATCCCAGCAGAGCCAAGAATAGCAATCAGCAGCATTTTCCCTCCTTTTGATTCATGTTGAGCTGTTAAAAGTGGGAAAAAATGTTATTTAGTAGCATCCAATTAATCATGACTATCCCATGATAGGTAAATATAAGCACCTCCATTTTACAGATAAAACATAAAACAAATAGAGTAGATTTCTAAAAGTGAATACTGCTTTTGGACGATTTAATATTTTGATGCTTGATGTTAACCACATGGGGTTTGATTTTCAAAAGTACTAAGAACCTCCTACTCTCACCTATTCCAAGTGGAGCTGGAGGACTTCAGAATCTTTTCAAATTAAGATGCTGGGGCCTCATCTGGATGAAACCACTGGTCTGTGGTACCCAAGAGGCCAGACTTGGTGATCACCCCTCTCTGCTTAAACCCTATATATCTATGAAATGTTGGGAACTTAATATAGTTAAAGCTTACAAAGTCAGTTGAGACATTGGCAAATTTTGTCCAATGTGATTTTTCCCAAGACACATAATGTGCCCATAGCAGAGCTGAGAATCAAATTCTGGAACATGAGTCTCTACATAAATTGTGCACATTTGTCTTAAAATCTGATAATAATTCAGAGGAAATTAGTAAATAAAAAGCTCAGGTGTTAGTAGCCCCTGCTGTGTCCTTAGCTCACTAATCTACAAAATGCCTCCGACCACCTTCACATGGCTTGGGGTGAGTTAGGAATGGTGGACTGACCAACCTTTTGCTTCTGGAAGAGTCTTCAATTGAACAGAATTGTTAGGACTACTTGATCCTACGTTGTTCTGGGCACTAAGCTCAACCTCATATACGGTGTTCGGCTCAAGGCCTTTGAGATGGTATTGAGTAATGGTGGTGTTTCTGATGGTAACATCAATGTGATTGTACTCTGCCTTGCCACAAATTTTGTAGCTGATGATGATGGAGGAGATGGACTCTCCCTCAGCAGTTGACCAAGATATTAAAACAGAGGTGTCTGTAATGTTGCAAGTCTTGATGTTGTTGGGGGCAGGAGGGAATGCTGTGTATAAAAAAAAAACAACAACCATTCCAGTTTACATCAATCCTTTTTCCTGTACCCAGATAGCCAAGACCTTTACCATTGCTCCCATTGCCTTAAACATAATAAGGATCTGGTTGACAGGATATGAAGTTTGATCAGGTTGTCTGTAAATTTGAAATTGCAGTACCACCCTCTTTCAGAAGAGGTCATTCTGCCATTTGGCATGCATCTGGCCAGGTTAGAAGAGGGAAGAGAATATGTCAGGTATTACCATATGCTTTTTGAATTAAAGTAACATATTTTACTTCCCCACTCAATCAGGATCCTTTATGGTTTCAGTAACACTTACTTACCTTAGCTAGAGGAGCTGTTTCCCTTGTCAGACCAAAGACTAACAGAAAGGGGAAATTCAGTGTCAAAACTCATGTTTTGACATTTCATGAGGAAAAGGGCTGAGCTGCTGAGTAGGGTCTAGAGCAACAGCTGGAAACATAGCTTTCTCTTGGAATAACATAATTCTAGTGATATTCTTATAAGCAGATCAGCATAGGACACTAAGAAAATATTGCCTCCAACTGTAAGCACTGTCACTCCTGTAATACATTTAAGGATCAAGTTTTGCAGCCCTCACGAGTGAACACTTACTTTTGTGATCTTTAGGGGTTAGCACAAAGCTGACAGTAGTGGCCCATAAAAGCATGGTGATTTTATGAACACCCCTGAAGTATGTCTGCTCTGACACCATAACAGGGAGCAGGTAGGAAATGGTTTTAACATTGGTTTGATCCTTCCAATCTCTTTTAAGGATTCTATCGGCAGCAGTATGACAGACTCAGCTAGATTTTGCTTTCAGGATAGTGCAAAGACAGTGCATTGATTTTCAGAGATGCTGAGTAACAGAAAAGCCTCTTGCTACGAGAAGTACTGTAAGTGCTCATCACTTTTGGGAAACAGGCCATGAAGGTGGGATTTTCAAAAGTACCTGCATGATTTAGAAGAACAAGCCCCACTAGAAGGCAGTGAGACCTATATTCTCAAGTCACTGCAAATTTTTTGGATACCCTTTCCTTGGTCTATGCAAATTCCTAGGATAAAAAATAGCTATTCATCTTAACAATGACACAAATGTACCATAAGAGCTTTCCTATTAGTGCAGAGGATTATATTTTTATGGAGACCTCTGATGACATCAAAATTCTACTAGAGAAAAGATAAAGGACTAAAAAGAAAGAAGTGAATCCAGATACTTACTGTCACTGTAGGTCCATGCATACAGATAGTCACTCCACTCTCCAGGGGACCTGGTATTCACACGCACCCGGCACATGTACTGCTGTCGGGGTTTTAATTTATCAATGATCACGGAAGATATATTTCCTTGAACTTTGGTGACAATATGGTCACTGTCGTCATTCACATTCCTCCCTTCCACTTCAATTGAAATGTCATCTTCTGGTTTCTGTGTTATTGGGTTCCATGACAAATTCAGAGATGTCCTGCTCTTAGGAAGGAGGGAGAGACCTTCTGGTGGGGGCAGACCTTGAAAAATCCAGATAAAGAGAGCTTTATTTTATGTCCTCTGCATATTTGCCTACAAATAAATGCTAGTATGAAACTAATAATTTGGGTCTGATCACTAAGCCTGTGCAAATAGGGAACTATTTGATTCGGGTTCAGATTTGACTGATTTGGATGCCAGCTATTCGATTCGGAGCTCTGAATTGGTTTCCCGCTTCAATTCGGAGATTCGGCCATAGGGTATAATGGGGAATCAATTAAATATCTATAACTGTTGTTTTTTTGTCTAATTTGGATGAAACTTGCAGAGATGGTAGCCTCTGCTCAGAGCGTGAAGCCTGCCAAGTTTCAATGAGATAGCTGCAGGGGTTTGGGGGAAACGGCACCCCAAATTTATGAAAGCAAAGCTCATGTCACGTGTATGTGTTAAGCCACAGTGGGGTCAAAACTGCAGGGATGGTAACCCCCACAGAGGCCACAAAGCCTGCCAAGTTTCAAGGAGATAGATGCAGGGGTTTGCGGGAAACTGAACCTCAAGCTGCTGACAGGCAAAACTCATGACATAGATGACCCTGTGTGAGATAAGGTGCAGCGGGGTGAAAACTGGAGGGGTGGTGGCCCCTGCAGAGGCCACAAAGCCTGCCAAGTTTCAAGGAGATAGATGCAGGGGTTTGCGGGAAACTGAACCTCAAGCTGCTGACAGGCAAAACTCATGACATAGATGACCCTGTGTGAGATAAGGTGCAGCGGGGTGAAAACTGGAGGGGTGGTGGCCCCTGCAGAGGCCACAAAGCCTGCCAAGTTTCAAGAAGATAGGTGTAGGGGCTTGGGGGAAACTGTACCTCAAGCTGCAGACAAGCAAAACTCATGACATGGGTGACACTGTGTGTGTTAAGGCGCAGCAGCGTGAAAGCTGCAGGCCTGTTAGCCCCTGCTGAGGCCACAAAGCCTGCCAGATATCAAGGAGATAGGTGCTGGGGTTCTGGGTTCCTGCACCTCTGACTGCTGACAGGCAAAACTTGTGTCATGGGTGCTTGTGCAACTGTGTCTGTCTTGGGGCATGGGGGAAGGGAAACTACTGCAGGCCTGGCTGCTAGGCCCTTCTGTGGCCACAAAGTCTGCCAGCTGTCAAGGAGATAGGTGCAGGGGGGTTCTGGGGCCCTGCACCCCTAGCTGCTGACAGGCAAAACTCGTGACATGGGTGCTTGTGCAACTGATTGTCTCCGTCTTGGAGCAGAAGCAGTTTGTCTCTGTATTGATTATTTCCTCTCCTTAGTCTGTGGTTTTATAGGTGTTAATCCTTGCTCATTAACTCGTTATCTAGTAGCTAGCTACTTTGTATTGAGGTGGTCCCTGAGTCAATCATGATTGATTGGTAACACAGTAGCTTAGCAGACAGGCCTGTGGTAGCTTTGACCTCCCCCAACCCCCAAGACAGACACAGTTGCACAAACACACATGTCACGAGTTTTGCCTGTCAGCAGGTAGGGGTGCAGGGCCCCAGAACCCAGAACCCCTGCACCTATCTCTTTGACAGCTGGTAGGCTTTGTGGCCTCAGCAGCGGCTAGCAGGCCTGCAGTTTTCACCCTGCTGTGCCTTAACACACACAGGATCATCTATGTCACGAGTTTTGCCTGTTAGCAGCCAGAGGGGCACCCTGCACCTATCTCCTTGAAACTTGGCAGGCTTTGTGGCCTTGGCAGGGGCTACCATCACTGCAGCTTTCACCCCACTGTGGTTTAACACACACGTGTAACATGAGTTTTGCTTTCAAGAATTTGGGGTGCAGTTTCCCCCAAACTCCCGCACCTATCTCCTTAAAACATGGCAGGCTTTGTGGCCTCAGCAAGAGGCACCATCCCTGCAGTTTGTACCCCAAGGTTCTGAAAGCAAAACTCATGTCACGTGTGTGTGTTAAGCCACAATGAGGTGAAGTTTCCCAGAAACCCCTGCACCTATCACCTTGAAACTTGGCATGCATCCTGCTCTCAGCAGAAGCTACCATCCCTGCATGTTTCAGCTGAATCAGCCAATAGACAACAAAGTTATAGATATTTCATTGATTCCCCATTATACCCTATGGCCGAATCTTTTCCAAATCGATTCGGAAGCTCCAAATCGATTTGGACGGCCTAAAGCTTCCTGGGATTCAATTCAGATTCATAGATTCGGCCTCCAAATCATCTGAATCATCTCCAAATCTGAATCATGATCTGAAGCTTTGCACAGCCCTACTGATCACTCATATAATAGTTTACACTTCCAAGCAAGGCCTGAGTCTATCCATAATTCTAGTTATCCAGTCACAGCAAAGGCGAGGACTGCTATTGCAGTACCATGTTCAGACCAAGTGGTGAGAACAGCAGGAGACTGACTGGTGACCCAAGGACTTTTTTTGGATGCCTCAAAATCAAAAGGAAATCACATAGGCTGTGTGTAGATGAAATGAGAGGCGTGTGTGCACTACACTTTAAAGCGGGCTAAATGCTTTTGCACTGCTTTAATGGTGTCAGTGTTTGAATGCCTCAGCAGTGTTTTGTGCATTAATTCCAGCCACTGTAGGAAATTTGGTGGGGGAATGCGCCTTAAATGACTTGAGGCGTGGCCAGTGGCAATGCATAGGGGGTACACCCTGACAGCACTGGTGCTCCCTGTGACTGGCTGCGCTCACTGCTTAGGTAGTGGGCGGGGGGGGGAGGCAGGAGTGTCAGTATGTCCCCTGCAACTACTGGCTGATGACTGCAGTCACTCCCAGAAGCGGCTGCAGCGATCAGCAACAGCGATCGACTGTCACAAGATCGGGCAGCGAGATCAGCTGCAGGGTCCCCCCCCCAGCCCTGCTTGGTGGGACTGGTCATGGGGTGGGGGTTAGGGTGCCATGGGCACAGCAAACTAAAACTCTTTTGAGGAGTTTTAGTTTGCTGTCCCTACAGCCCTGGGCTCCATGCAGCTCCATGGCTCTGCAGGAAGCCCTGCAGACAGCCTGACAGCAGCCCAGGAAAACATCTCTGCCCAAGAAAAGCAACAAGCCTGATCTTTTTTTACCCCCGCTCTGGAGCCTGCCTGCCTGCCTGCCTGCCTGAGCTGCGCATGGGCCTGGTGGTTCCCTCCACAGCTGCAGTGCCCCCCAGGACCGCCTGAGCTGGGTGCCTGCAGGTGGGTGCTGCCTGGGAGGCGGGGGCCACAGCTGCTGTGGAGGGAAGCACCCCCCACTCCCTCCCTGCAGCCCAGGAACTGCTATGCCCCCTAGCAGCTTGCCCTCCCCTCCCTACTGAGAGGCAGGTAAGACAGTGGGGTGTGTGCACAACATGGGGGTTTAATCAGCCCTAAATTGAAGCGGTGTTTTTTAAAACCCACCACTTTCATCTAGGGCCCCTGTTTCATCTACACATGCCCATAGGCAATAGAAGGAAGGACAAGGAGGTCAAGGAGAAAGGGATTTGGTGGTAGGGGTCTGCTACAGACCCCCATACCAAGGGGAAGAACTAGATTCGGGGCTCCTGAGGCAGCTCTCAGAGACCATAAAAACTAGGGAGGCGGTAGTCATGGGGCACCTAAACTACCCAGACGTCTGCTGGGAGACGCAGACAGCAAAGTCCCACAGTTCACGTAGGTTTCTATCCTGTGTACAGGACCTCCATCTGACACAGGAGGTACATGGTCCCACTAGGTGGAATGCCTTACTGGACCTGGTATTGGCAACGGGGGATGACATGGTAGGAGACCTACAGATCGGTGGTCACCTGGGGGACAGTGATCACCAAATAATAGAATTCACATAAGACGTCGAGTGGGTAAGGTAACTAGTAGGGTGAAAGTGCTAGACTTTAGGAAAGCTGACTTCAATGAACTCAGGCGTTTAGTCAAAGACGCACTGCAGAGTAAGAGTTTTGTAGAGTTGGGAGCCCAGGAAGGGTGGCTGTGCCTTAAGGAAATGATCCTTCGGGCACAGAGGGAGACAATCCCGATGCGGGGAAAAACGGGGAAGGGGGCCAAGAGGCTTCCTTGGCTGACCAGAGAAATCCAGAGCAGCCTACGGGCTAAAAGGGGGGCATATAAAAAGTGGAAACGGGGAGAGATTACTAAAGAGGAGTATACCTCCTCTGCTCGCGCTTGTAGGGAGGCAGTTAGGCAGGCCAAAGCTACCATGGAGCTGAGGATGGCATCCCAAGTAAAGGATAACAAAAAATTGTTTTTTAGATATATAGGGAGTAAAAGGAAGGCCCAGGGTGGAATAGGACCTCTACTAAATGGGCATAAGCAATTGGTGACAGACAGGGGGGACAAGGCTGAACTCCTCAACGAGTTCTTTGCCTCAGTGTTCCTAAGTGAGGGGCAAGACAAGTCTCTCACTGGGATTGTAGAGAGGCAGCAGCAAGGTGCCAGACTACCAAGCATAGACCCTGAGATGGTGCAGAGGCACTTGGAGGAACTGGATGCGTTTAAGTCGGCAGGCCCGGATGAGCTCCATCCGA
>NW_005842177.1:1407810-1408019 GCF_000455745.1 Alligator sinensis
GGAGTCACGGAAGTGGAAAGGGATCTTGGAGTCCTAGTGGACTCCAAGATGAACGTGAGTCGCCAGTGTGACGAAGCCATCAGAAAAGCTAATGGCACTTTATCGTGCATCAGCAGATGCATGACGAACAGAACCAAGGAGGTGATACTTCCCCTCTATCAGGCGCTGGTCAGACCGCAGTTGGAGTACTGCACGCAATTTTGGGCACC
>NW_005842177.1:1408029-1448228 GCF_000455745.1 Alligator sinensis
TCAAGAGGGATGTGGATAACCTGGAGAGGGTCCAGAGAAGGGCCACTCATATGGTTAAGGGATTGCAGGTCAAGCCCTATGAGGAGAGACTAGGGCACCTGGACCTCTTCAGCCTCCGCAAGAGAAGGTTGAGAGGCGACCTTGTGGCTGCCTATAAGTTCATCACGGGGGCACAGAAGGGAATTGGTGAGGCTTTACTCACCAAGGCGCCCCTGGGGGTTACAAGAAATAATGGCCACAAGTTAGCAGAGAGCAGATTTAGACTGGACATTAGGAAGAACTTCTTCACAGTTAGAGTAGCCAAGGTCTGGAATGGGCTCCCAAGGGAGGTTGTGCTCTCCCCTACCCTGGGGGTCTTCAAGAGGAGGTTAGATATGCATCTAGCTGGGGTCATCTAAACCCAGCACTATTTCCTGCCTATGCGGGGGGGTCAGACTTGATGATCTATTGAGGTCCCTTCCAACCCTAACATATATGAATCTAAGAAATAGAAAAAATATACAAGGATAAAATCAGGGAAGCAAAGATTAAAAGTGAGTTACAACCATTGAGGGAAGTCAAGGACAATAAGAAGGGGTTCTATAAATATGTTAGACACAAAATAAAGACCACAGAAGCTATGCATCTACTGCTAAATAACCAGAAAGCTATTATTTTTAAGAAAGAAGAAAGAGGCTTATAAACAATGGAAGCTTGGGGCGGGCCTCGAGGAAAAGGAATAAAATTAGAATACGTCATAGTAGATGTTTGATTTTTTAGCATATGGCTTGTTTTTATCTATAACTTGTTAATATGATATCCTCCAAAACATTTTGTGTGTGCGGTCCTCAACAACACAACAAAACTTAAGTCACCCAGGGTTACCATACATCCAGGTTTTCCTGGACATGTCCTCTTTTTGGGCCCCCTGTCCTCATGTCTGGGTGGGTTTTTAAAATCCGAGCAAATCTCCAGGTTTTTGTTTTGCCTCTGCTTCTCCCAGGCACAAGCAACTTGCATGCATGGGGCTGGGAGCAGCTGGCAAGGTGATTGACTGTCGGGGGTCACGTGCTCTGCGCACGAGCCCTGGCCAGTAAGTGCATGTGCATGTGTGTGTGGTGTGTGTGCTTGTGCGTGCGTATGCATGTATGCGCAGTCAGTAGCTGCATGGGCAGCAGGGCTGGGGGAGTGAGGGTCAGAGGCAGGGCACAGGGATATCACTGCACACCCGCCCCCATAGTCATATAGCCCTCCTCCTACCCCTCTCCCCCGCTGGCTCCCCAACCCCTCCCCGCTCCCCCACAGGTTTCTTCTTTTTTGATTCTAGAAATATGGTAACCCTAAGTCACCCTCCAGCTGAAATAACTGCCTGCCCCTGATCTACAGAAAGAGCTGGTTACTAACAGCCAGCATGGATTCCTTAAGAGCAAATCATGTCAAATTAAATTAGCGTCCTTCTTTAACAAAGAAGTGGATGGGTGAAGGGAAAGCAGGGCAGATGATGTACTTGGATTTTAGTAAGACTTGATAAAGTCCCACGTGAAACTCTCATAAGGAAATGGGAAAAATGCAAGCTAGATAAATTTCCTACAAGATGGGTATGCAATTGGCTCCATAACTGCCAGCAAAAGGTAAATGGATTAATGTCAGAATGGCAAGAGGTTTTGTGTGGGGTTCCAGAGGGTTCAGTCTTCATTCCAGGGCTATTTAATCTGCTTATTGTCACAAACATTGTTATGTTTGAGGGGTTCATAGGGTGTCACAAATGTTTCCTTGAGTGTAGTTTATTGCATGTGGTTTTGTTGAAAAGCCTGTGTTTACGCTGTACCCATGTATGTTACTGTTATCATTATATAGATGATGTTATTCTGTCTGTATATACCTTTATGATTTTGGACATGATTTAGTAAGAGGAGCTTACGGGTACATAATTAAAGAAAAGATAGTAGGTGTGACTGCTAAATATCTCTTGCTATTGTGATACTAAGGCAAGGACAATTGCTACTCTTAGACAGGTAGAATGAAACATCATTGGGTTGGGCATCCAAAGTATTGTCTCCCTTCAATGTGGAAAACAACTCCTTTATAGCAAAGGCATGTGAGGAAAATGACGTTCATCTATAAGAATGCCAGATATCCCAGGAAGAGAAGTTTTGGGAAGATTCTGGTGACTCATGAATGATTAGATTAATGCTGATATGGGAGGAAAGGGGAATGAGGGCTGACTTGGAGGTTTTTTAGAGTCTAGCTATGATAGAATCGCAGTCTTTTGGATTTTTCCAAAAGAAAGAAGAAAACTGATAAGTGGATCTGAGGCTCTGGTGGAACTGCTTAACAGCTTTGGGCAGGAAATAAAGAAACTTTGAGAATCACCACTCTAGTTTCTCCACCATGCCATTTACTTCCAAGATAATCTGAATTTACCTTGTTCACTTCTAAAGGATTCAGGTGATATTTACCCTGTTTCTGCAAAAATGATTAACATTGTGTAACACAGGTTTTACAAACAGAAGTGTTGCTATGTAACTTGGGGACTGATTTTCCACTGCCTGGACTCTGGTTTAAATGACTAACACCAGTGAAAAGTGGATGCAAAACATTTCTCTTCAACTTAGTAGTATTTCACATGCACTTTCACTGGTATAAACAGTTGCACAAGGCATAAGGCAATGGAAAATCAGGTCCTGGGATTTTATTTCCTTACCACAGTTCCATTACCTCAATCAGGATGGCCAAGATTAGTAGCTCTTTGACTTTCTTTCATGGCTCCTGATCCCATTAGGAGGGCTAATTAATTGTTTAATATGCATGGTTACATAAAGCAATATAGCTACAGGCCAGTAAAAGGGAGACTTTCTTCTTGGGGCTTCATTGAGAACCCACTGAGGTCTAATGAAAAGCTCCCTGATGTCATGTTCTTTGGCATATACATGTTCTCAGGCATCCTTCAGGCAGACAAACACTACATACCAAGAGCAACTGTTGTGAAGCTGGCCTCTGGCCCAGGGTGCCCTTCTCCACTGTCACCTTGCCGACTCAGCTGAACACAAAACTTGTACTCTGTTTTTGGTTCCAAATTATCTAATTTCTTGGTCCTTCCATGTACTGAGGATGAAAGGAGAAAAGAAAAGTAATCTCCTTGTTCTATACTGGAAAAAGCTTAGGAAGGAAATTTGTCAATCCTGAATTATAAAATGTAAGAAGGTAAAAGGTGTAGGTGTTCTGTATCCCCATTGCTCTAGGATGAGCTGCTTAGAAGTACAAATTAATTATCATAGTTATAATTTTATTCTTTGTTACTTATTATTTGCTACAGAGCCACAAGAGCAGTTGGCTGTGACATGGAAAGGGGGTTGAGTTCCCAAGCCAGAGTTCTCTGTACAAGCTGCTAAGTGATAAGCACTTCTAAAATATAGTTAGAAGTGATGCCAGGAGCATAAAATGTGATCCTGCAGAGAAACATGGAGGAAGAACTTGCATTTGTTCAGAGACCTCATGATTTAACTGGCTTAGCACTTAGGGTAGGGGTGGGCAAAATACAGCCCATGGGCTGGATCCGGCCCACCAAGTGATTATGTCCAGCCTTCCGGTGGTTCCTTGGCCCCAGTTGACCCAGGCATGGGGGGCATCCAGGGCCATGGAAGTGCCACCCGGTGTGGAAGTGCCACCTGGTGCATAGTACAGCCTGTTCTATCCCTGCGTGCAGCTCTTGGGCACACCAAGAGCTATAGTCAATGGGGCCAGGTGGCACAGCAGTGGGGCAGGGGCAGCGCAGTGGCTGGACTTGGTTTCCTGATAGCCCCGCTACCCAGACACACTGGCCCATTCACCCTGCACTTACCACCAGGGGTGCTGGATGGAGCAGGTGGGGTCTTCATGGAGACTGGCCCAGGACCCCTGCAGGCAGGGTGCACTGGGCCAGGCAGATGAGATGGGGCTAATTATGATCAAAGATTCTGTATGACTAATGGAATGAAAGCACTGGCCCTTACCTTTCACTGACTTCCATGGCTGGAGGCCTTTAGCAGGCTTGTACAAGAGTTTGGTTAACACAATTGGTCCATCGCCAGTGTGAGGGTCAGCATTGATATCGATGATGAGAAAATTATGTCCACTGTCCTGCATCTTTGGAGGATATTGTGGCACTGGAGGAACTGAGCAAGCATAGGACTATAAGATTAGTTCTTTTATCTGTCTACATTAATAATACACTGGTATCTACCTGGATGCAAAGGGATATAGGAACTGCCATTCTGTATCAGAGAAATGGTCCCCCTAATCCAGTATTCTATCTTTGATAGCTCTGACTTCCATTAGATAGAAGTTGTCTCATGCCCTGCAGCTTGAGAGTTTAGATCCTTCCAAACTCCTTGGGTTTTCTTTCTATCCTGAAAATTATGTTCATTTTCCAAATAATAAAATAATACATGCAACAGGCTGCTATTTGTAATAAAAGCTTATTACTGGTAATATCTGAATGTACATATTTATTTAAATATGTCCCTGCAATGCTGAGACTAAAAAGAATTGAAGCATTCACAGTGAATCCTAGAAAGCATAACTAATTGGAAACAAAAATGAAACCAACAAATTGCTGACTATGCAGCCATTACTGCATGGTCATTTAGTACTTGTATAAACAAGTACTAAAGCATTTTTTGGGGGATTAAGTATCTATAGCTCTTAAATTCAAATGTTTTCTGAGCACCACCTTGCCTCTTTTACTAAGATGACTTGGTATAAATTGAGGTGCTTCATTGTATCCATTTAGGTTTGAAATTACTTGTTCTAGTGTCTAGGAATCACTGGGTGAACCTACATGTGAAATTAAGGTGAAACAATAAACTCCAGCAATAAACTCCAGCTGTTCAAGTCAGTGTAAACTGCTCCCGGGCACAGTTTCTACATGTGCGCCTGGGATGGCAGTAATATGAGCTGGGGTAGAACAGGGACAGGCTGGCAGGGAAAATGGGGGGGTCAGCCCCAGGCTCCAGGTGGCAGTGTCGGGTGGCAAAGGGACTTGCTGGGGCAGAAGCATGCTGACCCTGTGGAGTTTTGTGGCTAGGTGGCAGGCAGGAGTCTAGACCCTATCCGGTCACTGTCTACGTGTGCATTTCAGCACAGTAAATGATCTTGCCGTAAAAAAGTACTATCTTATGGCAGAGTTAATTATTTTACTGTGACCTAATACTGGCGCAGATGCAGATGGTGATGCTTTACTGAAGAGCTAATTAATAAACTCCGCAATAAGGTGCATGTGTAGATTCATCCACTGAATAGGAATTGCCACATGATAGTGTCTTGAAGATTTTTGTAGCTGAAAACATTCAGAGATGTAAACTTGCCCTTCTTAAAATAAAGAGGCAAGGATATTTAAAGGCAGATGATTCATGCAACCTTACCTTTAACTGTAACTTGGAAAGGCTCCTCCCCTGCTACTGTCTGAACAGTGCAGACCCACATTCCTGAATCAGGAGGATGGACTCTATAGATATGAAATGTTGCCTCGGAGCAATTTTGTGTAACAGTTAAGAACGAATTGGGCTGAAAAGAAAAATTACAGAGAGGGCCTAAAAAACATGGACTCTGATAAACATGTCCGTCTCATTCTCCTCTCAGGCCAGGTAAAGACATTATATATAAACTGGTATAAATGATCAAAAACTGGTCTATACCCATAACATAACAGAAGTTTGGGGCGCACAGAAATTTTAAAAAGGTAGAACCCAGTCTAAGAGCGACTTGGATCAATGAGGTATCAGACTTAATGGCTAGGGACAGACATTACACATAAACCAGTTTAAGTGCTCAGAAACTGGTTTAAACTTGTAATATAACAGACATTCAGTGCACATAAACCAGTTTCAAAATGGCCCAAACCAGTCTGAGATAAACCTGGTTTAATGTAGTATCAGACTTAACTGATTTGGCTCAAACTAGTTTATGCAATGTCCGTCCCAGATCCCTTGCTGGTTTAAAATAAACCAGACTCCCCCAGCATCCGCAGCTCTCTGCTCCACAGCAGAGCTGGCCCTTCCCCTCTGCTCCCTGGCTGGAGCTCCAGCAGAGACTGCAGACACAGCAGGGTCTGCCTGGCTTCCTCCTGCTGTACTCCTGCTTCCTGCTCGCTGCTCAAGCAGGAATCTCCCCCACCCTCCCTCCTTCCTTCCCACAGTACAGACCCCAGCCCCAAAGACCCTAGGCATGTGGTATGCTAGCTAATGCTGAGAGGTATCTGTGTGTGTGTGTGTGTCTCCAATTTTACTGGGACAGTCAGATAAAACAGTGACCGCTTAGGTCTTTTTGGAGCTAATCAACAGGTCAGCTGGTAAGCTGTTTAAGAAGAGCTTGAACTAATGGAGAGAGGCTGTTGTTTTGCTGATTGGGGTGATAAACACTGTTATCATCCCCATGCTAGCTTGCTCACCTGTCAGTTTGCTGCAGACAGCATGAAGAAGAAGGGAGGGAGATTGAAAAGCTCCATATCATCAACAGATGCATGCATTGCACCCCCCCACCCTTGCCTCCGAGTGCTAGCAGGGGGCTGGGGGTTAGCAACACTCCCACCCCTTGAGCAGCCAGCAAGGAAAAGCCTGGAATGGTGCAGGCAGACCTCCCTAATCAGAGGTCCTGCCAGGGCTTGGCCATGCCCCCCCGACTCCAGCTCAGCACTATGTAAAGAAAAGGCAAGCAGCTGTAGCACCCCCCAGCTTCTAGCCTGAGCCATTGCACGTATGTGCCTGAATTTCCTCAGTCCAGAGAGAATGTCTGGGGACAAGGGTGCTCTGTAAAATGAAGGATCAGACCACCAGCAGCTGAGGGGCCTGATTCTTCTTCTATGGAGTGTCCCTGTCCCCATTGCCTGTCACAAGCCTCCTGGGATACTGGGCATGTCCTGCAGGCTGCCACTGGTGCTGGGCTCTGAGGGGCCCAAACCTTCCTTCTACAGAGTGTCCCTGTCCTTGCTGCCCAGAACAAACCTCCTAGACTGCCAAGTGTGTCCTGCCAGAGCTTAGCACCAGCAGCAGCCAAGGGGCCTGATCCTTCCTTCTACAGAGTGTCTGGGCCACACCTGATTGGCTGTTGGGCACATGCCTCCAGCCCCCTGCCATCACTGTGGACCCTCCCCCATGCCCAGCCCTAGGCTTCCAGGAGAGCCCCAGAGTGGGTCACCATGGCACACTAGGCTGTCCTTGGCAGTCTCTAGCATGCTGGGAGGCTTGTGGGAGTATCCCTAACCTGTTGGCAGCTTGCATACTCCCCACCACCCAAGAGCAAAAGTGCAATCTGTTTGCTAATTATCCAACCTAAGCAGCTTAGAGACACCTGCGTAAGTTTGATAGATTCCACCTTGGACTTTTTGAATATCTGTACCTAACCTCAGTTAAAGCTTCATGCAAAGTGCATTGATACAGACAGAAAGCTTCATATTGACCTCAGTGATCTTTGGAACAGGTCCCAAGTAGAGCAATGTCATTTCCTGACTACTGTGGGTTTCACGCTGTAATTTAAATGTTGCTTTATTTTACCTTTTTACTGTATCTAGAATAATAATAAATATAACTTTAATGTATTATGAACCTGGCCTCTCAAAGAATACCCAAAACATTCTGAGATGCAGGATCCAAAGCCTGTTTCTATTGATTTTAGTGAGAAAAATTTCACCGACTTCCTCCTCTTAAAGTAGGGAGTGCGCTTCAGCCCTCAGTGAAAAACCTCTAATGCTAGGCTGGAAATTCAGCAGTATTTGCACCAAAAACACTCCATTGTATTATAATACCTGATTGAATTAATAGTCATGAATAGTATTTCCAAAGAACTAGGACCTTTTTCTGCTCTCAGTTCTATAGCCGTGTTAATTATTCAGAAGTGTTTTATTAGTATTTGGATGAATAATTTGAAGTCTGTGTATTGTTCATGAAATACTCATTTAGATTATATGCTCTTTGTTATTTGTAATGTTTGACTGGTCATTTAAGCCACATGACAATTTTTCTGCTACATCTTTAATTTTATTTAGACAAATAGGCTAAGCACAGACATTTGGAAGGTGAAATCACATTAAAAATGGCTGCCCAATTTAAACTTAGCTCATCCTGGTGCCGACCTTACACTTACAGATCCGGTCTCCATGACCGGCTATCAGTCTAAACCTGTAACAGAATATAAATTCCATGCACACAAACTGGTTTAAAAATTGTAGAATCCGGTTTAAGATCAACCTGGATTAATGCAGTATCAGACTCATTCAATTTAGGTCAAACTGGTGTATGGAACTTGTGTATGCTTTCCCTGTGCTGCCCTGGGGCTGGGCAAACACAGCCACTGGCCCCAGCCCTGGGGCTGCTCTTTTCACTCCTCCCTTCTCTCCGCTCCCCGCCCCCACTGATCTATTTTTTGCTCCACCCCTCCGGCCCCTTGCTCCCCCACTTAGCCAGCCCTCTCAACCTCCGTCTTACAAGTCACTCTGGATGCAGCCAATTTTATCAGTGCTTGTTGCTGCTGGAGCCAACCAAGTAAGTCTTGGTGGGAAACGGGCAGGAGTGGTGGGGATGTAAGTTTGCTTGGGGGTGGAGAGACCCCCCACCTCCTCCCACCCTCTCGCCACCCCACCCATGGGTCATGCCTACTCCCTCTATCCCTCATGGGTTGTGCCTGCTCCCCACACCTGCAGGTTACACCTGCCCTCTCTACCCCACCCATGGGTCATGCCTCCCCCATTCATCAGCAGACCCCTGATCCTCTCCAGTCTACTGAATCCCCAACTCCCTGGCTAGCCCCTGCCATCCTGACTTACCTGATATCAGGCACCCATTTTGAATCAATTTAACCTCCCCTTAATGCCCCCAAATGTACATGTCTGTACTTAGCCACAAGGAACAACAAATAGCAGAGCTGTAACTTAAAATGTTGGTGCTCTGCAGGGTAGAAGGGAGTAGGGGCACTGGGTGCTGAGTATTTATATCATTGCATAGGGGCTGCTGCAGCTGTAACATGGGCTTTTACTGCTGTGGCACAACCATTCCAAAAACAGCTCACTCACCCACCCCTAACAAATAGATAAAAACAAACAGTAGAAAGTAAACACTATACTTATTTTGTAATATGCATCAAACTCTGAACCTGATTCAGGAAGGCTTTAAGTGCACACTTAAATTTATCTCTGCAACGAGTATGGCCAAACGTAAATGTGAAGCATTTTAAGCTAAACGTATGCTAGATGCCTCCTGAGACAGGATACATCCCTGAATCAAAACCTCTGCAAATTCTTCCAGGGATGTTGGGTATAGAGGCTGGCTGAAAAATTGACCATAAAAGTATCATGGTATTTTTCATACCAGTAAGGGAGTGCCCGAGGTCAAAAGGTCTTTAGCATAGATTATTTAACAATCACACATAATATCAATAAGAAAAAATAGTGTAATAACCGATCAGGAACCCACCTTGAGGACAGTTCCATCTTTTTTCAACAGTTTAAAATCTTCATTCACAGGACGTGGCTCACCAGTGGCTCTACAAGTAGGTTTAAACTCCATGCCAGAATTGAGTTCCACATTGCCTGGTGAGCTTTTTATCTGAGGTGATACATCTGCTGGACCTGTGAATAAAAAATGTAGGATTATAAGATCATAGGAAAGTAGGGTTTGAAGGGACATCATAAATTGTCTTAGTTCAGCCCCCTGCTCAAGGCAGGATCATCCCTGACTAAAGCATCCCAGCCAAGTGTCTGTCTAACCTGCTTTTGAAAAGTTTCAAGGATGGAGATTCTGCAATGTCTTCTGCAATTCCTGTTCCAATGCTTGACCAGTCTCATAGTCAAAAAGGTCATTCTAACCTCCAGCCTGGATGGTATAGACAGGGATGATCCTGTCTTGAGCAGGAGGTTGTACTAAGTGATCTCCCAAAGCCCCAACTCTATTTTTCTATGATTCTATAAAAAGAAAGTAGTGAAATCAGGCTAGGATTGAAGTGGTATGATCAAGTCTTGGTCTCCATCTCCCACAATTTATAAACTTATAAGGCCCTCTAAAGCCTACAGTAAACAATATTCAATGGATATTTTACATACCGTAATTAACAAGTATCCTCAAGGGGATAGTAATTAACAAGTATCCTCAAGTATAACAAGTGGATCCTCCTCGTGTTGTAGCTCCTGAGAATCTAGTGCCCACTGTGGCACAAAACCAGTGTCCCCCAATCTCTCTGGGCAACTAACACTGTTGCAGGTAAATACAAAATTCTATGCTTTGATAAATTATATGATTTATAGCACAAAAACTCCACAGGATCTAATGGTATTACATTGAATCACCTCAGAATTTAGCCCCCTGGCTTGGCTGCTTCTTTCTCTTTAGTTTTGGAAGCCCTCATTCCCCATGGAGCTGTTCCAAATACCAGTCCCATGATCACAAGCTTAGAGTGCAAAGAAAACCATGAGGTACTGGCCAGAAGAGATTGCACAGTTCATGGGAAGTAGGCAGCAATGGTGCACTATAATTAGGGTGACCATATGTCCCAGTTTGGCTGAGACAATCTCAGATTTCATAGGCCAGTCCTGGATGGTTGAACAGAAGTCCCAGAATTATAGGGATGCAGGGTGCAGTGGAGCAGCATGGTGAACCAGGCAGGCGGGCAGGCAGGCACTGCTGCTGCTGTGCAGGAGCAAGGTGGGCAGACTGGAACAGTGCTCAGCCCAGCCCATCCCCTGCCTGTGCTCAGGGGGAGCCAGGCCAGGCATGTGCAGGTGGGGTGGTGCCTGCTCCAGTCTACCCACCTTGCTCCCACACAGCTGCAACTGCAGCTGCAGTGCCTGCCTGTCTGCCTGGGCACCATTCTGCTCTGCCTTCCCACTGGACTGCACTCCCTACCCTGCCCTCCCGCCTCTTCCTCTGCCTGCATCAGCACCACTGTTTTGCTAGTGGGGCAGTGTCCCAGATTTCCTTAAAAATAATATGGTCAACCTAACTACAATACAACCTGAAAGCGGATTATTGAGCCCTGGACATACAACCCTTACCCAGGATAGTGACTAATTTCAGGTAGCTCCACTGAAGCCTATAGGAGTAAGTATGACATAGGCTAGCTCTAAGGTAGGGTGAGATACACTACCATGCTGATCTTAAAACAAAGGCACCAAACAGGCAGTGGATAGCAGAGCCTAGCAGCTGCTGTGCTAGAACAAAGATTCAGGAATGTGCTCTGTGCCCCCTGGAATAAAACTGGGGCAGCTACGATGGGATATCAGTCTTTTATGGAGATGTTCTACCAGCATGAAGTTTTGTTTTGGTCATACTGGGAAAAGCCATTTACTACCGTGTTACCTTGCTTTACCTTCTTTTTCACATTGTAGGCCATGCCAGCCAGAGTTACACACGCAGCCCTTAAATCTGTCACAGCTTCCCTGGTGTCTGCAGTTACACCTGAGTTTACAGTCCGGTCCATAAAAACCAGGTTGGCACTCTGTAAGCACATGTGGTTAAAGTGAGTATTTATAATAAAGACATTAATCAAAACAGTTGCCTAGTATACTACACACCCTCCTCCATTATTTCTGAGCATTGAACTGTGAGGTAAAATTCATGATACCCATTTGGGCTGAATTGCTAAGTGCCGTGTACTGAATTGAAAGCATTAACGTGTGGTCCTATGGAGCACAGTAAAAAGGAAATAAACCAAATCTTAAAGCTAGGTATTGTGAGGTGTTTCCCAATGAAGACATAATTATTATCTGCATTGCAGTGGTCCCAAAGGCTGTTACTAGGTTATGGCAGCATTGCACTAGGTATTGCCCAGGCATATAGGAAGAGATGATTCCTGTCCCAAATAGATTACTTTCAAATGGAACTGAAGTTACTCAGCATTTTGTAATAATAAGATAATGAAATAATTAAGTCTTACCTATGGATAAAAACAAGGCCATCAGCCTTATGGATTTTTTCCCCAAAATTTCAGTTGCAACTTAATTAATTGATAGGAAACTAGTACTATCTTGCACTTAGAGGGTGCAAGATGAGCATGCATGTGTGGTTTGTGGCACTGCAGACCTGTCTGCTGCACAGCAAACTGTACATGCTGCACATGCAGGTGTATGCCGTGCTGCTAGTTTGCAGTGCAGCAGGTTCTTTTGACACCAGGAGATCCCAGTTTCAGAAAAAGCTGTGCCAGAAAAAAGCAGGGTGGCGCACATGGCAGCAGCAGGTGCTGTCTGAAACCAGAGCCTGATGAGCCAGAGCCACACTCCAGTTGCTGGCCAGGCTCTGTGCATGCAGGTTGGTGCCACTGGAACATGGGGAGGCCCCCAGGACCCCAGGTAAGGCTACTGGTGCCAGCCCAGGCACTGGCCCCAGCCTCCCCTACCCAAGCTGGGGCAACTTGCCACGCGCCAGAGCATGTGTGCACGGGCATTCTCCAGGGACAAGCAGCAACAGCACGACTATGTGCTGCTGCTAGTTGTTCCCTAGAAAACACATGTGCATGCTCATCTGGATTGACCTAGAGAATACCTTTCATCTGAGCATCTTTGAGGTTGCTAAAGATTATTATTCCTGATGAGTTAGCATTGTTGCTCTGAGCAGCTCTTGCTCACTTCTTGTTGTGCTTTGCACACAGCATGCAGTGTGTATCGTGTCTGTATACCTTTATCACATTCCAGGCCCCTCCATCCAGTGGCACAAGAACAACCATATGGATCCGGTAGACAGAACATATAATATTTGCAGCCCGATTTCTCCTCACAGCTCTCTTTGCAGGTTCTCCCAAATGTATTGGCTTCGCACGCTACAGGGGGGAAAACGGACCAACAGTGTTAAGTCTATGAAAGACCAGTACTTCCAGTGATACATCCTTATACAAAGTGAAGAAATAGAAAAATGAAAAATAAAGTGTTACCTTCAAATATCGGGTCCATTAATATCCATACCTGTTGTGAATCATCGGGCATCAAGATTCTAGGCATGTCCTAAAGCTGCTGTTGCAGTGAAGATAATTTCAAGCAATGGTGAGGATTTTCCTAAATTACCACCATGTTTTGGATACTTAGGACCATCTTGTCAGCTGCTGCACATCAGTATAAACCCTTTGAATTTGTTGAAGCTCTGCTGACTTAGGCCAGCATAGAGCCTTTATCAGAACTTGACTATAGCTAAACCTTGAACTATAGCTAAACCTTGAACAGCTTCAATCCCTGATAAAATCTTGTATTCACAGAAATCAATTGGGATTTTACCATTAATTTCAATAGGAATCAGGCTATTACATCTGGTTTTTAAACTCTTGTGAAGGAGAGGCAAGTTTTATGTCTGTTTCTGGGTGGTTGCTCACAGCAAACAGTCAAGAAAAACGTCCAGATCTCCCATTGGTAACAGATAATTCTAAAAAGGGATGAATGCTTCATCATACCCACAACACACAGTTGCTTGTGAACACTCCAGTTGTATCTTTGAGAGCCACTATAGCAACAGAGGTTATAATTTAGCAAGGAAAACACTATTAATTAAATGGGCAGTGGTCTCTGCCAACACTGTTCTACCAGGGATGGTATCATAAAATGAATGCATAGAAGGCATTGCAAATACTTACCTGCATGGATAGGCCAATGAACCAATGCTTAAATTTAATCTCAGGTGCTTAAGGTTACTCACCTGCTTAATCTCAGATGCATTTGTTTGCAAGATCAGGGTGTTAGTAGGTTTTACTTTACTGAAATTACAGAACGAGTGGGTCAAAGGGTTTATAGTACGGTTTGGATGTCAGATCTTACCACAGTTCAGGTTAGAACATCTGCAAGCACTGAACTGCAATCATAATGTTAAGGTTTACATATTCTGTAATGCATTTCACAGTTAGAGTAAGCAGCATCAGGTATAGTGACTTAAAACAGGGAAACTCAACTCCTAGCCTGTGGGCGAAATTTGCCCCATGGTGCTCCCCACAGGTTGGGATATTTGGTGGCAGTGGAGCAGTGGCAATTAATACTGCCATCCCCTGATGCCAAATTCCCAAGCCCCATGCAGATGGGTCATAACTGGGCCATGCCCAGCCTCCATGTAGCTGAAGTGGGGCCAGGCCATGTCCCTTCCCTCTGTGCGGCTGGATCAGGGCCTGCCATGTCCACCCCACATGCTGGATCTGGCTCACCAGCTGGATCTGACCCATGGACAGACCAGGCACTGCAGCCTACAGAGCAGTGGTACACCACTGACTTGAATTATTCTGAGTGTTCATGTCCCAGAATGACCAGGCCCTAATAGTTTGGTTAGCAATGTGGATTCAGTTGTAATGTAATATGTTGCTGTGGACAAAGAAGTGATCAGACTAAAGAAAGAATGTTTCCTTACCCTTCTCACACGTTTTCCCCATAAAGCCTGGAGGACAAATGCATTCCCCGGTATCTTCATGACAGATGCCATTGTTCATGCAGGCAGGGCAAATTGAACTACATGTTGGACCCCACTTCTGAGCTTCACAACCTGTTATACAGAAGTACAACAAAAAGCTGGTTTCTGTCTCACACACTAGGCAAACCAGAAAAGGATTAATGGCATTTGCTCATATATAGCACTTCTCATCTATTAGAATCCAGTATATACCAAATCACTTCACTAGAGAAATGCATCCGCTTCTGGGATGAAACATGACAACTGCAGTACACAATAGCAACACCCAACACTTTTAAGACAGGAAAAGAACAACTTCTCTTTTGAAACTGTGGAACAGATTTTAGATTGGAATTAATCTAAATAATTAAACAATTTGGATGTTGGCAAGGATGCTTTGTTTAATATTGTTTTCCTCTTGGACTACAAATAGTCAGGATCTCAGAGTTTCATCTCAGCTGAAACATGTTGTGCTTATAACATGCCAGAAGGTTTAAACTCAGCATTGCTGACATCGTACCAGTATCTAGCAGGGTTTTGCTGTCACAATATTTTTCTTAAACTGAGACAAAAACATAGTAGGCTGAACTCAGCCCTGGTGTAACTATCTCCCCTGATGTTATAAACCAGAGATCAATAAAACATATTCTTCCCTTATGTGCTGTGGAAAAAGCCATCAGCATAAATGTAATTTTCAGTATGCACACAAGTAATCATACTTGAATTAGGCAGAAAGTGATCTTTATTGATAACTCTCATGCATAGCCATGTTTGTGAAGGTAATGATAGAGTACTCTCAAGGCAGTTCCAATAACAAAAAAAGTATTAGTGGAGAAATCTAGATTTGGACCATAATTTTCAGGTTTAGGTTTGTATCTGATAGCTCAACACGGCATTTATATGTCAGAAATTATCTCAAATCCCTAGACATCTAAATGCAGTTCTCAAGAGATGTAGGTTGTAGCCGTGTTGGTCTAAGGACATAGGCAGACAAGTTTCTTTGGGTGAATCTGATATCTTTTATTAGACCAACCCAAATAGTTGGAGAATAGTTATTAAGCAAGCTTTCAGGTTCAAAAACCCTTCGTCAGGCTAAGGAAGTTTCAGCAGTTGGTGTGTGCTCTTCCTGGATGGAATGAAAAGTAAAGAAGCCAGAGGCTGGGCTGGGGAGTCAGTTGTCAGGCAGATAATAATGTATTATAAATCCAATGTCTATATTTAGTCCATGATTTTTAGTATCCAGGAGGTTGATGAAGTGGAGTTCATAGGCTCATCTCTGGAAAGTGTTGTGTAAGTTTCCTTTGAGGATCAGGACTGAGAGATTGGAGATAGAGTGGTTTTCTTGTGAGAAATGTGCCCTCACCGGTAATTGGGTATTTCTGTCTTTGATAGATTTCCGGTGTGCGTTCATTCTGGTGCGCAGTTGTTGTTTGGTCTCTCCTACATATTTTCCATCAGGGCATTTGGTGCATTGGATGAGGTATATTACATTTCTGGAGGTGCAGCTGTAAGATCCAGGAGTGCTGATGGCTCTGTTGTGGGGTGTAGTAATAGTGGGGGTGGTGTTCTTGTTCTCAAGAGATGACACTTAGGCGTCCAACTGTAAAACCCTAAACTCTGGATCTGGTTCTGGGACACACTGGTTACTCCAAAAACTTTTCAGAATCTTATGACATGCTTTGTTTCCCTTTCACGAAAATAATTCTGCACATAGTATAAAATCATGGACAAACAGGACTATAAGGGACATTGGGAGGTCATCCAATCCAACCTCTCCTTGATCAAGGCAGGAACATCTCTGACTATGCCATCCCAGACAAATGCTTGTCTAATCTGCACTTAAAAACCTCCAGTGAAGACCCCACTGCCATTCTAAGCAATCTGTTCCAACACTTAACCACTCTCAAGTGTTAGAAAGTTCTTCATAATATACAGCTTAAATCTCTCTTTTTTGCAGTGTAAATTTCAATATAAAAGATGCCTTTAAGCCTTGAAGGGCAATCTATACCTACACAAAAGATATTGTTGTTTCGATGCAGACAACTACAGCTCCCACATTTTCAGAGCATGGTCATCATGCATACCAGGCAGCTGAAGCCACAAATTCTTGATGATATAAACTGATGCTGGTTTACTCAAACAGAGAATTTGACCACAGTATATGTAACAAAGGTTTAATCTTAGCTTCATCACAGTATAATTTTAAAATAAAGATCAAGACACAGCAACTTACGTCTGACTATCAGCCTTGTATAAGCAGAGGTGAATGTATTTCCTCCTATGTATCTAGCGTAATAGACCCCTGCATCTTGCAGCTGGACAGGAGAGTAGGCTACTTCTAGTTCACCTGGCACTTCATGCCTGGGCACAGCATGAATGAACGAACCTGAAAGAAGATCAGAAAGGATCCATAATAAACAACTAGAATATCCATTCATCCTTTCATGTTTAGAGGAACTTGAATCAGGCACTGGGTGAAGGCAGCTTGGGTGAAGCAAGCCGTCCATGATACAAGGGATATCTTCCATTTGAGACATTACAGACAATGTGTTTGAGGCAAAGAACTTTTTGGCCTCTTGTGGAATCATGGAGGGTTCAAAAATTCAGCCTCTGATGTCAGATGAAAGTGGATGCAATGGTGGAGAGAGAGAAAGAAAAGATCAGTCAAACACCCAGGTTCTGGGCTGTGGAATGAGCAGTGAGACCAGGTGATCTTGGAGGACAATATGTCAGGGGAAAAAGGGGAAGTAGGGCTGAAGCCATGAGGACTACAAAACATAATGGAAATTGATGGTAGATAGACAGAACTAAGTGGAGAGAGATGCAACATGAAAAACAAAGCAAAGGCACAAAAAGGGAATTAGAGGACTAAAGGGATTGTGGAGGGAAGCAGCCCTGTTTGTAGGAATGCAAGCTGACTGAAAGGTGTAAAGAGTGATGTTTCCTCCATGTCATTGTATAAGCATTACCAGAAATACTTATTAGGTAATTATAGAGGTGCCCAGATAGCACAGTAATGGTGAGAGATAGAGAGCAGTTACCATTTTTGTAGATCACTGCGTCTTCCTCCTTTGAGACCTTTCTGATGAAGGAAATGTTCACAGACTCTCCCTTATTTGCTGTAACAGTTAAGGCCACTGGGAGGAAGGAAGCTAAAATAATAACAAAAACAAACAAACAGGGGACAGCATGGGATCACTGGCAGGAACTTTTGTCTCTGTTCAGTCCCCATGATGGAAGCTGGAGAATGCTCTACACAGTCATTCCTGGTGGCTTTGCATGCTTAGACTTCCTACCAGAATGCATTCATTCTTTTTACCACCAGCATCCTCTGCTGTGTATTTTGGCAGTCAGGAAGCTCATCTTTGCCCTGGAGCAACAACAGGACTAAAGGTGAGGAGAAGAAATTAATAGAAATTAAATTTTGCCTGGATAATTGGAAACATTTCCTTATCCATGAGATCCAGTAGGCTGTGAAATATCATTCCCATTCTTTTTATCCCTAGAAACATATTTTGCAGTCAGACAGGGTAATGTACTGGACCATGTATTTTAGGCAAGATTTTTTTTTCTTTTAGCAAAATTATAGAGAAGTCACTCAGGAGAGGGTTTTTTCCCCCCATTTAACTTCTCTGAAGTTCTAGAAGGTTATGTCAATGTCATGTAAGACTTGCTTAAAGATGGCATAGCATATTGTAAGCCTTTGCTCAAAGTTAGGCCTCCATGCTTTCCTCAAATATTGACAAACACTGCTCTTCAGTGAGGACAACTGAATAACCTACATTCATGGTCAACACTTTTTGATCAAGATTAGGCCCCTCAGAAGATATGGTTTAATCAAATAAAATAATGCCTATGGGAAACTATCCAGTTCAATGATCTTTTTAAATTCTTCAACTAAGAATTTGAAACAATTTCTTTTTGCATAAAACGGAGCCACATTTTCCATACTTTCTTACTGTTTTCTAATTTTTTCCAGCTAGAAAATAATAACTGAATGTGAAAGGTGACATTTCACTAAGACCTTTTAATTTTTATCCTCTCCCTACCAGTGAAAAATGTGCACAGAAAAGGGAGGGAAGCAGTCAAAAACATGAAAATCTAACCCCCCCCCAAATTAAAAAAAAACAACATTTTAAGCCAACTTAAATTGAAAAGGTTAATTTCAAAATGTTGGTTTGTTTCAGTATGTTGAAATTAACCCTTTCATTTAAGGCTGGCTTAAAATGTTATTTTCCTTATATTTATTGGAAAAAACAGAATGTTTAGCAGAAATCATTGGAGGTTTTTGATCAGTTCTAATTATGATTTCCTAGGCTGTTCTTCTTCAGATACAAGGGAGAAATAAATCCTACAAAAGCAGTCTTACAAAGTTAGGAAACTTTGATTTTTCAAGCAGTACTTCAAGAATATTCAAATCATGATCTGGGTGTAAATTGTTACTTCTGTCACATTCCTATTTAGGACAGTGAGTGAACTCCCAGCTGGCTACTGTGTTACTGGGCTACTGTGTTTTACTATTTTCATGGGAGCATTTAGCTTCCCTCTGAGTCGGTCCCTACCACATATTGGTTCCTTCTACTCTCTGTACTTCTGTACTGCATCTATCTTCCTCCTGCCTAAAGTCAGCTGAATTTGCTACCAGAACTACCAGGAGCTACTGGAACTATTGAAGCCTCAACTGGAGTGAGTCACATAAGACTGACATAAGCTCCTACTTGATCCCAAATCTACTGCGCTAAATAAAAAAACAAGTATAAAAGTCATAGTTTCATAGTTTCATAGTAGGTACCATAGAAGGGACCTGAGCAGATCATCAGGTCTGACCCCCTGCCTTGGCAGGAAAGAGCACTGGGGTCAACCGACCCCAGCAAGGTGTTCATCTAGCCTCCTCTTAAAGACCCCCAGGGTAGGAGCCAGCACCACTTCTCTTGGAAGTTGTTTCCAGATCTTAGCCACCCTGACCGTGATGTAGCGCCTCCTGATATCTAGTCTGAATGTACCCTCTGCCAGCTTGTGACCGTTATTTCTAGTCACTCCTGGTAGTGCTCGGGGGAAGAGGGACTCCCCCAATGCCTGCGGGTCCCCCCGGCTAGTTTGTAACAGGCCACTAGATCCCCCCTCCGTCCTCTCTAGTGCCGCATAGAGGGGGAGGATCACCTCCTTGGACCTGCTTGAGATGCATCTGTGGATGCATGACAAGGTGTGGTTGGCCTTCCTGACTGCATCCCCACACTGTTGGCCCATGTTCATTTTGGCATCAATAATGACTCCAAGATCCTTTTCTGCCTCTGTACTGATGAGAAAGGAGTTCCCCAGCCTGTAGGTATGCTGCTGGTTCTTCCTCCCCAGGTGCAGCACCTTGCACTTGTCAGTGTTGAAACCCATCCTGTTCTCATCCGCCCACCCCTGTAACCTGTCTAGGTCCAATTGCAGCCTATTCCTCCCTTCTAGCATGCCCACATCCCCCACATCTTAGTGTCGTCAGCAAATCTGAACAAGGTGCTTTTTACCCCCTCGTCCAAGTTACTGATGGAGATGTTGAACAGCGCAGGTCCAAGGACCAAGCCCTGGGGGACCCCACTGCCCACATCCCTCCAGGTCGAAAATGACCCATCCACCACCACTCTCTGGGTGCAGCCCTCCAGCCAGTTAGCAACCCATTTGACTGTGTAGGTGTTGACGCCACAGTCCCCTAGTTTTTTAATGAGAATGGGGTGAGAGACAGTGTTGAAGGTCTTCCTGAAGTCCAGAAAGACTACGTCCACTGCTACCCCTGCATCTAAGGATTTTGTGACCTGGTCATAGAAGGCCACCAGGTTGGTCTGACAGGACCTGCCTCTAAGGAACCCGTGTTGGTTACCCCTAAGCATAAGCTCCCCTGCTAGCCCCTTGCGGACATGCGCCAAAATAATTCTCTCAAAAAGCTTACCCAAGATAGAGGTAAGACTGACTGGCCTATAGTTTCCTGGGTCCTCCTTCCTCCCTTTTTTGAAAATGGGAACCACATTGGCCCTTTTCCAGTCATCTGGCACCACACCAGAGCACCACGAGTGCTTGTAAAGCTGTGCCAGGGGTCCCACAATGACCTCTGCTAATTCGCTCAGCACTCTGGGGTGGAGATCATCAGGACCTGCAGATTTAAATACATCCAGTCCTTCCAGAAGTTCCCTGACTAGATCCTCACTGACCCTAGGCCTGGGTGTGCCTCTCCTGGGGCCTGAGGGGGTCCTGGCGAACGGGCTGATCTGGTCCCTGCTCAGGAAAATGGAGGGAAAGAAACCGTTAAATAGGTTAGCCTTGTCGTCTGGTGCAACAACCAGATTTCCTAGCGTGTCTTGCAGAGACCCCATGTTACCCAGTACCTTCTTTTTGTCCCCTATGTATTTAAAAAAGGACTTCTTGTTGTCCTTGATCCGGGTAGCTAGTCCCAGTTCCATCTCCGCCTTGGCGGAGAAGTCAAAAAGCCCAAGGCTGAATCGATTCAGTCTTTGCAGGTTAGTCTAAAATGCATAGACTGAACCAATAAGCAAGTGAGCAGACATTTACTTTTGATTCGGGAAATGCAGCCACATGCCTGCAGTGGCCCAGGCCAGAAGCTGTGGAACACTAGAACACAACTCCCTGCTCAGCTGGAACAGACAGCTTAAGTCAATGCTAGCCCACCTACCCTGTGAGGGCGGGTTTATGAGGAAGGTGAAAAGCATGTTGAGATGCTTAGTGAGCTAACTTGAACCTGGAGGGGATCTGGGACAGAAGCTCAATAAACCCAATACTCTAATTCAGTTAAGTCTGATACTACATCCATTTAGGTTTATCTTAAATTGGTTTCAGCCATTTTAAAAGTGGTTTATTTGCACTGAACTTCTGTTGTGTTACAGTTTTGAATCAGTTTCTGATAACTTATACTGGTTTATGTGTAATTTCTATCACTAACCCTGAAGTCCTCTTTTCATTCGATAGAGCTGGTAGGAAGAACATTAGTGGTCTATTTTCCGTGGGAGGCTGTAGTTCTTTCAAAGTTGAATTGTAGTTGAAATCATGACCATTTCACCAAAATTTTGTTTGAGCCATCCAGCATAATAGTTCTGACAATGTCTACACATCGAGATGAAAATTTAAATGTTCCATTTTAAAATAACTATTGAATGTCAATATTTTACATTTTAAATCATATGAGAATAATGGCAAAAAGGCAATTGAAACGAAAAATTACAATCCATTGAAAAACAGAGGGGGGGAGGGAGTCTCCAGAAATGGCATTTTCATTTTCAGCACAGCTCTATAACCTAGGCCATATCATATAAAATGGCATGCATATGCTGACTTGTACAATGTTATGTATGTGAGCAGTTCCATTCACTTCAGTGAGATCACTTGTGTGAAATTAAGCAGATGCAGAAGTGTTGGAATCGGGCCCTATAAAGCACCAATCAGTACCTTCTAGGGTGGCACTAGTTTCTGCAGCTGCATGGCCAAACACACAGCTGAACATGGTCCCAAAAGCAGAAAAACAAGAATACTAACAAAAACATCATGAGCAATCCCAGAGTGTTCTCAGTATGTAGGCTGAGAGGTAGTCATAAATAGCAAGCCCACTTCTAAAGATTATGATCTACTTGTAAACAAAAAATAATGCAAAGCTCACAAAACAAACTGTTTGCAACAAGTCTTTCAACCGGCTCCGCTAAAGCATTTGACCTCCATGGGTTTTATTTGCAGCAGAGTTTTCTATTAAATTTAGAGAGCTATTAATAGACACTATTAACTACACTTTGTAGTTTAGCTTTTATTTTTCCTTTCTCAGTGTGTGTGCGCGTGTGTGCGTATGTGTTAGTTTATCCATGGGAGAATTTTTTTCATAGCACTGTTGTTAGGACAAGGAGCCCACATTCCTTGGTGGAATGTAAAAATACATTCCAATGTATTTTTAGATTGCGACTTGTTTAATGATTTCACAATTTGCATGAGCCCTCCCTTGACAGAGACACCACAAATCAGATTGCAGAAGAAACGCCAATGCAGTGTTTTGCTTACATTTCTATATACCCATTATTGTCCCTGCAGAAAGAACCTCTAGCATTACATAATATTAAATAATATACCATGCAATATATAAGAATACCACACATTCTACCTATATTATATGCACATATATACTTAAGTCCATGGCACAAATTCACATAATGGCATGATGCGATCTGTTTCCTGGTCCCAAAAATTGCACCTGCTGCCATGCCACACATGCCTGGCAAGACACATGATTTTGGGATCAGGGATCAGATTCCAGTTGCACCTTTACTACTTGCCAGGCCACAGGGAGCATGATCCTGAGCTTTACCTGCAACAGGAAGTAGAAAACTGGATACTTGGTAAACCAGTGCAGTCCTGGAGCTGGGACTAACAATCAGCTGATATTGGTCTCAGCCCCAGGACTGCACAGCAACTAATTCAAGACTCCAGTGCAGTCCCAGGGCTGAGACTGACAATCAGCTGATTGTAGGTACCAGCCTCAGGATTGCACTAGGGCTGGTCCTAGGTATACCTCCTATGCAGCTGGTATCAGGATGCAGGGCAGGAACCTTGCCACATGTTTAAGTTGAGACACAATGGAACCTGTGCAAAATTATTGCACATATTTTATTGAATAATTTTGTGGCTTATTTCCCATTTTATCGTGTCATTAATTGCCTGAACATGTGGGCAGGTTCCTTGTTAAGAGATGATTAACAGGTTAATTGCATCTTAGGTGTAACATCTGCCATGAGCCTCATAGACACATCATACAATCCTACCATGGGCTGGAATATCCAGAATTCAGAAGAACTCCACCACTACTTTGAGAAGTTTATATGTACAATCAGGCAGAAAAAAAAAATCTTACATTTCCACATAATAAAGGCCAAGATTTCCTAAGTGCTGCTGTGTAAAATGTTGATGTCATAAACTCTTGTACCTACTGTTAATAATGGGTGAGCTTTGTAAGGTTTTGATACTTGATTTACTACAAAGTGGGCACATCCACATGAGATGCTATGTCCCTGTAGTGGCGAGCTATGGAGATATAGCTTGTTGCTACAGCAATGTAGTGTTGGTGGGCACAAACCATGATGCCAACACTACTGCACAGTAGCAATGAGCTACTGCGCAGTAGGGTCAAAAGCAACCCGTGCACCACCAGGACTGTGCAGTAATGGCTGTTACTGCTAAAGCAGGTACTAAATGACTGCACAATAACAACTGTGCAGTTGGTTGCATATGTAGACGTGCCCAGTATGTATTAAACAGTTCTTATGCTTCTCTGCAAATTATGCCAGACTTTTTTCTTTAGTTCTCACGCTGGGGAATGAATGGCTGAAGTTAGGCTCCTCAATAAAGCATGTGAGAAGTCCAATAAAACTCAACAAGACTATTTCCATGGACTTCAAGTTAAGCACTTGAATAGTCTAATGGATTAGGACACTAATTCAATGAAAGTTCCAGCAATGGCTGGACGTTCCAGAGTGCTGATTATCCAACTGCTCCCATTGACTTAAATAGGAAATGAAGTGTACTTTTCAATTACACTCAATTTTTCAGTACTGAAAAACCACAGTGCATTTCAAAGCCTTTTGAAAATTATTCAGATCATAGCAATGGAAGTGAAAAAGACCTATTTTCAACTGTAGTAGCTTTGCCAAGCCTCACAGTCATTCACTGACCTCCCTTTCCTCTCCCTGCAGCATTTAATAGCTTTGAGAATTTCTATCATGCCTCTTTCTCACCCATCCGTCCAGTAGTTATGAGAGAGTGCACATAATAGACTCTCTGGTGAGGTCTCAACTCAAGCTACACAAACTAAAAAGGTTTTGGCAAAAATTCTCTCAAAAGTAGATATATAAGAATCAAGTTTATTCCCTTGCATAACACATGGATCACCAACACTATATTGGCTTTAGTCAAACATGAAATAATCTTTCTAGTGACAGAGGATGGATTTGGAAGGGCCAGTTCCAAATCCATCCTCTGCCACTAGAGAGATTATTTCATGTTTGACTAAAGCCAACATAGTATTGGTGATCCATGTGTTATACAAGGGAATAAACGTTCTCAATTATTGGCTAGGATATCAGAAGATGTCAGAATAACCATGAAGTTCATTCAGCATAAAATATAAAACCCATTTTTCACCCTGGACTGCCAACAAATACTTTTAGAGTAAAACAAACACAGACACACCGAGACAGAGAACAAAAGAAAGTATCCTTATGTTCATTCACTATGTATTTTGGGTGTGCTCGGATACCACAATGATGATTGCTATATAAGAACCAAGAAAGAACAGACGGACAGACAAATACAACTGCTCATAATTTTTGTATTGAAAAGCAGCCTAATTGGCTACATGTTGCGGTCTAAATTTTTGGTGTCATAAACTCTTGTACCTGGTCTTACCGATTGATGAGTTTTGGAAGATTTTGATACTTGATTTACTATAGAACATGTATTGAGCAGTTCTTATGCTTCTCTAAGAATTAAGCCAGTCTTTTTGCTTTAGATCTCAGCCTGGGGAATAAGTGAGATCGAGTTTTCCAGCCTGGAGGCCTAATGGTCTGAGTACAGCAGTTGTATCCAGCAACTCCTACCTTTTAAAATTAAGCTATTTTCTGTTTTAAGGGTTTCTACCACTGCACATCACCTTAATACCTGAACACCTTCCATAGAAAGGGAATGTCTACACTGCATCAATGCAGTGTCATGATTACTGGAGCTAATCTGAATGAGAATTATCTAGTAATAGAAGCAGTGCAGCTAGGTTCATTCAATATTTTGCTTGGGCTAATTAGCTCTTGCTGAGAAGCTGTGTAAATTAGCCTGAGCAGACCACCATGCTAAACTCTGTAGTGCCATGTAGACACACCCAAAATAGCAAACAACAGTGAAATTATTATTGGATTGTATGGAGTTGGCTCATCTCAGCTTAGAGGAATGGCTTGAGGTAAGACATTTTATTTTTGCTGGTTCTTTTTTTTTGGTGGGTTGGAGAGGTAAAGTGGAGGGGGCAGAGAGAGGGAGAAGGGAGAGATGTCTGTTCTTTGTTCCTGATATTGACTCACCCCAGGGTCTTAACCGTGTCCCTCAACTTCCTGGCCTCAGCTTTCCCATCTATAAAATGTACAGTGTTACTCAGCTACCTACCTCACTGCCTTGTTTTGAATTTAGCTGGTTTCTCTTCATAAAGTGCTTTGAATATGGCAAACCCAATGATAAGAGTTACCATTTTATTACTTTATGGCTTCCATAAAACCAGGGCAGTTTTTTTTTGCCTTATTTTATTACTTCCTTTTGTACATCTAGCTTTAAGCAGAAGCAGTCAGAATGTCTAAAACTGTGTAAAAGAAAAGAACCATCTAAACATATTTATCCACTGTTTCTGAGCTGATTTGAGCCAAATAAGTTCTATTTTGAACACAGGCAGACAAAACTCTTAGGGTAGAGGCGATATCTTGTATTAGACCAACTAAAGAGTTGCAAATTTTTTTTTTTCTTTTCAAGCTTTTGGGCACACATACCCTTACCAGGCAAAGGAGAATTCAAATATTATAACATTTCTCCCAGGTAGAAAAGAAATTTCAGCTTGCAAAGGGGAAGACAGAGATGGCAGGGTCACTTTGCCCATTTGCCACCGCACCTGTACCCATCAAGTCAAGGTATCAGAAACAAGAAGCCCCCTAGCAGGCCTTTTACATATCTATCATGACCTACATACGGTACCTCTTTGTGACATCTTCATAGTACGTATCCTTGTCACCTCATCTTTGACTTTCCCTTCACAGTAGTAAGCTCCAATCGTTTCACCAGCTTGTTCTCTTTTCCACACCACTTTTTTGGCAGTTCCTCTCTTCTCGTCTTCAGTCACTTCCAGGGGGTTCTGGTGTTGGCTCATCAGGGCCTCGTAGTCTCTCCCGATGGTGACAGACTCACAGGGACGCCATTTGGCAGCAATACAGATAAGAGATGTTTCCGTGTTGCCCACTAGAGGGAATGAATTGATCAGCATCAGGTCCAGTGCTGCTTCCACTTTACCTACAAGCAAACAACAGGTGAGGAGACTTTACCGTAGGGTCTGAGTATTTCTTTTAGCTCTGATTGCTCGGATGGGGGTCTTTCAAAATAATGGCCAACTTCTCTGACTACCACCTTGCTGAGCTTTAAAGAGAAGAAAATGGCTGCATGTTCATTGTCTTTTTTTTACTGAGGCCAGATTGTGCCTCCAGATATATTGAAGGTTCTGTGTTGACACAGAAATGAGCCAGCCATCTGGCAACACGCTCCTGTCTCATTAGACATTTCCATCCACCAATCCCTACCAAGCCACTAGAACATCCCTTAAGACCAATATAGCCAGGGAACCAGAAGTAGAGTCAAAGGGAGAAACCTGCACTGCAATGGGTCCTTGTGTGCAGCTCCTACCAAACACATCCCTGTAGTATCTAGTCTCTGCTCTTAGAAAGCCATCCTATGTATTAGACATGTGTGATACCTATTTAATGGGGATATCCTACTTTCCGTTCAAATACCATTTACTATTACTTCTCTCATGCAATGAAGAGAGAAAACAAAAAAGAAGACAGACACATTTCTGTGGAGATTTGAGCTAGGTCCAAAAGCAGGACATTAGATCCAAAGAGCCAGCACATTGGGTTCAGAACTATATAATAAGAGCCAAGATGGATGGATTCCAGTACCTACAGGTCTGTCTCAATGAGCCCATTGTATTCCTGTATTGAGACCTTCTGAGCCAGCTCCTCACCTGCTTTGGACATGGTGGAGCCATACTCAACAGTGCAAAACAGATGTAAAATATTACCAAATCAGAATGCCAATTTATGCCTACTTTGCTGAGGCAAAAAGAATTATAAAAGATGTCAATGAGTGGATAATTCAGTCCACAGCTTACAATGGAGGGGAAAAATGATCAGACATCTGTCCCAAGCCAGCTGGCATATGATGCTAACATTACTAAGACATACCTGTGTTCATAGCCAACAGCACACAAGTGAATTGGCGGTGTCTGACAGCCTTTGGACTTGGCTATACCACAGCAGCACCAGGGCTCAGAGAGGATAGGGCTGAGGAGACCCCGCCGACTCAAGCCTACTGATGTGCTCTAGAGTTGGAGGTTCACCAGTGAAACCACTCCAGGCTTGTCCACCACTCAGGTCACAGGCCTATTGGAGACTGAAGGTTCAAGATTAGGTGCAGCAGAAGAGTTTGAAGTAGCCCTGTTAGAAAATTTCCACTTCTGGAGAACATCAGCAGATTGGGAACTATGTGCTGTACTTAGTCCCATATTCCTTAAGCCCCATGAACACCATGGTGTTGATAAGTCCTTTGATTCCCCAACTCAAATGAGAAAGTGGTTATGCATATAGTGGCCTGTGGCCCAAGCCTGGAGGAACTGACATGTCTAGAGTGTATAGAGAGATGCTCTTTTCTGCTCCACCACTAAACTCCTCCCTTGGTAAAAGTCCCTTTATCCTTAACCAAACCTTGCAAATTCTATACTGCTTGCTTTTTGCTCTAAGGTCATAAACCCACTTTAAAGCTAAAAAATAATCTTGTCACCTCTCTAATTTGTAATCTTGTGCTTTAAGCAACAGCCCTGACCTGACAAAGCTATCCCGTTTTAAATACCTTGGTGATGAGCACTATGGAAATATGATAGATCAAAGCACCATTACAATATTCATGCCTTAATAGTTTACATACATGTAAGCTACAGCACCCTCTCTGATTAACACTTTTCAAACAACAGGCATTTCCTTTTAATTTTGAAAGTCAGGGTAAGGAAAAAGGAAACTGCATATTTTTCCAGCTTAAACAGGGGAAATAATAGATTACTTTTAAAGTAACACCTTGATTTTCCAACTTCAGATTCAACTGCATGTTGTGGATACACAAACAGCCGCCATACAGCCAAAATTCAGTACCATTCAGGTTGCAACATTTTTTCTCATTTCAGGCAATGGGTGTAGCCTTAGATAAAAAGGTCACCAGGGCTCAGGGCTTACTTTAGTCTTTAAATGTGTGCGTGTGTGTATTCCATGCTTCAGGCCAAGGGAGGAGGTCCTTCTTTGCACTCAATGCCAACAGCTACTCAGGGGAACCTTGTATCTTAGAGCACATTGACATTAACCACGCCCAGCTGCAGTCACCACCCTTTAACATGCCAACCCAGATAACTTTAAGCAACATAATGGAGAAATGAAACCTCCTGGAAAGGATACAACAGCCATTAAAATAAATATTGTATAAAGCTAAGGGTCAGCAAAGTCAAGACATCCTGTAACACATTACAAAATGACTCCTTTGTATAAAGCTAAAGGTAAATAGACCCTGTGATCTTGTCTAGATTTATATGCATACTTTCATGTCTGGTTGTAATTACACAGGGCCAAATTTTGCAATTTTTACTGAAATGAATAGTTCTTACTCTTTATGCCCCTGAATCTCCTCTCACGTATACCAGTAGGAATCAGAAGTAGTCGTCTTGAAATCTGTATGTACAGATGAGATGGTTTCTACAATACTTATTTACAGGTTTCCCTTGCTTTATGCGGTATATGTGTTCCTGGAAAACAGTGCATAACTCAAAAACTAAGAGCCATCTAGTCTCTTGGCAGCTAGTCTCTCTTGTAAATTGTATCCAATCCTTTCCTACTTACCCTTGCTTACAATCCCTATTGTTATCCCTGTCCATTCCTTTCAATTTATTCTCCTCCCAAATCCTTTTATTTGTTCTTGTTAGTCTGTCTTGATTATTTCCCCTCACAAATAGAAATCTGTGTTTTCCCTGAGTCGTATGTCATCACTGTGCCGGAAAGCACAACATATATTACACACACATTTTGCAGCACACCAAACATCATGAAGCGTGCTGGAAAGGCAGGTGCTAGGTCTTCTGGCAGGAGAGGGAGAGGGGGAAGAAGGAGAGCAGCAAGTTCCCCCTGGCCCAAACACAGACGTGCCCTCTTTTCTGGCAGTGATAAGTCTTCTGCTGCTAGTGGGAGCAAGGTTGTGGTAGCAGTGCCTGCACCTGCACCACCACCACTAACACCACTAACCAGCAGCAGCATGACATTCTCCACCCAGTTTAAGTTCCCAGCGTGAGCCTTCCAGTGCCAGAGGAGGAACTGGATCTGGAAGCAGAGGAGTTGAGGACCATAGCAAAGGAAGTTCTGGGGAAGGAGGGAAAATCTGAGTTTGTGCTCCACAGCCCTCAAAGTTCCCCTAGAGGCAGGTCCCCTTCTCTGGAAGGCACTTCAAAGGAGGTCGTGGGGGCAGGTGGCTTAGCTCCTCCTATTGTTGTGCTTCTGCCTGTTGAGGAGGGGAATAAGGCAGAATCCCTACCCACAACCCAGAAGCAGGTGGGGAGTGTAGTGTGGGATCATTTTGAGGTGGCAAATGATCTGAGGTATGCTACCTGCCAGCACTGGCAAAGGCAGATCAGCTGGGTCAAGGACATGAAACACTTTGCCACCACAGTGATGCTGCTACATCTCATGCAGCAGCATCCCTTTGCCCTTATTCCTCCCTTGTCCCACCAGTGGGAGTGTGCCCAAAAAGAAGTCCCCCTCTTGCTCCAAAGTCTCTGTCCCCAAGAAGCAGAGGCAGGCCACCCTGGACAAGGGGAGGAAAGCTGCAGACAAAGGGGGATGTGTTACTAAGGAGAGCGAGGTCACCCAGAGCATTCGGAAGATGCTTGCTCTGAGAGGCCAGCCCCTCTCCTTTGTTAGTGTCCAGGGTTCAGGTGGCTCATAACACTCATGGCCCTGCATGCACCACCTTTAGCAGGACTGCGGTGCCCTCCCTGTATGAGGCATGCAGGGAGTACTTGAGGGAGGAGCTGAGCAAGGCAGGACCACAGGTAGCTTTGCACTTTACCTCAGACATCTGGAGCAACCAGGATGGAGATCATGCCTATCTCTTCCTCACAGGGCACTGGTGTGATCAGTCAGGGCGTCGGTAGGCTGTCCTTCAAGCGGAGGTGATGGATGGGTCCCACATGGCAAGGGAGATCATGGTGGCCATGAACTACATGGTGAAATGGTGGCTCATCGGGCAGAGTAAGCTCACCCATGGGTTCATGGTTACTGACAATGGGACCAATATGGTCAAGGTGGTGTGTGATGCCAACTTTGCTGGCATCCACTGTGTGGCATACAAGTTCCACCTCGTGGTCAGGGATGCCTTGGAGGGGTACAGGGCTCCTAGTGACGGTGCTGTCACTACCAGCCAGCTTATTTCTGGAAGGAGGTGGCAGACCTCCTTCCAGAGTCCTTCCTTCCAAATGCAGGAAGGTGGCAGGCTACTTCCATTGGAGTATCAAGGGGGGCAAAATGCTGCGGGACAAGCAAGCAGAGCTGAGCGTCCTACACCACAAAATTATGCAGGATGTGGAGACTTGGTGGAATTCCACATACCTGATGCTCAAAAAGCTGGTCAAGCAACAGAAAGCCATCCATGAGATGGCCTTGGTTGGGAAGATTGGGATCAGTAGCCCCCTTAACAAAACAGGGTGGGATACTATCTCCCAGATCTTGGTGGTCCTCAAGCCATTCCTCGAGGTCACTGAGACCCTCAGCACTGGCGATTCCCTTGTTAGCCAGGTGATCCCCATAGTGAAGGAGCTTGAGAATGAAATGGAGAAGTTCCAGGATATCAGTGTTCCTGGTGGGGACAAGCCACTTTCACCAGAGGTGCAGGCACTGGTGAAGCAGCTGAAGGAGGGCATCAAAAAATGGCTGGATCCATTGTGGTCCATGTGCTTACGGGCACACATGACCAAAGGGTGAAGGGGATTGTCTGCAGCAGCAAAACCCTCAATCACTGGACAGCGGTTCTGGTGAACAGAGTCAGGACAGAAGGACACAGGCAGGGGGACGTGGAAGAGGGGGAACCACTTTCTTGTGCCAGCACTCCAACCACAAGCCAATCTCCTCCACCACAGCTACTGCCATTGTGGGCCAAGGGCATGGATTCAATGTTGGGGTCCAGAGGCACCAGACCCCACCATCAAGCAGGTAGTATGGAGGCCTCGGTGGCTACTTATCTTGCCAAGGATGTGGAGGCTCTGCACTGCAACCCCCTGGCCTACTGGGCAACCCACAGCCAGGTGTGGCAGGATCTGGTCACGGTTGTCCAGGAACACCTGTCCTGTCCACCGACCAGTGTTCCAAGTGAGAGGGTATTTAGCATTGCTGGGGATGTTGTGACAGCACACCACACCTCCTTGGATCCTGGTTTGGTGGAGCAACTGGTATTCCTGAAGGTGAACCTCCCACTGCTGGGGTTCCCCAAGCTCCACGTGCAGATGCACTGAGTGCCACCCTCCTCACTCTGCACCTATTTGCTTTTTTTATTTGCTTTCAGAACCTTGAGGTGCACTTTCACAGAAACCCCTCTACCATCTGCCTGAAACCTGGTAGGCCTCATGCCCACATGAGGGGCTACCATCCCTGCAGCATTCATCCTGCTCTGCCTTAACACACACAAGTGATACAAGTTTTGCTTTCAACAATTTGAGATGCACTTTCACAGAAACCCCTGCACCTATATTCTTGAAACCTGGAAGGCTTCATGCCCTCAGAAGGGGCTACTATCCCTACTGTTTTCATCCAAATTTGCAAGAAAATGACAAAGTTATAGGTATTTTAGTGATTCCCCATTATAGTCTTTGGTCGAATCTCTGAATCGGTGCTGAATCTCCGAATCAGCTGAATCAAATCAGGACGGTGATCCAAATCACCAAATCACTATCCCTCCAAATCGGCTGAATCCAAATCCAAATTAAATACTTGCTGCTTCATACAGGCCTACTGTATATAGTTTTGTACATATGGTACATATTGGCTATATTCTGCAAGTTTGCACACTCTATTTAGTCAAGAGATCTAATTTGATATGTACCAGCTGAATGTCCGGCCCATACTTGACCAGATCTAAACAGAGAAGGGCCTGAATTCACTTTTAACTTCTCTGAACTTTTAGATTCAAATCTGGATTGAACTCCCTTCATGAAAAAGATTCCACTTGAGTGGTTTAGCTGAGGCAGGATTTTAGCTTGCCATTACCATGGGGGATGAATTTCTGTGGTGCTTGCCTAGTTTAGCCTATTGGCACAGGGCTGTGGCTCTGGCTTGCCATACTGGAGGTCATGAGCAAAAACCTGGGAGCCAAAATATAGAAGTACCCTGGAGGACTGGATCTTGTTACCCAAGAAGGTCCTGACAGTTCTCCATACTTAATGTGCTTGGTGCAAGATGCTACTGAATCTACTACTTTCGTGGCCATAGATTTAAAATCCAAACAAACATAATTGCATTCTTCATTGTGAGAGTGTCTTAATATCTCAAGTAAAAGCAGCAGGATAAGCTACTTGTCTAAGCTTTGATACCTGTGCAATATGGGTGTCAAAAGAATGGTAATACTTTATAACCAAATTGCATTTCCCTTGAAAAGGCGTACATTAATGACTAACCACAAAGTATAGGACAACTGAGAACCAGATCCATAGATCATCTAAGTACAGTATGTGACTATCCTGGGATAATTAAGAGTTTGTCCATCCACAGATCTTTAGTCCTCGAGGCCAAAATCTTATGGTTATAAAATATTTCCAGTGGAGGTGAAAATGCCATTCAGGCGAAAGTTCTGATCTGATGAAACCTGCACCTTTCTTAGGGCCAGATCCTGCAAAATACTGAATATCTCCTAGAAGGAGCTAAGCTCTTCCAATTCTTACTGACTCCAGGCTTCTGAGACAATTGGACTTGCAAGGCTTGAAGGCACTGGATCACACTCCAATGGCACTGGATCAGGCCATTAGCTCCTCTTGATTTAAGAGAAAGTGTATCAGGCTGTAATGTGTGCCTTGGCTACAGCAACCTTGTTTGCACAGATGCCTTGATCAAATCCTATTGTCTTTAATCAGGTGAAACTTCCACTTGGCAAAATTGAACCTCAACGCTCATGGGAGTTTTACCCAAGCTGGGATGGGATACAGGCTATGGGATTTAGCTTTCTGAGAACACAATAAACATGGAGAGGAAACAGCCTGCATCTGTATCAGTGAAGAACCTATGTATTTCCTTGAAACAATTCTTTGACTCCCGCCCTTCTCCTTGCAGGAATGACCTCTGCTTGAGAGCAAATTGCTGTATGTGCAAAGGGGGTTGGGAAACACACAGGAAACTAGCACTAGAAATGGGAGGGGGAGCTTATAGAGAATTCATGCCAAAACAGTATTATAACAGAGTTCTGGTTGCTCAACGTGGCCTTGGCCCTTCCAGAATGGGGAAAGTTGCTAATCTGAATCCTCTGAAATACAGAGATAAAGTACTCTCTTATACACTGAACCCCACAACCTTGATGCTGCCCTGGCAGGGACAGCAGCTGGCCATGTGAGTGTAAAGTGCTGAGTGCTGTGCACAACTCTGCACTGACCAGGGGTATGTTGATCTAAATGCCCACTCATGCAGGCATTCAAAGGGTTTAATTTGGGCAAAAACTGTTGTACCCAATCTAACCTAGTTCACCTCAGGCAGTGTCCTAACTTAGACCAAGAATGGGTTAGTCCAATCTAGGAAGGGGTTAACCTGATCTCATGAATGCCTACATGAGTTCACATCACAGCCCTTCAACTGGGAAATCCCAGCCACTGGGTCTAGCCCCAGGACTGTGGTGTTCCTAACCCCCCATTCCAATCCTCATGGGCTATTTTTAGCTCCCCTCCACTCCCCTGACTGACCAACTCCTCCTGTGCCCTACCGACCCACCAACACCACCATCAGAACCGCCAGCACCCCCCCCCCAACCCCCACCCCCCCCCCCCCACCCTGCCAGCGCACCCCCCCAACCTCCCAGGCCCCCTTGACCCTGCCAGCCCTCCCCCCCACCCCACGTTACTTACTTTGGGGTCTCCATGCCATTCCCAGCAGAGGCAAAAAGCTGTATAGACGACTCCTGGTCTAGTTTTAGGCATCTTAAAGCAAGCTGCCTAAACCTAGACTGGGTGCAGAGAACACTTATTCAAATCCAGAGAGTGCACTGTCACCCACTGGGCTATGGCTGGTAGTACTGATATAGGGGATACTTACTTCAGAGAGCACCAATTCTCTACTCAACTGGAGCTCATCCCCCTTGTGTAGTCTCAAAGGCTACATATATTGCCAGACACCCTACCTGTCCTCAGCATTGTGCTGTTTTTCTACTGAGGAACAGCAGTACACATCTTTACATTTTCATAGCTAGACCACATGCTCCTACAAAGAGCATTTTAAATATTATTCCCCCAGTGTGGAACAGGGAGGTAGGTCCTAGCTGAGGTCAAAGTCTGAGTAATCTCAGACTAAAGCAGCACTATAATATGAGCTGCAGATCTGAGTTTGCAAATGTTGGAAGAATGGGGAAAATGTAATGGTTTGCCTTTTTTTTTTCTTTGGCACTCTCTCTCTGAAAATGCCTGTCCAAATAATTCCCAAATTGCAGTGCTAACTAACCTTCACCTGCCCCTGACAAGGCCTGGACATTTTCAAGATAGTCCTGACAGACACTGGGATATTGAACTTTGAGTAAAGAGCTGATTAACCAGAAATCTCTGCTCAACATCAATTATGGATCTGCTGTCTCTCCTTTTGCTCTCTCTACTTCTCCTTCACACTCGGGGCAATTTTACATGTGTCCGGCGGTAGGGGAGGGGGCACTTTAACTAAAGCGGCTCCAAGTGCTGTTCTAATTAAAGCCCCAGAGCATCTCATGTGTCAGCGTCCCCAAGCTTCAAAATGGTGGCAGGGACATTTCATCTAAAGCTTGTTGAACAGTGCACTGGAGCAGCTGTGTACAGGCACCCCCAGAGTCTATAAGTCAATCTTACCAAGTCAGGCAACGGCATCTCAAGAACAGCTCACAAGTCCACATCAGTTGTGTCCTGAACTGAAATCAGTGTGGTGCCATCTGTACAGTACTGTAGGCAGGATAATTAGCGTGAGGGCAGACTCGCTGGCCCTGGCACTCGGCAATACTAATTACCCCAATAAATGGCACATTTATAACATAGCTAGGCCAAAAGAGAAGTCTGACACCGTTAAAGGAAAGGCAGAAAAAATATTGACTATATATGTGATCATGTGATCTGTGCTATATAAGTTCTAAGAAATAACAAGGAGGGAAACAGGGAAGGAAGGCAGCAGTGGGAGGGAGGAAAAGAACTTAGGAAGATAAAAAGGTCTAAAAGGGAATCAATCTTTCTTTCATTTGTTAGATTGTTTTGGAACAAACTGGTATGATTTGGGGCTGATAATCTGCCATGCCAATGATTTAGGTTGCTGACAGATGTGCATCTCCTCATCCTAACTCACGGTGTTTCACAGAAAGCACTATGAGCTGGAGTGACTACACCCCCTCCACAACCCAACAGACATTCGCTTGGGTTAGAGGTGCGGGGGATTGAGCTCCATTTTGGAGCTGATACAGGAGGAGCTGCCAGTTTTCAGTCTCTCTCCCCTAGTTCTGCTTCCCCCGCCCACAGTTGCAGTGCTGTCTGCAGGAAGGGAGAGAGAGAAAGGAGAGGGAGCTCTAGGGTAGGTTTGCCCAGCATGAGCTGGAGGGGTGGGGAGGACAAACGGATTGGAGCCCCCTGCAGGGATAGGGCTGGGCTACACTAGCCCAGCCCCAATTGTGTGCAGGGACAGACAGAAGTTAATGAAGGTGCTCCAAATTACATGAGGGTTCGTTTGTTGCAAGTCTGAGCACTTTTAAAGCACTCTGCAGCCATGAACTTCTGTCAGGGCATGGCTGTAGAGTGCTTTCAAGGGGCCTACAGCATGACAGATGTCACTTCTGCAAGCACCCTTAATGCCTTTTTAATCCTGAGTAGCCTATGTTGGTTCCTTAGATTCCTTTGCAGAATAATGGGTGTGTCCTGTCTGGATGCCTTTTTTTTTTTTTTTTTTTGTACATGTTATAGTCCATAGACCTCTGTCATCTTTGTTCTGTGTTCTGTCCATATTAGGGTGAATTTACACATTACACTTACACCATACTAAGGGTACTTAAAATGCAAGCATCAACATGTTAAACCTTGTTAATGTGTGCTAAGTGCCCTCTGAGCATCTCAAAGATACGCCATTTCAGGCAGAGGTTAACTCTGGGCTATGCTACCCAGCTCACGTTAGGGTAACTTCAGTCTGCTCCATGGAGCTAAAATAAGCAATTTGTAGTCCTTCAGCATGCCAGGATGCACCACTTCTAGCCCCTGCCCCTGTCCCCCCAAAGTAGGGATACAGCCCAGATACCTTGGCTCCTAGCCATGTCCCTGCTCACCACCTTTTTACTGGCAAGTCAGAGCTGTGCAGACAAGAAATGGTATTAACCCTTCACTGCTTATAGCACATTCTTATTTTAACACTGATTAACATTCCACAGATTTAGTAGGTTTAAGTACAGTGTGTAACTTCACCCTAATTACAGAGGGCTGTGTAGCACAGAGACACCATAGACACTCAAGCAACATAAGCAGTCTAGGTGCAGTAACCCGGATATCTCTGTAGGACAATTTTTCCTACAGTGTGCTATACACTTATCTTGTATTTAGTTCATCCGAATGTCTTTTCTGGCCCTTCCCTTGTTCTGAAGGGAAGCTCTTTATTGCTTTTATGGAGAGAGGTTCCTTTGAGGGTACTTATTTAGTACACAGAGACCAACTAGGCTGGGTTCCTCCGTGCTCCAAGTACAATTAAGGCCTATCCTCAAAGGAGAACTCCACTTGGAGGCAGGAAATAACAGCACAGGAAGAACTGAAAGAGGATTTACAGAGTCCTCTCAGAAAAAGGCAATTGCCCACAGCTTGAATGAACTGTCATATAGTTTCTGGCAATGCGGCTATACGAAATGAGACAGCTATAGGTACCTAGGCAGAAATCCTCACCAAAGAAGCCAGTGATAAAATTCGTAATCTGGACCAGCTTTTAACAACTGGTTAGAAATGGTTATGCCCAGGCACCAGTTTACTACCTAAAACTTTTCTTCAATTTTTTTCTTAGAAAATCTTTCCAGGACTCAGACAATTGTCTCTGTGTGATTGGAGCCTAAGATTCTTTCCCACCCTGTACACAAATATGTGGACTTAAGGAACCTAAGTGTGATTCTATGATTGCATCTACACATATGCTTTACTGTGGAGTTGACTAATTAGCTCTGCAGTAAAGTGTCACAATCTACATGTACACTGGTATTAGGGCACAGTAAATTTATTAACTCCATTGTAAGACAGTACTGTTGGAGACAGTACTATTCTATGGCAGAGTAATTTACTCCACTGAAATGCACATGTAGGTGGTGACAGGGGCTGGCTGGACACAAGGGTGCAAAAGGGTGGGGGTTGCCAACTTCCTAGCTCTGCACTTCAGCACTCTTGTGCCCCAGCCAGCCCCTCCACCACCGGATACCACCACCCGAAGCCTGCAGTTAACCCCACAGGCCACTACCAAACTGGGGCTGCTCTGCCCCAGCTCAAAGTGCTCAGTCCCAGGCACACATCCCAGGCACATATGCTCAGTCCCAGGCACACGTGTAGAGACAACTCAGTCTCTTGACGCGTGACAGGACTGTAACGGTCCCTTAGGTCTGCATAAGAAGGCTAAGAGTGCATTCATGGAGTTATGCTATTGTATGACCTGATCCCTACAGAGAAAAGGGTCTCATGCAGCTTGTTTTTCTGCAAGAGTCTGATGGTAAAAATGCTTATTATGGATAAAAGTTTTTTTATGGTACATTCCACCCACATTTGAAGGAACGGGCTCCTGGTGCTAAGAAGAGGAGAAAAACAATGATAAAGTGAAGACAAACACCAAGTTGTTGATGAAAAACAGAAAATTGGCCTAATTGGTACATAGCAAAGGACTATAAATATTACCCCCCCCCCTTTCCCCTTATTTCTCTTCTTCTCCCCTTTCTCTTCCTGTCCCCTCCTCCTCTTTCCTTCCCCTCACTCCAACAATGTCTGAGAACTGAAGATATCTGATCTCCCTTCAGGGAACCAGAGCCCACTTTGAGATGCCTGGCCAGCACTCAGTGTGTGTATTATTAGGACTGGTAATATACAGTTACTTGCTTGCTAAGATTGTATCTTGTTAAGATTACTGAAACTGCTAAGATTATATTTATATGCATGCTTGGAGTTAATACTTTATAATGCTCAATAAAACTGATTTATTAAAGAGATAACTGAGCTCTCCTTTGGAAAGAGAAAGAGATAACTAAGCTCTTCACTGGAGAAAACTGAAGCATACTTTAAGGCAGTATTGATCCTGCTCTTTGATGCTTTTTGTAACTCAAGCTTAAGAGTCAGACAATGAAGGGTTACAAAAGTAGGTGCATTAATGGATTTTCATGATGGAATATTATCAGATTTGGGCACCTAGTGGATGGAACAGAATCTGGCTTTTACTGCTTGCAAGTAACTGTTTACATTTTTGCTACAATATAGACAAAAGGGTCCCTCTAAATATGATGAGTTTTCCTCTGGTATACCCTCTTTAGCATCAGTGGAAGTTGTAAGCACTGAGGAGTTTGTAGGATATGGCCTCCAGTCCAAGGCAGGAATTTAGCTGGGGAAATAGGCATCTCTGGGGAGGAAGGATCTTATCTATGAAAAATCTCAATATGTAAAGCCCACTCTTTTATCATCAGGGCTGGAGTCTGTATCACTGAAAGGAGATTATAATACAATAAGACCAATAGATTTACATTGTCCGTTATGTGACTAAGAAAATAAATATTTTAGCAACAACCTTGGGGTATGACCATAAGCCAAAGAGATACCCTACCAACAGGGCAGCTAAAATCTGTGCTAGGTCTTCATTGCCAAAGCATGGATCTCACAAGCAGTTTAGTATTAGAACAGCTGAAGCATATTCATTATATGATTTATAACTATGGGATTTAAGATTACTTTGGAGCATACTGAAAATATATGACTCAGTTTGCCAAGCCACCTACCCCTCTTATTTTGAGATTCTCAAAAAAGGTCACAAAAGCAGAAGTCAATATTTAACAAAGGGGTGACCAACCTGCAGCACACATGCCACAAGTGGCACTGACATCAGAAGCATCTGTGTACAGCATGCACCAGATCAGGAAGAGGGCAGGGAACAGAAAGCAGAGCATCAGATCAAGCAGGGAAAGGAGACTGGAATGGCACTTGGGGAAAGTGTGGGGATTAATTTGTGGCATACCTGCCAAAAAGGTTGACTCCTACCGATTGAAAACAAAATGTTTGGCCTTTCAGGATTTCTCAGTATGTCTTAGTTTGTCTGCTTAGCTTTTCCACTGCAATTCTTCACACTGTCTTTGTGTTTTGCATAGTAAAGACCGCATTTTAAACAAACAAATAATGATTTTAAAAAATCTCTTTAGGAATCAAGATTCTGGCAATTTTGTTGAGAAAGTAATGGAATCTGACAGCTTCTCTGGTAAACCTTTAGAAAGAAGTGAAGTAGTAATTCTTATTACAATTACAATAGGCATAGTGTTGAATTAATCTGTGCTCAAATGTATGTTCATCATTTTATTCAGTCTTGGAAAGAAATGAACCATTTATGGATTCAAGCTAGGGGTGCACCGATAGAGATTTTAAGGGCAAATACTGATAGCCGGCATTTAAGGAGGATATTGGCTGATACCAATCCGATTTCCAATACAGCTGCCATGAGGTGGTCAGTCTGGTGTGGTGGAAGGGGAGGGGGGGCAGATCAACGTCCCGCACCGTGAGGAAGGGGGAGGCGCTGTGCAGTTGGGGGGGGG
>NW_005842177.1:1448610-1471264 GCF_000455745.1 Alligator sinensis
GGTGCCAGGAGCGGTCCCCCCCCCACCACGAGCTGTGCCTTCCTCTTATGCTGCCCCGCCCCAGCTGAGCAGGGGGCATGGCTCTGCCCCTCCCCCCATCCCCCTTTCCTCCCCCATCCCCTTCCGACTTACCAGCTGGAGGCAGCTCTCCACACTGCCGGCTCTGCTCCGTGCTGCGCTATGGCTGCGCACAGTACAGGCATTTATTGGCCAAATTATTGGCCTCATTGGGCCGATATCCAATATAGACAATTGTCTTTATATCAGTACCAATCTGATATTGGACCAGTGTATCAGTGCAAGCTTGTCCCATTCCTTAAAGGGATAATAAAAGCCTTTGCCAGTAGAGATAATGGAAAAATAAACCCAATGTTTTGCCAACCTTCCCCCCCCCCACAAACCCATCACCTTGTGATAACTTTGGAGGGTATTGGCTAAATTTGAAACTCTAAGTAAATATTTTGTCAAAATTCTGGAATTGAAAGATGTTCCCATATCTAGTGATGTAAAGATTCCTCATACAGAATTGGGCTATAAGTGCAGTTTAATGATAAACAGTTCTATTGCTTATTTTTATGTATTCTTGTCTATATTTAAAGACAATGAAGCATTTTTATGTCCTAAAGAGATCTAGATGCCTAACTTTTTCTGTGACTCAAAGATAACAATGACCCATATTATTTCACTTCTGAGTCGGATTCTTGCACCCAAACTACTTTCATGAACAAACTAAGTTCCATCCTGACAACTGTCTTTTTGCAGGAAAACAAAGCTGATACATCATTGTTTAGAAATGACTGTTGCTCAAATGGAACAAGGCTGCCTCCATGACTCAATAGCAAGAAAAGACCAAATTAAGACTATTGCTTATAAATAGCAGTAAGGAACAAAATATAACAAGTCAGATGCTTTAGAAACATTTGGTTGTAATCAGTGGAAAGAATCCCATTGACTTTTAGAGTTAACAATCTAAAGCTAACACCACTTGTTTCCTTCCTTTCTGTTTTCTACGTGTGCTTGGAAAACCCATCTACATGTGTATTGCAGTGGAATAAATTACTCTGCCATAGGATAGTACTGTCTCCGACAGTTATGCTGATGCCTGGATTCTATGGTATTGATTATATCTCTCAGAACACTGAAAGATCTTTGCTCTTGAAGCAGGAAAAGTTTGGCATTTTCCTCTGTTGGGATAAGTTATCATTGTGGTGATAACTCCCAACAGTAAGGGAGGCACTGGGGTCTGAGCCTGAAGAATAAAATCAGTTCTCCTACATTCTGGGGACATCTACATGAGATGCTTTACTGTACATTCGAGCTAATTACTGCATAGTAAGCATCACCGTCTACATGTGCTGACCTTACTGTGCAGTAATTTACTTCAAAGGGAATACTCACATGAATAATGGTTGCAGGATCAGATTCAAGTAGCTGTAGACAACACCATCACCATCTAGTGCTGAACTTACTATGCCGTAACTTACTGCACAATAAGGGTCAGCACGTGTAGATAGTGACACGTACTAGGCAATAATTAGCTCTATTGCTCAGTAAAGTGTCTCATGTAGGTGCACCCAGTGTAGAATACAACCAAATGTCTTGAAGGTTGATGCAAGTGGGAATTGCCATGCTCCTGTCAGCTCTGATCATGGTGCAGACAGAGATGAATATGTCTTATGGAAGGCAACCGCAGAGGAATGGTATATCAACAAAACACGAGAGGAAGGGAAGGGGTGTTCTCTACAGTTACATGTATCTGATCCTGCAACTATTATTCATATGAGTATTCCCTTTCCAGTTCTAAGACTGTTCTCAGAAGTAATTCTTGCAGGACCTAGACTTAAATGAAACAAACCATTAAATGGATGAAAAAAATTATTTTAAGGGAGAAAGGTTGGAAAATACCCATAGTTCAGCTGAATCCAAAGTATTTGTTTTGGTCTGTCTGTTCCTATTCTATGGAAAGTGGAAGTTAACTTAGTGTAGTTTATCTCTGAGTGTAACAGGGTTAAATTATCACGGTTTATTCCCACTGACCAGACGGTGGAAGCCAACAGACAAAATAGTTTCAACAGATCAGCTGATGTGTAATCATGAGTAGTAATCACCGTGGTCAGAATTCAGCCTGATATACCAGTCATGTTTGACACCCCTGACCTAAACAAATTGTCTTTGGTCTGCAAAGCAAATTGATCAAAAACAGCTGTTTAACTGCTTGGTGGCCATAGAACTTATCAGGGACAGTGGATAATAAATAGATTTTCAATGCAATCAGGTATCTGTTGCTTCTTATAGGCTGGGGGCAGAAGTTACACATAAACCAGTTTAAGTGATTGAAAACCAGTTCAAATGCATAATACAACCATGGGTTGCAGAAGGCTGGGGCTAATGAGGCTAAGCCCCCCCAAACATGGGGCAGTTTTGGCAGTGCAGAGGGCCACAGGGCAACTGGGCATGGACTCTGGATGGCTGCAGCAGGGGACACACAGCGGCACAGAAACCCAGCCACAGCCTTCACACAGTCAGGATTACAGCCTGGCAGCATGTGGAGCACTGCCCACCACAGCAGGCAAGTTTGTGAAGAGGAAGGGGCATGGGGAGAGCCAGACTGAGGCCCCCACAGTGCAGGAGGGACTGGAGCAGAGGCAGGGGTAGGGGCTGGGGTGAATGGGGCCCCAGGGTAGGTCATGGGACAGTTGGAGCCCAGGCAGCTTGCCCAGGGGTGTGTGTGTGGGGGAGGGGGGTTCTGCTGCTGTGCACACCCCAAGGGAGGCATGGGGGCATGTGCCCCCTGGACTTTTGTGAGAGGCAGAGGTGGGCTGCCACTGTGGGCTGGGTTCTGCATCCCACTGCTGCTGCCTTGAGAGCTGCATGATGCTATTTGCCTGCTGCCATGTGCCACCCTCACTCACTGTGGGGACTTAGATCTAAACCCCGCCATGACCTTTCCCTCTCCCCCTGCCCTTCCCTCCTCCACAGTCTTACCTGCTTGGTGGTATGTGTGTGTGTGTATATGTACTCAGCCCCCCAAATAATATTTTCTTTCTCTATGAACACAACAGAAGTTCAGTCCACATAAACTTCTTTCAAACTGGCTGAAACTGGTTTAAGATAAACCTGCATGGATGTCGTATCAGATTTAATTGATTTAGGTTAAATTAGTATATGGAAATTCTGTCCCAGATCCCCTACAGATTCAAGTTAGCTCACAGTCCTCCAGCATCTCAGGATGCTTTGCATCTCCCCTGTAAACCCTGCCTTGCAGTGTGGGCGGGCTAGCCTTGGCCCAGGGTTTTTGGTTTCTCCTCTCCAGTTTTTGGATCCTGTGTGCTCCAGCCAATCAGGGAGGTGTGCTCTAACGCGCCACACCCCCCCAGCTATTGGCGTGAGCCACTGCAGTCAGGTGAGTGCATGTGATGAAGAGAGGAAAGAGCCTCTTCACAGACAGGCTCACTAACCTAGTGAGGAGGGCTGTAAACTAGGTTCACTGGAGGATGGAGACCAAAGCCCTGAGGTAAGTGGGGAAGCAGGAGACCTGGAGGAAGAACAAGCGGAAGGAGGCAACAGGGGAGGTGCTCTCATTTATTTCCTGAGAAATCAGGGCAATCAACTAGTTACCTCAGGTACCTGTACACAAATGCACGGAGCCTGGAAAATGAGCAGGAAGAATTGGAAATCCTTGCACAGTCACGGTACTATGATGTGATTGGAATAGCAGAGACTTGGTGGGATAGCTCACATGACTGGAGCATTGTCATAGATGGGTACAAACTGTTCAGGAAGGACAGGGAGGGGAGAAGAGGAAGAGAAATTGCACTTTATATGTAGAAGAGCCATATGATTGCTCAGAGCTCTAGTACAGAGCTGGAGATAGGCCTGTTGAGAGTGTCTGGGTTAGGGTCAGAGGGGAGAGAAAGAAGGGTGATCTGCTGTAGACCACCAGACCAGGAGGAAGTGGTGGATGAGGCTTTCTTCAAAAAGCTAGCTGAAGTTTACCCATTACAGGCCCTGGTTCTCATGGGGGACTTCAATCACCCTGCCATCTGTTGGGAGGGCAATACAACAGTGCGCAGGCAATCCAGAAAGTTTCTGGAAAGTATTAGGGACAACTTCCTGGTGCAAGTGCTGGAGCAGCCAACTAGGGGCTGTGCTCTTCTTGACCTGCTGCCCACATACAGGGAAGAATTGGTGGGAAATATAGTAGTGGTTGGCAACTGTGACTACAAGATGACTGAGTTCAGGATCCTGAGGAAAGGAAGGAAGGAGAGCAGCAGAGTAACGATGCTGGACTTCAGAAAATCAGGCTTCAGCTCACTCAGGGAATTCATGGGCAGGATCCCCTGGGAAGACTGAGGAGGAGAGGAGCGCAAGAGAGCTGGCTGTACTTCAAAGAAGCCTTACTGAGAGTGCAGGAACAAGCCATCCTGATGCACAGGAAGACTAGTGAGTATGGCAAAAGACCAGCTTGGCTTATCAGGGAACTGTTCAGTAAACTAAATCACAAAAAAGGCAGCTTAATAAGAAGTGGAAACGTAGACAAATAACTAGGGAAGAATATAAGAGCATTGCTCAGGCATGCCGTGATGAAGTCAAGAAGGTCAAAATGCAACTGGAGTTGCTGGAGTAGTGGATCTCCAATTAAGCAGTTAAAATATATGCAATTTTTAAAATACCAGTATATAGTTGCATCATATAGTCTGATGAATTAGTCATAAATTCTGCAAATACATTAATATTTGCAAGGTAAAGGCCAAACCCAAAGAAAGGAACAAAGGCCACCAAAAAAGCATTTTAGAATTCACCAATATATTTGCTTTCCAACTTATGCTATAACCATGGGAAAACAACCATTTTGAGGTCCCAAGAGCTATATTTGCAAATTTAACTTCATTAGCCAGTCACCTTCAGTTAGCAACAACATCTTATATATTCAAAGTCACCAAAGGCATTCCAGCAAGGATGTTACTTTTCCCCATTTAAGCTATTTATTTATTCAACCAGGACAGTTACATGACCCTGGTAGTGAGGTTCCCTCTGCACTTCCCCAATATTACCATACTGCTGCTGTGCTTGAGTTTCTGACAATGATAAGTAGAAAATACCCCTGAAATAATTATTTTCTAGGTTTTTCCCTTTTATTATTATGAAAGTATTTTATTCCATCTAGGCTCTGTAACTCCACCCCTTACTTTTTAGAAAACTTGATTAAGGGACCCAGAACCCAAGCTGTGCCACCATTTCTTTAAAAAACCAATATTTTGTTGCCCATCAATTTAGGAGATTACATAGATGAGCTATAAAATTGACTGAAGTATATGGGAATCCAAGGGATTTGACTCTCCTCTTGCACTAGTATTATGCCAGTATAATTACATTAGTTTGTGGGCATTACACCAGGACAAATGAAACAAAAATGCTATGTCTTAATGAAACAAAAATCAGAACCAGTGGGTGCGTGTACATGTGCAATTAATGTGCCTGGATATACTCTAGCTCAATCTAAGCCAGAGTAAACTAATCTTGATGTCACCGTCTACACGTATATTTAAGCTGCAGTAATTTATTGTGGCATATGACAGCATCTGTGTAGATGCACCCACGTGCAAATGTTGCTGGGTGGATTTACTCTAGAGCAATTTCCTGCCCCCCACTGCCCAACTCACTGGGAGCAAATTTGCTTTTGGTCGGCCATCTACACCTGCAAGGTAATTTATTCTGTAGTTAACTTGCTACTTGCATTTGCCGCTAGCTGCTCCACCGGCAGATCAGGGCAGGGGGCTGAGACCTGCCCCCCTCCCCTGCAGTTCTTTCCAAGCCCCCTACCCCCGATTAGGGAGCTGGGGCTTGGAGCTTCCTGCTGCCAGGGTAGAGAGACATTGTCTCTGCCCAGCTCTGCCACTGGAGCCCACCCCAGCAGCAGGCAGCTCTTGGGGGCAGGGAACAATCTCCCATCCCCTGCCAGGAGACAGCTGTCTCCTAGCCCTCCCTGCCAGCCCCTGGGCTAGCATGCAGGGGGAGCTCCCCCTGGCTGCTGCAGGGGGCTGGTACAGGGCCAGAGGGGGTGGGAGTGGCTGCTGCCAGGAGCACCAAATCTTCTCCCAAATCACTGCACCTGTAGATGGCTGCCCAGTAATTTACTCTAGAGTAAACCCACCCCACAGCATTTGCACATGTAGACATGCCCGCTGAAAATCAAAACCCTTCCAGTATGTTTTGGGTAAAAAGGAGAGAGTTTGCACGTAGGATATTGGTGTTGGATGTGGAAAAAATCTCTGCTGTGCCTGATTCAGAGTACTGCTTTATAACCGATATCACATTGGATCAGGCAGTTCAAGGAGTTGCACTAAGGTCTCCTACACTCCAGTGCACTATCCTGGCCACCTAGATCACTTACTCCCCAACAATCCAGATGAAAGTTTTGTGGAGACCGATACATCTATGCAAACCATTTTGGCTTTAGTAAGCAGCCAAAAATTCACCAAAACAAAATTTCAACTCATACCTTCCAACCACTTCTAATCATACCCATCTCCTTCTGAATATAATGGCACTTCACTTTACCTTTTTGGGTGCAATTATTTAGGGCCTAATGCAATGCTTCTTTGCTCCTGCTAATCCCAGATGCTGGAACTGTTCCCTGGGAATATTGGTGGCAGCCCTAAATTAATATGTCCCTTGGGAGCTGCACTGGGCATTTAAAGCAGTCTGTTCAGGTTGCAGTTGTTGTTTTTCATTACCTATCTTTCCAGTCGGATAGCAGTGTATCAGGTTACATCTGGAAGGTTTTCTTTGCAACCAGATAGTAAATCTATCTTAGAGCCGTGATCATTTAGACAGATCTCCTGCATACAGTTATGATATTTACTCCAAGTCACACTCTTGCTCCTGACTTGTAGCAGGCTACGGAATTTCAAACAGCTAGTCCTGCATCATGACCATAACTTCTGGATTGTCTGGAGAGTCTCTCTGAAAAAAAAATCTACAGAAACTTGTCTGCATCACTAGAATAATACCAGGACACTGTTTTGCCATCTCATGTAACTGATCAGAGGATTGCAAACAGATGGACTTGCTAGATGCCATAAACCACACACATCTGGAGAGGAGGAACCAAAAACGCTAGCCCTTTTCCTCTGTTGCAATACAATCCAGATTAGAGCTTTTTACACAAATTCAAGAGTACTTAAATTGTTTGCTGAGGGCCATTTCAAAGTAAAATATTTTTTATAGTTTCATAGTCTATTAGTTATACTGAAATCGCTGACATCACCAATCTCAATCTAAACCTGACTATTTGCTTCAGTTAGGACACACTTGGCAACCTACAGCTGTCCAAGCAGAACATATTTCAAGTTCTCTTTGACACTGGCAAAAACATAAGCTTTAAAGCTGTGTATTATTTTAGCTTATTTCTCTGGTGATTCCAGAAGCAAGGCAAGAATAAGAACCCTATTGTCAAATGTCATACTGGCTAGAGATACCGAAGAGAACTTTACTTATGTTTCCCTTGGTTTAAACTAAGGGGGAGAAAATGTTTCACAAAATGAAAAAAACAATTCTTGAAACCCAGGACTATTTTAACCATCCACTCTGTGCAATGAGCACTTGTGTAGTTGTATGCCTTGTTTTGACATATCTATATTATAATACTATCTTTAATATACTTTTATGTATGACTACATATTTTAATTACATATATGTGAGGGATATATTTATACACATCATAAGATAAATAATTATTTGTAATTTGTGTTATGGTAGCATCCGTATACCCCAAGTAGGGATCAGAGATCCTTTTGTGATATATACCTCACATTGGATACATAAATAATTATCATGGAGTTATTTATTTTAGTGATGTTGTAAAGTTGCTTTTGGTGCATCTTTTCCTGGGTGATCAGAGTAGCTTTTAGGTGGTGCCACCATATATGGATTAAAATGTAACAGATAAAAATGAATCAAAATTATTCTTGCAGTTAGAGACCCATTGGTTTCTCCCACTCCTGGTACTAAGCAAAACTTCACAGATGCAGTTCATCCTAGTGGCCTGAAAATGTATACGCTTCCTGCCAGGAACAGTTTGTAAAATTAATTAGAAGTTGTTCCTAATTACTGTTGGCTTTCCAAAGGTTGTGGCTTCCATCTTGCTGGAATGGAGCTCCAACACAATACCAAAACCAAGAGGAGAAACTGTGATTAAGAGCCTTGTCACAAGTTCACTTACAACAGTTTCAAGCCATTTGAATATAGTGGCCTATTAAAGTTAGTACCTGTTAGGAGATAACTCTTGCCTGAAAGGAAACAACTTTGCAATGCCATGAAGGCACTTCACATGTGCTAAACCGCTTGAATGTGTGTCTACTTGCATTTTAACTGCACTTAGCAAGAGTCAGTTTGAATGTGCAATACCAACCTAAATTTCCAATCTGGCTGAGAATCTTATTACTTATTAGAAGACAAGCGATGCTGTTTACTCCAAACATATCCTTGCTTGGTCCATTAACATTAACAGGTGAGCAATGAGAGCTGTGCCCACTCAAACAGAGACAGTCTCAGGCTATGAAAATGGAATTTTCTTCTAAACTAGCTTATGTGTCCAGGTTGTTTTGATCCATTTTCTTCATTCAACCTCTCATGGTGGTTCATGGGCAAAATGAAGAGAAAAACAATCTTAGCAAGGGCAAGCATGTTCAGATGCATGGCTTTATTTAATGTCCAACTCTGGAGTTAAATCTAACCCTCTTGTCAGAATAAATGGAGATGTGCTTTGGATTGCCCAAATGTCCAGTGTGGAAGAAAACTACACAATTTATCCCATCCTTTCTTTAACAGCATCTTGTGTAATGGACCCTTTTGGCTGTGGAAGATGATGAAGTGCTGATATAAGGAAATTAAATTACAGTGTATTTGATGTAACTAGGAACCAAGCCCAGAGGCACAGTCCCCACCTTAGAACAAGGGTGGAGTAGATCAGCAGCACACCCACAAAAGTCCACCATCATGTAGGAAAAGGTTAAGTCAGTTCACAGTCTGTCAGTCGCATTGACTTTAATGCCTCTCCTGCTTAGGGAATGTCAATACTGCTTTCCTGGACTCCGCCTGTTGTATCTAGAGGAAAGCGGGTTAGCATTGTCTTCCACCGCTAGCCCCAGGAAACATGATATCACACTTGAACAAAAGTGGGAAAGCTGACAGATCTATTGAGATGGGTGTGACTCCAGTACACACCTAACTGGTCAAGCCCTGTGGAAAAGGCTGTGACTGGCAGCTCTTCAATACTGAACTCACATGAGCATACTGTCCACATTTATTGTTAATCTGCATAGCTAGCCTTTGTTTCTCTCACATTCCAATGTGTTAATGAATTTTACTTGCTTCCTGCAGAAAACAGCGTGTGCAATATGAGTTTGCTCTGGGGAAGGGAGATTCAGGGATGATTAGTTTCTGAGCAAAGGAGCTCAGATAAACTGAAATTTTCTTTTTAGTTTCTCTGTTCATAATGCTCAGGGGATTCTCCAACTATCCCTGAAGTCAGTAATGAAATGAGACATGAACTGCTCTAAAGCTACAACTAGCAAGACACTCACATCGCAAGAGAGCAGTAAATGATATATAGTAATTATGTAGTGATGCACACATATCCACACTCCAAATTTAAATTTAAATTTTTGTATGCATATATCTTCAGACTTTTCTAAATACTTAGATGCTATTTCTAAATTTTTTTTACCTGATCAATAAATTGTAATGCAAGTTATACCACAGTTAAACATTTTTTCCTTTGCTGTTCCCTTCTGTTTCTTACAGTAGCATCATGTGAAGTTGTACTGCATGTGACATTTAAACTAGAAATGTCCTGTCACTATCAAAATGAGATTTGAAGCTGAACTTTTAGGAGTGAACAAGGAACAAGAGTTCTGCTGTAAAGCTATCTCAAGGTCTCTCAGGCTTGTTTCCCTTTCCCAGGCTTTGTTTTGTGTGTCGTATTGAGGAGACTTTCTAGAAGATGGTCAGACGGAGATGCCGGCAAGGAAAGCATAGAATCATAGAAAATTAGGGTTGGAAGGGACCTCCAGAGGTCATCTAATCCAACTCCCTACTCAAGACAGGATCATTCCCATCCAAACCATCCCATACAAGTCCTTGTCTAACCTATTCCTAAAACTACACAAACAACTTTGTCACACAGTACTTTAATGCTGAATGACTGAAAGCCCATGGAAAAGGATAGGCTTCCTTGTGCTTCAGAAAATGATCATCTTTGAGTAAAGCATCTCTGACCTTGGAGATTACCATGATATGAAATAACCTTTTCATTAATGAAATTATAACTTTACATTTAGTGCTTACAAGATCTGCCTACTTGCATGCATTACCCTCTCTTCATCTGAGAAATCTTTATGTAGGCAAAGTCAAGATCAACAATTAAGCTAGTAAGGATAACTCACTAAAGCAGGGATTTAAGAAGTGAGCCCCCCATGTATTGTGAGAGAAACAGTAGAGCTGTGGCATGGCAGAAATTAAAATGAAGTCTTACCTGAAATCATCAGGCTGAATCCATAGAGAAGTAAGTGTGCTAAAGGGTCCATGCTTTCCAAAATGTATCCATCCAGTTTCCACAGCAGCTCATGGAGTTAGGAATATCCTTTAACAGAGTATACCCTTCACTGGTTATTCTTCACTTGCATGGTACAAGGGCTGTTGTTTACAAGTCAAAGGCAAAAACTTGCAGTGCAGGAGCAAACTGCAACAGTCTCATTGCTGTCTGAGTACAGGGAGTTTAAGTTCCTTTTTCCTGTTTCCTTTGTAGATTAGGATGGGAAAGGCAGGATCTTAAAGGCATTTTGTATCAGCAGGATTGCGAGACACTGCAAATCCTATCCATCTAGCAATATATCAAAACACTTATCTGCGGCTGCTGGAGAGGCAGAGGATTAATCTCGAAGAACTGGCAACAGGTCATGGTCAGCAATGTCAGCAACAATAGTGGCATCCTCCAGTAGGCGGGATACCGTGAATAACAAGCCCTCCACCTATGTATGGTATGTGGAAATTGTGATCCTGGCCCCTGCTCAATGTACAGATTTGCTAATGGCACCAGAGGTCTCTATGTTTCAGCACTTCAGCAGAGGGCTTTCAGGATATAATAATCTTTTCATTTATGTATTTAATTCATGCAGAAGGTGACTATTACAAGGCAACTAACCATCCTGCCATAAAATACATTAAAGAAGCATTAACAAAACAACCAGTCAGATCCAATACAGACCAAAGCCAAGGATAACCCCCCCCCCCCCCCCCCCCCCCCCTGCTTCACCCATCATCCCCCATTTGGTTATGAAGTTTACTGGAAAGGGTTTTTTTTTTCCATTCTGAGATGGGAAACAGATTAAAAAATTAGATGTAAAAATAAATTGCAACTAGAGTTTAATTACTTCAATGGAACTTAAGCTAAAGGGGCTGTGGAACAAAGTTAAAATTACAAACAATAGACAAGAGTAAAGCCTATGAAACAAAAAACATGAGAAGCAAGTTAAAAAAAAACAATCTAACAAATAGAGAGGCAACACCCAGAAAATCAAACCACAAGTGCTGTATTTGAAAGAACTCTAGTCTTGTTGACATGCTAACATCCAGAATGATTTTTAAAGGGTGGCAGAGACATTGATTCTTCACTTCTTTTGGAAAATGGGTTCTGGGCCTGATTATTCTTCCACTGAATTCAAAAGAGAACCCTTTATTGCCTTCCATCAGTGTGAGACTGGGTCCCAGGATAGCTTTTGCAAAGGATTTCCAGTTCTTGAGACACGTAGAGGGAGTATAGTTGTGTGTCACAGAGAAAGCTGCAAGTAGGCTGGCTCAGAAGGTGTTGAATCATTCCAGTTCTCCTATCAAATATAGATATTATATAATATATCTGATAGGATAGGATACATAAATATCTATGCTATCAGAGGTAGACTCCGTTTTTTGTTCAATCATTCCCAGTTCTCTTATCATATATACAATGTCTTCATAAAGTCCTTGTGCACTTTTAAACTTTAATAACTTAGCTTGTAGGTATGATAGAAACAATCTGTAAACAGCATTTAAAAGCAAATTTATTAAAGTTTTTGGACAACTAGAGTACACAATGCTAGACTTCATAAGTAATAATGAATTTATTCTTAAATAAGATGGAGCTCTGTGCCACTATGCTCTGAATGTATGACAGTTCCTAAATGACATTTTCCCAGTGAGTGGATAGGCAGAGGTGAACCAATTGCTTGGCCACCTTGTTCACCTGACTTGTCGCCATTGGACTTCTTCTTATAGGGACATGTTAAAAGTGTAGTTTACTTGTCAAAACTACGTCCTTTGGTGGAACTTAGGGCTAGGATCACCAATGCAATTAGTGAGGTAACTCAAGAGCAACTGGGAAATGTTTTCAAGGAGTTGGAAAATCAGATTGAGCACTATATCATGATGGATGGTGGTTATGTTGAAGTCTAGCATTGTGTACTCTAGTTGTCCTAAAACCTTAATACATTTGCTTATAAATGCCATTTACAGATTGTTTCTATCACACCTACAACCTAAGTTATTAAATTTTAAAAGTGCACAAGAACTTTATGAAGACCCTGTATATGATAGATAGATAGATAGATAGATAGATAGATCCCAGAGCAGCCAATCTCATGTCGTTTTGAGTATATATGATTAGTAGTAAATTACCCAACAACAATGACCGGTGGGCAGGGACACAGACCTGCGTCCGTCCCCCACCCCTGGGTCTGGGTCTGGGCCCGTCTCCCCCCTGCCCCTGGGTCCAGGCCCATCCCCACCTCCCCCCACAGGTTCGGGTCTGGGCTCATTCCCCCTCTCCCCCTCCTGCCGGTTTGGGTCCAGGCCCATGCCCCACTTCATATCTGGGCCCATTCCCCCCTTCCTCTGTGCCACACCCCTGGAGGAGCCACTGGGCTCTGATTGTCCCATGACCCACCCTGGCCAGGGCCCCAATCACCATGAATAAGGCCTGGGCTGGGCTGGGTCATGGGGCAAACAGATCCCCATGGCTTAACCAGGAGTGCAGCCTGTGGCCCCCCAGTCTGTGCATGGGGCAAGGGCAAGCTGCAGTGGCAGGCTGTGCTCAGCCTCTGTTCCCTGCCCCACTGCTGCTGCATTGATAGCAGCATGGCGCCATGTACCTTGCTGCTTGACCCCCGCAGTGGTGGGACTCACATGGCACTATGCCTCTGTCAAAGTAGCAGCAGTGAGGCAGGGAGCAGAGGCTGAGCACAGCTCACAGCTGCAGCCCACCCTTGCCCCGTGCACAGACTGAGGGGCCACAGCCCCCAGCTTTGGCTTCCCTGTGCCGTGCCCCTGGAGGAGCCGACGGGCTCCATTTGCCCCACGACCTGGCCTGACCAGGTCCCAGTCACCATGAATGGGGCCCCACCTGGGCCGGGTCATGGAGCAACCAGAGCCCCGCAACTCATTCAGGGGCATGGCATGGGGGAGCCAAAGCGGGGCACATGCCCCCATGCCCCAGCTCCTACTGCATCCGGCCCTGTGCAACCCCCACCTCCCACTGCCCCATCCCACACTGCCTCCCAGGAAGGGGAATCTTTGTAGAATCCAGATCTATTATTTACTAGTAGCCCTGATGTATAAGCAGACTGAATCAGAATATGTGCTATAAATACCCACAAATTCTGGGGTGTTTGAAAACTGATTGCAATTGAAAAATATGTACACAGAACTCATTCCTAGCATGAATTCTAATCTATTTTCTTTATCTGTTGTTTTTATTTGCTCTTCATTTTAATCAGTTTTAGCAAGGATCTGACTTTGAAAGGGGTTTGGTCATTGGTCTACAACTGATGTCAAGCTAAGATAATCAAATCATCCTCCCTACATCATAAAGTGATCACTGGAGAAGGCAGGAGGGAATTCTATCCTTCCTACATTTATAAGCCAATTAGTAGATATAAAGTAATATGTAAAGGCTATGGAGGGTCGTAACGATACAGCATGCATAATCGAATAGGGCCATTACAGAAGTAATTAATTGTCCTCTGAAGCATTAGGTAATAACCATTTCAATAATCACTGAAATGTAACCACCTCTAGGGTGAAGTATGCCAACTGCTTAATAGCACATAGTAACCATATGCAGTACTTATGACAGGTGAAGGATACTGTATCCAGCTGAAACTGCGGGGAAAGCAGGCAATTATCTGAGTTAGAATTTACCTGGATAATGCTGTTATTATAGGTACCAGAGCTTATCATACCATCTAGTAAACTTCACTTTATTTGTTTTTAATAAAAGAATAAAGCTTGTGAAATAACTGCAGCATTAGGACCTGTGTTTCATTGTAAACATGTGCTTAGAGCTATTCCTGTTTGGAAAAGTACTTGTGCACCTTAATGGACATGCTTTTTAAGTTCCACCATAATGAAAGTTAGGTGTGCACTTAAGTGTTTTGTTGAATTAGGTATTAAATAGTCTTCCTTCTATGTATTACTAAGGATGCCTCAAAATCACTTTTCCATACTTTGATCTACATTTCACTTATTCACATAAACTGGCAAGAACTCAAACCTAACTGTAAGTCATTGCCAGATTCTTAGCTGTTCCATTAAAGATCTCAGGACTGAATAAAAAAAAAAAAGACTTAGGCACCTGAAACTTCAGTGTTGCAGTACTTATTAGATGCCTGACCACATAAGTGGTATTCAGAGCCCTCAGTTAGGCTATGGGCATACGATCTTTCATAGTGCTACAAAGAGTATGGTATTTTGTAGCCCTACAAAAATAAAACACTGTAGGGGAATGCATGTGCACACAGCCCCTTGGCTGGAATGCTATGAAGTCACTGTGGCTGCATCTACATGAGACACTGACTGTGCTGTTGTTACTGTGCAGTCATTTAGTACTTGCATATCCAAATACTAAATGACTGCGTAGTAACTGGAGTTAATGTGCAGTAGCATCCTCACATGGCTTTGTGGTGATGTTGACTGTGTAGTAGCTCATCAGTACTGCACAGTAGTTCATTACTACTGCGTAGTAGCGTCACATCACAGTTCATGCCCCGTGACACTACTGTGCAGTAGGTATGAGCTACTGTGAAGTGAGCATCTTGTGTAGACATGGCCTGTGAGGTGTGCTCTCCAAGTAGAAGGATTCTCCTTTGCTCCCCTGCTCACAGGGGAGCCAGGCAATGAGCCCAATCACTGACAGCCTACCCTCTCAGCCTGCCAGGGAAGATGGGCAGGCTGTCAGTTATAAGTTGACTTCAGTCTGTTGCCCCCAAACTAGAAGCAGCAGCTAACAAAAATAGCTCTCCATCCCCTCCACCACTGCCTCAGGGGTGGTGAGCAGAGTTGCTCGTCTTGTCCCCCACCACCCTCATGCATGGTGACAGGGAAAGGGGGGTGGGGGGGCTGTGTTTGACAGCTTCTGCCTGCTCTCAGCAGGGGAGAAAGTGGCATCAGCTGTTTGGGCTGCTTCTGAATTGTGGGGCAGCCCTTAGATGATCCAACTGCGGGAAGCCTCCTTAGCTGCTGGCAGCAGGGATACCAGCTGTTGCCATACCAGTGGTAGCTGGGTGGGCTGTCAGGGAGCCAGCCAATCTTCACCCTACTCCTCAGAGTGCAGGGAGGGAGAATGGAGCACTATGGGATGCTGGGGGTTCAAGAGACCCTCTGTAGCCCTATATATAACTTGCTACATTACATGTAGTGTTACAAAATGTAGCACTTCAGAGTATTTCCTGTTTCAAACAGGAAGAGTTCTGCAGTGCTTGTGCCACTTTTGCAGCACTACAGACAGTCTGCATGTGTGTACACTCACATTCTGTAGCACAACAGGGCATTTGTAGCATTACAAATGTAATGAGTGTCCACAGCCTTAAGCACCTCTGCCTCTTGTACAGTGCATGGGAAGAGTTAGGCACTGCAGAATAGGATGCAACAAGTTAAAACAGTAAGCAGGGAGCTACCTTAAATCATCCACCTGAGCCAAGCGGAAGTCCTGAGACTTGGGGCTTATCTTAAATCCAGCCTCTTAAATAGGACAGCACCTCTGTCCTCTCAGCATGGAATTCTCTTCTGGAGGTAGGTGCTCACTACCGCTTACAAGTACTGAGCAAAGTTCACACATTTAAAATGTGGCAGTGATGCTGCTGCCCAGTTTTTATACAGCAGTGTAGAACAGTCACCAAAGATGTGAAAGACCTACTTTCAATGGCCTCCTCAGCCTGATGGAGTTCATTCATTTTCCTCCACCTCCTGAGAGGGTGCCCTGCCCACCAGCATATAGGTTAATCTGGATGAGAGGGATGAGAGGACTCTCTCTCTTCCCCCTCCCCCCCTCCTGCCCCCGCTTTGTTGAAGCAATGCCACCAAACAGCAAAGAATGCAAGATTCATTGGGTTGGAGGGAAAACGTGCACCAGAAGATACATGATTCTAGCTTAGTGCAGGGGAGTCCAATTCATTTGGTCCGATGGGCTGGATCCCGACCAGGGGACTTCTTACAGGATGGATGACCCACCTCAGGCTGCAGAAAAGCAGCTTTTTGGTTTAACTGCTAAGACACTGTGCAGCTCCCAAACTCAGGGCCTGATCACTGCTGCTGCTTACACCCTTTCCCCCCGCCACTGATTTCATTGGCCAGCAGTGACTGAAGACTCTGAATTTGACAGCAGGTGAGAAAGTGCAGGGCAAGCAGTGGTGGCATTCACTCCCTGGGTTCTGAAGCTGTGGCTGCTGCTCCAAGAAGCCCCAAGAGCCACAACTGAACCCCTTCTGGGCTGGGTTGCCACTTGGACAGCCCTGGCCTAGTGGCTAAAGCATTCTCCTAAGAAAAGGGAAAGCTGGGTTTTCCTTCCTGCTGTTTCTTGTATTTTACATTAAACTGTTACAGAATAAAATACTGAAATGGTCCTGGATGTAGGGACCAGAACCCAGCTCTCCCCTGGAAATGAAGGAGCTTTGTTGCTCTTGCTACACACAAAGTGTTCATTTGGGTAGCTAGCAGCTACTGTGCTATAACCCCCTTGTGCAGGAAGTCTCAACAGCTTCCCCACCAGGAGCTGCCACAGAGTAGCTCATGTGCTATAAATACACACTGCCTTGTAGTGCACTAATGTCCTGGTGAACAAAAGTCCTTAACCAGGGGGGCCAACTAGGTGTTACTTGGTTTAAATTTTCATTCCATTTTAACTGAGCTACTAGTGTTGCATCCACAGTTTTTTTGTAACTGTGGTTTAAGTAATTTACAGCTCTACAGCAGCTACCTGATTCACAGCTTTGCCACTGTATTCAGTGCCCAGGGAGAGCCCTCCCTGCCCACAGCAGAGGGAATCCAGACTGTGCAGAAAAGGAGGGAGGAGGCAGTGTTGCTGATTCCAAGTATTTAAAGATAATCATGAGTCACGTTCCTCAAAACAACACGAGTTTGGCCGCTCTGGGAACTACTCTGGGAGTCTTACTTGCTGCCACAGCACAGTAGCAGCAGGAGCACAGGGTCTGTATGTCCAGGTGCTGCAGCTGCTGTGGCCAGGATTAGCCAGGGATTGCCATGTTGGTGGTTCCCAAAACAACATGAGATTAGCTTGAACTCCTCAGTGTAGGTTTCTCCATGTTTGCATAATGACTTTTGAGCCATTATATTTCACATTATAAAACTTTCCTTCACAAAACTAGTTTTGCCGAGGGATGGAGACCAAAGCCCTGAGATGAGTGGGGAAGCGGAAGACCTGGAGGAAGAGCAGGCAGGTGGAGGCAGCAGAGGAGGTTCTCTCATACTTCCTGAGAAATCAGGGCAATCAACTAGTTACCTCAGGTACCTGTACACAAATGCACAAAGCCTGGGAAACAAGCAGGAAGAATTGGAAATCCTTGAACAGTCATGGTACTATGATGTGATTGGAATAGCAGAGACTTGGTGGGATAGCTCGCATGACTGGAGCACTGTCATGGATATGTATAAAATGTTCAGGAAGGACAGCAGGGGAGAAGAGGAAGAGGAGTTGCACTTTATGTAAAAGAGCCACATGATTGCACAGAGCTCCGGTATGAAGTTGGATATAGGCCTGTTGAGAGTCTCTGGGCTAGGGTCAGAGGGGAGATCAACTAGGGTGATGCTGTGGTGGGGGTCTGCTATAGACCACCAGACCAGAAGGAAGTGGTGAATAAGACTTCTTCAAACAGCTAGCAGAAGTTTCCTGATCACAGGCCTGGTTCTCATGGGGGACTTCAATCACCCTGACATCTGCTGGGAGGGCAATACAGCACAGGCAATCCAGCAAATTTTTGGAGAGTGTTGGGGACAAGTTCCTGGTGCAAGTGCCAACTGGGGGGGCGTGCTCTTCTTGACCTGCTGCCCACAAACAGGGAAGAATTGGTGGAGAATGTAGTAGTGGATGGTAGCTTGAGCAGCAGCAACCACGAGATGATTGAGTTCAGGATCCTAAGGAAAGGAAGGATGGAGAGAAGCAGAGTAAGGAAGGATGGAGAGAAGCAGAATAAGAACCCTGAACTTCAAAAAAACAGACTTCCACTCACTCAGAAAACTCATGGGCAAGATCCCCTGGGAAGCCAGACTGAGGAGGAGAGGAGTGCAGGAGAGCTGGTTATACTTCAAAGAAGCCTGACTAAGAGTGCAGGAACAAACCAGCCCAATGCACAGGAAGACTAGCAAGTATGGCAGAAGACTAGCTTGGCTTAGCAGGGAACTCTTCAGTAAACTAAATCACAAAAAGGAAGCTTCTAAAAAGTGAAAACATGGACAAATAACTAGGGAAGACTATAAGAGCATTGCTCGGGCATGCAGGGATGAAGTCAGGAAGGCCAAAGTGCAACTGGAGTTGCAGCTAGCAGGGGATGTGAATGGTAACAAGAACAGTTTCTACAAGGATGTTGGTAGCAAGAAGAGGATAAGGGAAAGTCCTTTGCTGAATGAGGGAGGCAACCTTGTTACAGAAGATGCAGAAAAGGCTGAAGTGCACAATGCCTTTTTCACCTCAATCTTTACAGGCAAGGTCAGCTCCCAGCCTACTGCACTGGGTAACATAGTTTGGGGAGGAGGTGAGCAGCCCTCAGTGCTGAAAGAACAGGTTAGGGACCACTTAGAAAAGCTGGACATGTACAAGTCTATGGGGCTGGAAGGGATGCACCCGAGGGTGTTGAGGGAGCTGGCTGATGTGATTGCAGAGCCATTGGCCATCATCTTTGAAGACTCATGGCAATCAGAAGAGGTCTCGGATGATTGGAAAAGGGCAAACATAGGGCCCATATTTAAGAAAGGGAAAAAGGAGGATCCAGGGAACTACAGACCAGTCAGTTTTACCTCAATCCCTGAAAAAATCATGAAGCGGATCCTCAAAGAATTCATTTCTAAGCATTTGGAGGAAAAAAGGGTGATTAGGAGCAGTCAGCATGGATTCACCAGGGGCAAATCATTCCTGACCAACATGATTGCCTTCTATGATGAGATGACTGGCTCTGTGGATGCAAGGAGACAGGTGGATGTGGTGTACCTTGATTTTAGCAAGGCTTTTGATATGCTCTCCCTCAACATTCTTGCAGGCAAACTAAGGAAGTGTGGGCTGGATGAATGGACTGTAAGGTGGATAGAAAACTGGCTGGAGCATTGGGCTCAGAGAGTAGAATAGTAATCAATGGCTCAGTGTCTAGTTGGAAGCTGGTATCAAGTGGCGTGCCCCAGGGGTTGGTTCTGGGGCCAGTTTTGTTCAATATCTTTGTCAACAACCAGGAAGATGGCATAGAGTGCACCCTCAGCACATTTGCAGCTGACACCAAGCTGGGGGGAGAAGTACCTACACTGGAGGATAGGGCTAGGATTCAGAGTGACATAGACAAAGTGGAGGATTGGGCCAAAAGAAATCTCATGAAGTTCAACAAGAACAAGTGTAAAGTCCTGCACTTAAGATGGAACAATTCCATTTACCACTACAGGCTGAGGACTGACTGGCTGGGCAGCAGCTCTGGAGAAAAGGACCTGGGGGTGACAGTGGACAATAAGATGAATATGAGTCAGCAGTGTGCCCTTGTTGCCAAGAAGGCTAATAGCATACTGGGCTGCATTGGCAGGTGTTTTGCCAGCAGAATAAGGGAAGTGATTTTTCCCTTCTATTCAGCACTAGTGAGGCCACATCTGGAGTACTGTGTCCAGTTTTGGGACCCTGACTACAGAAAGGATGTGGACAAATTGGAGACAGTCCAGCAGAGGGCGACAAAAATGGTTTGGGGACAGGGAGACATGACTTATGAGGAGAGACTGAGGGAACTGGGCTTTTTTAGTCTAGAGAAGAGGAGACTGAGACGGAACTTAATAGCAGCCTTCGACTACCTGAAGTGGGGTTCCGAAAGAGGATGGAGCTAGACTGTTCTTAGTGGTGGCAGATGACAGAACAAGGAGCAATGGTCTCAAGTTGCAGCAAGGAAAGTTTAGGTTAGAAATTAGGAAGACTTTTTTCACGAGGAGGGTAGTAAAACACTGGAACAGGTTAGCCAGAGAGGTGGTGGAAACTCCACCCTTGGAGGTTTTCAAAACCTGGCTACACAGAGCTTTAGCTGAGATGATCTAGTTCTGGATGGTCCTGCTTTGAGCAGGGGGGGGGACTAGATGACCTTCTGACATGGGTGACTGGTGCCACCTTAGTCGGGGGGGAAGGGGCACGTGCCCCCCCAGCGACCAGTCAGTGACCAGGGGTGGGGGTCCCCCCGCTGCCAATCATGCTGACTGGGAATCGGTTGCGGCGCTCCCAGAAATGGCCACAGCATTTCATTCGGTGCTCCTACTCCCCGGCTGGCGCTTGCAGGGGGGGCACTGGTGCTCCTGCCTGCCCCCTGCCCATCACCTAAGCGGGGAGCGTGGCCTGTCAGGGAGTGCACCAGCACTCTCAGGGGGTGCACGTACACCCCCATGTACCCCCTACGTGTCGCCACTGCCTCCTGAGGTCTCTTCCAACCCTAACTTTTTATGATTCTATAATTCCATGAAATGTGGAGGCCAGAACTTATTTTTGGAGGGAAGAGAGGGAAGAAGACTGTTCCATGTACTCATCAGATTCCAGGAGCTGAGACTTTAACAAATGCACACTGGTGTCTTCATTGCACAGAGGTTAGCCCCTGGATTAACCAGACCACAGAGTCACATGTGAGTTACGGTGCCTTCAGTGGTGCTGCACTCACCTGTGCGGATGTTACTAGGAATTCTGAAGACATGTTCTGTGGTTCTTTGTGCTGTCAGCAGCTGACCAGCTCTATGATCCTTTCTCAGAGAATTATGGCAGAAGGCCTGCTTCAGTGATTTAGCCTGCATCCTTATAACAAAGTGGGTGGGTCAACAGTAAAACTCAAAATTTCTATGTACCCACATCCAGGCCAATGCACCTGGGCTGTTTTATGGGTGCATGGGAGAGATAAAAGAAGCAACAACTGGGTAAAAGCCCAAGCAAAGACTGCAGTGAAGATGTATCCTATGAGTAAAATAATGATTTGATCTGGCTAAAGAAAAGGGACAGGGTTGAAATAGCTACATTTTTCCCCAGTTGCTTTTGAATCTTTTAATTAAAAAAAAAAAGAGAATATTTCTAATTAAATAAACATTCACTCAGATTTACTAGTGATTGCTGTTGATTTACACATAATTTTGTCTAATTAGCTAGCTAACAGCATGCGTGAGTCATTATAGTAAAGCTTAAGATCAATTTACATAAGTAAACACATCCATTTCACAAGACATAAATGTTAACAAACCCTAATACTAAATATAAACTTATGTAATTCTACTTCCGGAAAGCCAGATCTTGCAATAAGCTGAGCACCCGGAATTCTTTACATTGTCCCTTCCTCTCTGGATAAACAACGAACTTATCTCTAGGCAGTCCTATCATTTTCAATGAATCCACACACTGTCACCTAAAAAGAAAAATAAACAAACTAGGTTCAGAGAACTTAAATCTCTTTATTCAGATGGATGTGTCAGTGAAAACTAGTGTTCTCTTGCTAAGTGACTTACTGTATTATGCACTTATAGAAATGAACCACTTCTTTGGCTTTTATAAGAAACTAGCAAAATGCCCATCATGAATGACAGGGATGAGGGGGGACAAAGCGGGGATGGAGACCTGCATCTGGCCCCACAGCCTCCCCCCACCACTCCAGGTGCTAGCCCCACTTCCCCCACTCCTGCCACCACTCTGGGTCATGCTCCACTCTCACCTCTGGTGCCGCTCCAGGTCCTTCCCTGTTCCACCCCCACCGCTGTTCTGGGTCATGCCTCGCTCCCGCTGCTGCTCTGGGTCCAGCTCTGCTTCACCCCACCCCCGCTGCGCTGCAGGTGGGGGGATGTGGCATGCGGCTGATTGTGGGGGTAATGCGCAGCAATGGGGCATGGTGCAGGGAGCAGGCATGGTGTGGGGAGCACTCATCAGCTGTGTGGTGCGGGGAGTGGCCCCAGGGTGTGACGCAGGGTGCACGGGCGGGGGGTGTGGTGTGTGGCTGCGTGTGGGGGGTGGCATGCGCCATGGCATGGGGAACAGCTATGGCAGGGGGAGCACCCACTGGCTGTGGCCACATGGCATGGGGAGCAGTTCTGGGGTGTGGCACAGCGGACACATGGGGGGACAGCACAG
>NW_005842177.1:1471390-1476119 GCF_000455745.1 Alligator sinensis
CCCCCCATGCCACGCCCCCCATGCCCAATGTGCCCCAGGGCCGCAGCTGGTAGTCACTCTCTGAGGAGGAGGTGGGAGTGTGCCCGCAGGGTACCACATGGGGAGTGGGCATGGGGGGCATGCCCTGCCCCGCAGCCACATGCTGCAGCTGGCAGGTGCTGCCCACGTGCCCCCATACCGGCTCCCCACATGCCTGCATACCATGCCCCCCCAACACTTTGCATGCCCCACGACCACAGCCTTTGGGTGCTCCCCACATGGAGGGGCAGGGCTTGCAGCCACAGGGGGGCATGGCATGTGGCGGGGGGGGGACACCTGGTCTGTGGCCACAGGGTGCTGTGCAGGGAGTGGGCGTGCCCCACCCCGTTGCAAAATGATGCAGCCAGCGGGCTCTAGCCATGGACCCCATGCCTACTCCCTGCGCAGCACCTTGCAGCTGTGCACCAGGCCCCCGCCTGCACCACGTGCCATGCCCCCACACAGCCATGTACTACACCCCCCCACAGGGCCGCAAGCCATGTTCCCCTCCCCTCCCTCTTGCATGGCAGAGCACACCCTGGCCCCCACTGCCTCCTCCTGTGTGTCTATCTGTCAGTAAGTTTCCAGGAAGTGCATGTGCAGGTGGCCCAGAGCATTACAGACAGAAAGACACACAACCGAAAGGGCTATAGCTTTTATTATATCAGAATTACTATCAGTACTGTAGTATTTTAAAGGGATGCAGCACTGACTGCAAAGCACATTTAGGAACTATTGTCCTTTACTACTAGTTTTACACAACTGGATGTTTGTTAAAGAGTTCAAGCTCTCTTCTTGTGGTAAAGATTACTTAATAATAGGATCTGGTCCTACTAGCATTTCTGATAGTATTAGATATGCCTCATATAACTTTTTGGTGACCTGAATAGAACTCGGGGGGGAAAAAGAAATTCCCTAGAGTACAGAGATATACTCAGGAGACTTTCTTACTATAGATCTAGTGACCTGGAGGGGACGTCTTCCAGGCAGGCTCCTCTTACCGCTGTGGAGTAAACAAAGTAATACTTGTTTTCCAATTATTTGCTGGTAACAGGGATCAAGGGTATTTTTAAGAAGTGATGAAAAATGATAAGTGGAAGCTAGAGGAACGTATGAAATATAATGGCTTGGGTCCATATAAGGGACTGCCTCCTTCATTATGCTACATCATGATTCTCAAGGTCAGCATTCTTCAATTTTAACAATGTTTGTTATGTTTCGTTTTTGTTTTAATTTGAACAATGTGGAGGGCATAATAGTTGGCTTTCAAACAGCTGTGATCCCCTGCTTTTAAAGAAAGGATATGGCTTGGAAGGGACAGTAAGGAGATGGGGAGACTCTCTTGTGTGAAGGCACAAAAATGAGAGTGGGTAGGGATGGGAAGGAATATAGGTGGTGAAGCATTGACAGGGGAGCAGAAAGCAGGAGTGGCTGGGGTGGGGTGGATTGGTTTTGAATTTGTTTTGTTTTTCTTGCAGGGTTTGTTTGATCTTAGCTTGGTATTTTATTCTGTTCCCGTAATTCTTTTACTCTTTTATTGTAGGTCACCCTTTTTGGGAAGGGCAGCATATAAACCTAATAAATAAATAAAATCTATATAAAGCCTTCCAAAATTATTTTTCCTGTCACTTTTGCAGTAAGAGTCACCATCTCCAAAAAGTCAAAGGAAACCTCCAGTGTTAAATTTGTTAGTTATTTATCTCTACATCCAAATTCATACCTAAGCTCATCATTCCAGTGTACAATTAAACCTTGCATTTATATACTTGATTGCCACACTCAAACCATATATGTTTGTACCTTAACAGCCTCTTCTAAGCTGCTGCTTTCGCATGCTCATAAGTGGGTGAAACACACAGCTTAGGGAATGAAAACTTCAGAATGGTAACTTTTGAGCAAAATCGCTTCATCCATTTTTGTATTATTAAAGTGTCCAAGAAACACACTCATTCTAGATCTGCCTGAGACTAAATGATTGTGTTACAATTTTGGGCAAAACCTAGTGGTAATCATGGAAAATGGGAACACACACACACACACACACACACACTTGTACCTATTCATTTAATGTTGAAAGAAGGGGAAAAGCATACTCAAGAAAATACTTGGTACAAATATATTCAGAAATATTCTATGAATGTAGTCACACTCATCCTGCGGATGTAGCTCACTAAGATAGGTAAGACTTCATGATGCTATTACTGAATTGTACTATGGTGAGAACTAATTACATTTTCCTTTTCTTTCCTAATAAGTATGGGACTTGACTTTAAGAGATGCTGAAGATTTAAGTTGCTGGGTATTCAACCCCATACTATTTAGCTGAGTGAATGCAGTGGAGCTTTTAACTCCTGCAAGTTCTTCTTCATCTGCAATAGAATAACCTGGGACCTAAGCCAAACTTCTTTGACATTGGTGAATTAAACTTCTACATTCCAGTTCAGGATGATTAGTTGTGTTTTAGTGCTGTGTTCCCTGTCCCCTTACTTTGTTATAGCACTTAAAAGGCCCTTAAAGCCCTACAAATGTTATGTCCATGCCTTTTGGCAGCTTTCTGGGATCCAGTGCTACAAGTAAGAAGCCTTGAATAAAGACAAGGTACATTTTATTTAATCTGCTTTGACCTTCTACCAGCTCTGAAGAATGAAGGATCAAGACTGGAATTTGAACTCAGAGCCTTTCTGGAGCAGCAGAATGCTGTGAGGTTTCCTTCCTTTAAAAAAACAAAAACAGACTGTTTGGTTTGGGAATAATTCAATGTCCACCCCTCATACTTCAGTGATTTACCTTCTCAGCATTGTTCTGGCTGACTGCCTATTGTACTGAGTCTTCAGCAGTCCACATTCTTTTTGTAGATATATTAAAGTCCATTTGTGATTTCTCAACGCAGTTTCTTTTTTCTTGACAATTGCAAAATCTCCCCCACAGTGGGTGCACCTACACAAGATGTTTTATTGAAGATTAGAGCTAATTATTGCACAGTAGGCATCACCATCTACACATTCAAATGTGTATTGCACAGTAATTTGCTCTAATCATAAGAAAATTTGTAGTAAGTACAAGTAGCAAATTTACTCTCAATTACTTACTGCGCAGATTACTTACTGCTCAGATCCGCTCAAAGCAGATACTCACAAAGGGATGACTGGGAGTTTCTGTTAGTTGGTTATTTCAAAATTGGTGTCTTCACCCCACAAACCAGGCGATTATTGTTGCTTCTTCATCTCTCTCATCTAGACCAGTTCACTAAAACTAAGTTTTATTGGGCGTCTACAAGAGACGCTAACTGCACAGTGGCCAAATAATACTGCACAGTAGTGTATCACAACACAAACAGTGCTAATACACTACTGCACAGTATTTTTAGGCTACTGTACAGTAGAGTCACTAACAAGGCATTCACTAGCACTACTGCACAGTAACTTTGGTTACTGTGCATTTATTTAGTACTTGATTATACAAGTACTAAATTAAATGCACAGTAACCACTGCACATTAATGAATGTGTAGATGTGCCCATTGATTATATTCCTATTCTTACCTTACAGAAGCAGTGCAGAAGTCTATAAAAAGGGTAGACATTATCATAGAAATATATCCTACAAAATACAATGTCTGTCAACATTAATAAACACAAGTGAAGGGGCTGTTAGTATTCTAATATAATAAAAGTCTTAGTACTTCTATCTGTCCATAACGCTGGGGGGCCAACTATGCATGCGCCCCGGAGAGGGCAGGCGGCAATTGGCTGCACAGCCACCTCCCACCCCTGCAGGGACCGGAGGCAGAGGGAGCCCTTAGGCTTTAAAACTCTATTGATTTGTCCTGGTTCCTGTCAAAGCTGATTGGAGTGAGGGGCAGGAGGACCCAGGAGGAGCCTCAGCAGGCCTAAGCAGCCCAGCCTGCCCCACCCCCAGCAACTGCACTTCCTGCCTGTGGGCAACTGTCCCTACCATGTGGCCCAGCTGCATTGCAGGAGTGAGGAACACAGAGCCACTGGTAGGGTATGTGTGTGTCTGGTGTGGTGTGGGTAAGTGTGGGTGTATGTCTTGCATGTGCAGCCAGGGGCAGAGTGGGTGAGTGGGCAAAGTGTGTATGCAGGCAGGGGCAGAGTGCTTGGGCGGGTGTGGGAGTGCAGCCAGGGACAGAATGGGTGGGTGTGGTTGTGGACCCAGGGGCAGAGTGGGTGGGTGGGTGTAGGTGTGTGGCCAGGGGTAGTGTGGGTGGGTGTGGTTGTGCAGCCAGGGGCAGAGTGGGTGGGTGTGATTACAGACCCAGTGGGTGGGTGGAGTCCATGTGTGTGTATGTTCATAGGATGAGTCCCACACACACACTGCACCCACACTCCACTCACACTGCCATACGTGCAAACCCCCACATCTACACCCTGTCACACAGCCCAGGCACCTTCTCCCCACACACAACCCCCCACAAACCCCAGGCCCACTCACCACCCACATATCCACACCTGACATATCCACACATCCACAGCACCCCACAAACCTATACCCACCCCCCCACAATATACAACAGTAAAACTTCATTTTAAGCTATTGTGCAATCTCCCCTATGAACACTGCACAAACATGTAAATCGGGACAAAAATACTTTTTGAAATCAAATTAATGAATGCTGTAGAGCAGTGCTTCTCAAACTATCTGATGTGGCGGACCGGCAATTTTTTTTCCAGTAGGCCAGGGACCAGTGCCCG
>NW_005842177.1:1476134-1493437 GCF_000455745.1 Alligator sinensis
GGCAGCAACTGCGTGTAACAGTGCTACACAAATGCACGACTGGCTGTTTCTTTCTCTTTCCTCACCTCGCACGATGTGATGTCACCTGGAGTGTTGGAACGTACGAACTGTGGCGCTATGATATATCAATGTTATGCTTCTGAAAATATATTTCTTTCTTTCCTGGCAACTCGCTGTGGACTGGAGAATATATTTCTTTCTTTCTTGGCAACTCGTTGCGGACCGGCGACCGGTGGCTCGCGGACCGGCACCGGTCCACGGACCACCACTTTGAGAAGCACTGCTGTAGAGGTTTCCTTTTTAGAATATAATTGGGTATTTTTCTGGTTCCAAGGTGGCACAACCCCTTGCTGAAAGGAGTAGTACTGGAAGCAAGGGGATGGAAGAATATATTTCTTTCTTTCTTGGCAACTCGTTGCGGACCGGCGACCGGTGGCTCGCGGACCGGCACCGGTCCACGGACCACCACTTTGAGAAGCACTGCTGTAGAGGTTTCCTTTTTAGAATATAATTGGGTATTTTTCTGGTTCCAAGGTGGCACAACCCCTTGCTGAAAGGAGTAGTACTGGAAGCAAGGGGATGGACTTCTGGTGGCAAAGGTCAGGGGTTAGGAGGCGGGACTTCTGGTCACAAAATGGCAACGGGGGAGGTGGGGCACCTGCCAAGGGGCGGAGCTACCCATGCGGCACTCGACAGCTTGCCAAAACTCGATAAGTGGCCTTCCGCCCAAAATAACTGCCCACCCCTGGTTTAAATGGCTGGTCCCAAAGGGTGAGTGGTGGGGGGCATGTAAGTTCTCTCTGAAACGCTCCGTCATTCCTGATGGGCAATTGGCTAGTATTAGATAATAAAGCAGAGTGAAAAAGGACCTGAACTTCTGGCCTTTTTCAAATGGTTCAGCTTACTATCTTGTATTATTGTACTGAGTTTGAGAGAGAGCAAGGTGATAAGCAACTGATTTTAAAAACTAAATAACTGCTTGCCTATCATGAACAATGAGGGAACAGAGAAGCAGTGAGATACACCTGCTTATGCCAGCAGCAGAAATATTGCTTGATTAGAGATGTGCTGATGTACTGTGGCCAGGTATGAAAAAAAGAGTGTGAACAATCACTTCTGGATCCATCTGTATGCATGTTATAGAGATAGCATCACAAGATATTGCGACCAGTAGTTACCAAAGGACTATTGACCAGGAGGACCATTAGCTCCATTGCCAAGCAGAAGGGATGCAGGCCTGAGTCACAGCTATAGAGCAAGACTTGTGGAGAAGACTTCAGTGCTCCTGTTTCCTTTGAGGAGCTGGGAATCTTAAGTCTGGGATTCCCATATTACACCAGAATGTGACCTGCCTCGGAAGAGGATTGAAATGTCTGTCAGTTTAGCTAGTACCTTGCTTAGCTGCTGCTATTTCATTTGCTCTCACTGTGCAAGGAGCAAATAAAAGAATGGGTTTATAATTAGCATCAGATATTTACTAACATGCCCAGAAAGAGACCTGAGCCTATGAAATTACATTTCAATGGTTTGAGTGGATTGTTTTGGTACAACACCTGCTTGAACTTGATCCTTTATCTAAAAACGCAGTTGTGAAAAATAAGAAAAGGAATAACGGAAGAGGCCTGCCTACTGGTTAGTGCTCTGCTCCTGCAAATTGGGCACCAATTCAATTTATACCACCACCTCTTCTGTAATCATCAGGAGCTAGGTATAGAAGCAGTTTCCTCTGCCTAAGCTTGGGCTGTGGTAGCCTGAAGGCATCAGCAATAAGCTGAGTGATTACTATATTTTCTTGCATCCAACAGGCACCTTTCCCCCAAAAATAAGCCCCTTAAAATTGGGGGGGTGTGAATAAAGCAGGCAAGCCTGATTTTCTGCCCAGGGTTGGAAGCACCCTGGTTTGATTCCTGCTCCACAGTGTGGTAGCTGTGTTATTACTGTTCAGGTAGCTGAGGGAGTTAATTAACTTAATGGCTCATTGTTCTTCATTCTACAGTATTAATGATCATCTCTCCTTTTTAATGATCTTAATGTTCCTCTAATCAAGCTAACCTTTCTGTGGTCAATTTTGCTGTCTCCTAGCTGCTCCTGGTCTCTTTATTTTAACTCTTTCCAAATCATAGATCCACCCATGGAGACCAGTCTTCAGCAGTAACCAGGGAATTAGCTTTAGTTATGCAGGAAACACAGGGTGAATCTGTTTAAAATTAGTTTTTATCTCTGTTCTGTGAAGTCAAATCTTTTCTCTTCATTCTGCCTTTCAAAAGCAAGTTGTGCATTATAATTGGGGAGCGTGCTGTTTTTTGAGAAAATATGGTATGTACTCATTTTCCAGAGCATTAAGAAGATCAGACATGATCTCTCAATCAAAAATAAAGTGACCACAGTCCATAGATTTAATGAGAAGATGTTAAAAGAAGGAATAAGGGGGAGGTTCTCAGAGGATGATAAGCTTCATGGGAACAAAAATAAGAATACAGTACTAGAAGGAACGTTTGTTTGTGATAGAAGTCTTGTGAAGAACAAAAAGGTCTGTGAACTTTCCCAGGCTATTTTACAAAATCAGTACTATGGCATAACAAGCATCTCCCTGCACAGAGTGAAAGGGAATGTTGGGCAGAATGTTTATTCAGTGTGCAGCTTCTTTCCATTGTTCATCAAAATGTGTTATTGTAGCATAAGTGGAATTCAGCAAGCAGTCTGACTGGCTGATGAAGAGTCTGACCGTGAGGATACTGGACTCCAACTTTATCTCAACAAATAATGGATTCATTGGAATAGCTGAAACTTTAAGAGGAAGGAAGAAACATTAGTGGGAATTTCCCCTAGATAACAGAATCTGGTTTATAGAAATCCTGTTCCATCTTGATGTCTAAATATTATATATGCATAAATAGAAAAGAACATGGTTTACCAAGCTGAATTTGGAAACCACATTCCTTGCAAGAATCTTGATTTTTTTCCCATTTCATAACTTTTCTTTATATTCAAGATGACAGCACAATATTCAGAGAAGTTAACAGATGGAAATGACCTAAGTAGGACAAGCCATGGCCAGCACAGCATATTTTCTAATTCTCTGCTCAGTCTCTTTTTATAAACTTCAAGTCATAGGGTCTCTGTTTCTTCCTTTGGAAAAATATTTTGTGACAGCGGAGTAATAATGAACTCCCAGTCTCTGCTGCTTCAGGTTTTTGATAAAAGATCATGGGTTTGTTGTCAGGAGCCCCACGTACATTTAGCTGTCTGCAGGCTACAAGTAGTAACTTGTTTTCTGGCCAGCCAGAAACAGCATTACTAACTTAACTTTCCAGGTAGAGGAAATATAATAGGATGCTGATAATTACACAGCAATGAGGAAAATTAGGTTAAGTAACAGTGGCAATTTCTTTTCATTTTAAGGTGTCCTAGAGAATGCCTTTATTCCAAACTGGATAGCAAAAATAGTTTAATTAAAATTGAATTCAGACAGGACTGTCACAGCGCTAGCTGAGTAGAATTCTCTATTTTACATATTCTTTTCATGCAGATAAAGGCTGCATTTGTTACAACAGTGGAGCCTGAAATCTAAGAGAGATGATCCTGCTAGACAATACTTTCAAGAAAATAATTGAGCAATTTTGCCTTTAATGCGTATACTTGCATAAAACATAAAACTCAAATGCTGTTTACAAAGACAACATGAAGAAAATATTTTATAGAACTAAGTTTATTACAACCCCCACAATACATTTCTTATCCTAGAGTCATACAAACAGATGTCACACGTAAAAAAAAAAAATAAAGTAGTAAAAATTCAGTGACAAAACTTTTAAAATGTACTGGTCATGTATGGTTTTTTCTTTAATTTCTTCTACTGCTGGGGAAGTTTTTATATTTAAAGCTTCTGATTACAGAAGCCTCTAGGTTATATCCTCAGCTGCTAAAAACTGACATTTAAATCAATGAAGCTATAATGATTTACATCAGCTGAGAACCTGGCTTGCTATCTTAATAAGGCATAATTTAACATCCAAGCATACCACTAACTACAGGCCAATCAAGGCAGAGGCAAGAGTTCCAATCTTTCCAACATGAGTTTTGCCAGAGAAAGACTGAGCCCAAAACAGTCAATTAGGTAGAGTGAACTATATTTGCATTTTCAGCATGCATTGAGCAATGGGTCCACTCATCTTCTTTCTGGCTTACTTGCTTTCCACAAACCCTCTGTATATAAAATGGGAATACTGCTGGAACCAATAATCTCTCTAGACTTCGAAAGACTTTTTGAAGTGCACCTACTAACTCTTGAAATATAAACTCTTTCTACAGTACTTGGGGACATCTCCTATTGTTGGTCCACTGAAGCAGGAAGGAAGCGCCTGGGTTCAGTTCCTGGTGTTCTGTAAAGCCTCTATGAGAGTTTTGTTGTAATCCGCAATCTGCTTACTCACATTCTTCTTTATTGGCTGGTAGTTACTTTCCTGACTTTTTGTTGCTATGACTGATTGAAAGAGTTAAGAAACAAACTGCCAGTAAAAATAGTAACATAATTAGAGAACATAAGGGAACCAGATTACAAGTTTCCTTTAGCAAAATCTGTCAATGCTTACAGGTAACTGAAAAACTCAAACTGTATCTGAAAAGAACAATAATACTCTACTAGATTAGATGTTGTATCACAATAAGTGTGCTGAACAAGAGTCTACTAACTAAAGTAACATTTATTCTCTCTATATATTACCCCTTCATCATGATCATCACCAAACAGCAAATTAATCCATTGCAGACTGCCTTGCTGTTACAGGAAGATGTGTTCCAGGATTCGAAAATCAAAGTTGTAAAAGTTCCTAGTAACCACAAATGTCCCTCTCTTTCTGCAAGGCAAAGCAGATGTGAAACCAAATCTTCTCTGTTTTAGGATACTTAGTACATCAGGAGTTAGAAAGAGCTTTCCAGTAGCAAGATTATAATTCAGGGACTTTCTTTTTTTTGTTTTGTGTATTCACTTTACCTGACAATTAATTTATTTCAGTCAGGCAGCTGGTTGATTTATTTATTTGATTTATATGCCACCCTTCCCAACAAAGGCTCAGGATAGCTAACAGTAAGAGACAGAAAGAGCAGGTGTTTAGGCTGTGATCCTGTTTGAAGATATTTCATTTGATGTTCTATTTTAGCTTTTATATACTTGTTAAAAATGGCAGGGTCCAAAATACTTGTTTTGACAAAATATCCCCATGGAGTCATCTTTACATAGGAATGAATTCCAGTTTAAATCATGTGATGCTAGGAAGCTCCTCATAGTCTCTGACTACGAAGTCCAAAGATCCATTAGGGAATGAGCAAATCCTATGCTAATGGGAGCTCCTTCTATGTCTAAGCTGGTAGTAACAAAACTTATCATTATCTGCCAGTACAGGAATTTATAAAATACTGTTCCCACAAGCGGAACACGCAAGTCCCCTAATGGGAAGTCTAGGCTACCCAGTACCATACTGAGATGTGGTGGACCTGCTCTGCACGTGCTATCTGCATGCAACCTGCAGCAGCATGGTTGGGTTCGTACAGCACCGCATATTCCAGTAAACCTTCCTAGACGGGTAGAGCTTATCGGCACTTGTGTTGCCTTGCATAAATGCCACCACATGACTTCCAGTTTGGGAGGCAGTGTGAATGTAGCAGGGGTGTGTCTTAGAACAATATGCCCAGGCCATTGTACTAGGGTAGAATACACATGATCGTAAAGTTTGGAGGCTTCTCCAACTTACTTGATCCCACATCTAGGAACAGGAAGCTCAGGGAAAAAAAAAACAAACAACACAGGGACTACTGTGGTAAGATTTTTCTATTTACAGTGGGGATCCAGAGGCCACAGCGTAAGTAATAATACTTTATTATTGCTTATGAAGGGGAATCAATATTTATTTGAAGCTAATCTTTTATCAGTTCTTTTCAGGAAAAGAAAGTGGATGTTTTATTAGGGTGTCATTTTACTGCATTACAGGTTTCATTAATAATTTGGTTGACTGGTAACTGGACATATTTTTCCAGAAAATAATCCAAAATAGAAAAAAATAATCAAATCTGTAGAATTCAGTTTGTGAAACATCACTGTGGCCTAAAGGACTTTAAAAAAAATCAGACACCTCACAGACTACTAAGAACATTACATTTGTTAAGAAAAAAGGGTAAAATACACTCAATGATGTAGGGTGTAAACTAATTACTAACTGACTGGGATTAGGAACAAATTTCTCTAATGCATGGATCATTACATAATTACCCACTGCAGATGCTACTGTTCCTTGCTCAGAAGTGTCTAATATCAGCCACTATCCAAGAAAGAAGAGTGGGTCAGATGGACCCCTGGTCTGTCATGGTTTGCAATTCCTATGTAACTATGATATTTGTTGCTATGATATTTTTTGCTGTAATTACATAACAATGACCTCTCAGTATCTTGGATATTTCAGTGCTATTGTTTAAGGTCATTTTTCATGAGAGGAAAAGTTTATTTCAATGACAATCTTATTTTGGATAATAAAACAAATGTGTAATAATGCATTACTCAGATCTCCGTGGTAAGTAGGCAGGGTAGGGCTAATTAAGGACAAAACATCAATTTATGGATGTTTTCTACTTCTGTTAGTTTGAAAATGGATGTAAAAGCTATGTAAGGCAACCAGTTGCAATGAATGTTCTCTTGAAGTATAAAAACTCTGATTTTGGAAGGTCTTATTGGGCTGAATTCTGCCCTAAGATACAAAACTTATATTGCATTTAATGGGAACTGCACATAATCTAACCAAAAGGCATTATTTGTCCCTTTCTGGTTTTTATGCACTATATTTTACATGTAAAATATTATGGGCAGTTATAGTGCTGCATACATTTTAAAAAAGTCTCTATACTTTTGCTGATCATAGGGATAAGAATGGACAGACGTAAGAAAACCAACTGGTGAAACATCTTTTGGGATGACCCCAAGAGTATCATAAGCCTCATAGAAATTATTTTTTTGATGGTCAAATGAAAGAATATTGGAAGCTTGGAAGTACTATAAAGAGTCATTTATAAGACCGAGTTTCAGGTTTCACTGTATATAATAGTTCATATGTCAAAAACAATTTCAAAGCACTGGAGGTTTTTCAAACTGTTCTTTCCAAAGGTTTAACTAGGAATTCTAGTACCTTATGTGGGCAGGGGAAGGCCAAGCACCGGAGAGTCTTGTATCCCCATGCACAAGCTGTTGCCACAGTGAAGGCTGATGCTGCCACAGTGTGGGCACCCTACACATAGGCTCTGCTGTAAGAGAGGCATGGATTCAATGGGGGCTGCAATTCTGGCACCCCTCTAAATCAGTGAAAAGGGCTGGTGCTCTATTCACCCACCCCAAGTTGCAGTACTGGTTTTGTCTGACTTAGCTGTTCTCTCCGAAAGCTCTCTCAATTATGCTGTGCGTTCATTTTCATCATTTTTGGGGGGTGGAGGGGCAGAGGGAGGAAAAGGATACATTCTTTCATTACAAAGTTATTTTGCTCATGGTGCTGCCACTTCCTTTCCAAATTTGTAAGCTGAAAACATAAAAAAGAAAATGTTAACAATAGCCAAAAATGAATAACAATCATACACCCATTTATATATATATATAAATATATATATATAATTATCAACAAACTAAGTTTTATCAATACCTCATATTCTATCATACTGATAAGAACTGCTTGGTTGCTACAAAAGATGACTGGAAGAGATAAACAATTGGGAAGGACTTAAAATTGCTCATAATCTGCTCTGCTGTTTACGCAAAGGTGAGGATACTGAATCACTGTGGGTATGTTTACACGTGTGCATCTACTGCACAGGAACCATAATTACTATGCAGTATGGGCGCGTGTCTACACATGCATGCCCGTACTGCACAGTAAATATGGTAATTTATGCTGACTTGAGTGTAAATTTGATACCTGCATCATGCATTACACAGCTTTACGCCCAATTAGTTACTGCACAGTATTGCATGTGTAGACGCTTTACTGCACAGTAATACTGTATGTGTGGGCTGACTTGGAACTAACTTTATTGCACGGTAAATTTAAGCCGGTGTAATGCATGTGTAGATATGCCATTACTATTATAGTACGTAAAAAACTGGATGAATATTTGTTCAAAGATCACCCAAATATTAGTCATCATAATTTTAGAGAATATATGAACACTCGGGGAAGATATGAATTATCCTTTATTTGTATCACTGAAAGATAAATCTCTTCTTCAAATGTATATGATCTTAAATCACTAAGATTCAATTTTTCCTGACACTGTCGTGGACTCTTTGCTATACAGAAGAAACTTCCTTACTTCCATAGCTGAGTTTCCTGTCTGATGCCAGAAGCTGTGATAAGAGCAGAGCTGCAGTGAGAAGATTGTACGAGTGTGGGTTAAATGTTGGCACTTCTTCAATACTTTCAGCATCAACAGGAAGCTAATGTGGATATTAAATTGAAGGTTGCTTCCTCACAATATAATTTTATAATATTAAATTGTTTTTCTGATGCTACTGTTCAAGATTTTTCATTTCAAATATAGAAACAATTAATTTATTTTTAAAGGTTATTTTAAAGGTTCACTGTCATCATTCTATGTTTTACGGAGAACAGTCAATAACATTTCAGAATTCACTTCCCAGATACTTCAGAACAGCTTTGATTTATCTGAAGTTGAAAATAAATTCTTAACAAACTGGATGCTGTTACTTGACATGAAATTTATCTTTATTGTGAGAAAAAAAGTCAACTCACATGTCACTTTTTATCTCTGTTTCAAAGCAAAGATTGGTCCTCATATTTGTATACGGTATAAAATAGATATTTACAGTGAATTATAATTTATACTACATCTGATATGAACGCTATCTGGGCTATACCTAGTAAAAGAGACTGGATATAAAATACTAAAGGAAATGTTCAGCATTGTTTTACAAGCTCCCTCTTGTATGTCACACCCCACATCATCAAAAAATTCTCAAAGCCATTGTTTTCAACTGTCAAGTCATACAAAAAAAAATCTACATTTGTTTATAACTGAGGTTATACATGCTGAAGGATGCATGCTGGACACCCATTGCTGTTCGTCCTGACAAGCCAGCTAATCAGTCATCCTCGACTTCACTTTCCTTCAAGGAAGGTTTTTTAGAAAAGGATAATGTTAAAGGAAATATTTTTATTTATTGGAGAGAGGATACATATACATTGTACTGAAATAGATTTGTTACATGCAAGCAGAGTGAAATGATACTGTACAGTATCATAGATTTCACAGACATTAGGGCTGGAAGGGACCTTGGAAGATCATTGAGTCCAGCCCCCTGCCTTAGGGGCAGGAAGTCAGCTAGGGTCAAAGGATCCCAGCAAGACAGGTGTCCAAATGTTTCTTAAGAGTCCAGAGTTGGTGCTTCCACCACCTCTGGAGGCAGTCTATTCCAGGCCTTGGGGGGCTGAGACAGTAAAGAAGCTTTTCCTTATGTCCAGCCTGAAATGGTCTTGGAGGAATTTGTGATCATTTCACCTCGTCATCCCTTGGGGTGCTCTGGTGAACAGGCGTTCCCTCGGATCCTGATGTACACCCCCTATATACTTATAGGCAGCCACTAGGTCACCCCTGAACCTGCGCTTTTCCATGGCTCTCAGCCTCTCATCATAAGGCCTGTTCTCCTGCCCTCTGATCATGTGTGTGGCTCTCCTCTGGACTCTCTCAAGCTTTTCCGCATCCTTTTTAAATTGTGGAACCCAGAATTGGATGCTAGGGACTGGAAGGGACTTACAGATCATCAGGTCCAGCCCTCCCGCACTTGGATAGGAAAGACTGCTGGGGTCAGATGACCCCAGCAAAGTGGGTGTCAAGATGCTTTTTTGAGATTGCCAGGGTGGGTGATGGCACCATATCTGGGGGGAGCCTGTTCCAAACCTTTGGTACTCAACTTGTAAAGCATTTTCCTTATGTCCAGTCTGAAGTGATCTTCAATCAGTTCGTGCCCATTGTTTCTTGTCCCTCCCTGGGGGGCCTGTGTTATGCCCCTAATATACTTATAGGCTGCCACCAAGTCCCCTCTGAGTCTTTTCTTCTTCAGGCTGAACAGTTCCAAGGCTTTCAGTTTCTCCTCATATGACCTGCTCTCTAGGCCTCTAATCATGCGTGTGGCCATTCTTTGGACTCTCTTGAGCTTCTCCACATCCTTCCTGAAGTGCAGTGCCCAAAACTGGATGCCGTACTCCAGCTGTAGTCTCCATCAGGCCAAGTAGAATAGGAGGATGACATCCTTAGCTTTGCTTGAGATGCCTTGGTAGATGCATGCCAGTGTTTGATTAACTCTGCCAGCTACAACATCATATTGGTGGCTCATGTTCATTTTGTTGTCCACCACGACACCCAGGTCTTGTTCAGTTGTGGTGCTGGCAAGCATAGCACTGACAAGCCTGTAAGTGTATTGCAGATTATTTCTCCCCAGATGGAGTACTTTACATTTCTCCATATTAAATGTCATCTGGTGAGTTCCACCTCGCAAGCCTGTCCGGGTCAACCTGTATTGCCAGCCTGACCTTAGGTGTAACCATGCTCCCCCATAGTTTAGTGTCATCAAAAAACTTTGCCAGTTTGCTTTTAATACCCGAATCCAAATTGTTGATGAACAAGTTGAAAAGCACTGGTCCAAGTACTTAACCCTGAGGGACTGAATCCTGAACCCGAGTTACCAAGATTACATATTTTTATTCCAATTAAGCAATTTTACATTATCACTACAGACCCAATTCTGGTAACATACAATAGTGTTTTACTTCACAAGTAAACCAACTGAAGTCACATTCTTAGTACTCTGTGGGCATGTCTACACGAGATGCTACAGCGATGTAGTGCGGGCAGGCAAAAACTGTGATGCTGATGCTACATTGCCATAGTGATAAGCTATGTCACCATAGCCCGCTGCTACGGTGACACACAAATGTATATGATAGGAAAACACCTTGCTGATCTGTAAGAAACGGAAGGAAAGGAAAAAAGAGAAAGGAAAAGGAAAGATATGACCTGGAAAGAAAGAGTAGCCAAACTTTATTTAAAAGCAAAAACTATTTTTGGCATCCTATAACCACAGTTTGTTGTTTGTAGTTTCTTTATCCTGTTTCATTTAATATTAACATTTTGTGAAAAATTAATAACTAACAAACTAGTAAGTCTAAAGATCCTTCTGAATTCAGTAATAACCTTATCATGGACCGCAGTCTCTTGTCCAAGAAAAGGACCCTTAAACAATAACAGCATACTTGGCCAGATCCAGATCTGCGAGCACATGCGGTTTGTAAATCTGCAAGCCTCTTCGCCATGCCAGAAACCACATGTGCTGCATGTTAAACTGTGTGTAGCGCTGATCATTAGCAGCACTGGGGCACAATTTGCTGCTGGAATTTCCTGGTAGCAAATAACACTTCTGAAAAAAAAGTGGCACAAAGCATGCCAAAATGCCACGTGCTGGGAAAACATGGAGACAGGAGAGCAGGCAGAGCTGCTTGCTGCCTGCTTCTCCGTCTCTGGTTTCTGTGAAGCTGCCTGCTTCCCCATCTCCACACACTGTGAAGCCCTGATGCTGAGGCACCCAGCGCCTCAGACAGCTGCTCCCACTGACTGGAGCGCAGTGTGCCTTGAGATGGGGGAGCAGGAAACCCTGGGCTGGATGCTCCCGTCTCTGCATGCCTCAGCACAGGGACTCCGCTGCAGAGCCCCTGTGCTGAGCATGTGGCACTTCCATGCTGAGGCACACTGCACCCCAGCCAGTCGCGGAGCCAACCACTACTAGGGTCTATCCCACTCCAGTTGGGTAGGGGGGTTGAGAACGGTGCATCCTAGGATGCCGGAGGACTGCAAATTGCTTGTTTTATCTCCATGGAGCCCACTGCAGTTACCCTAACATGAGCTCAGTAGCCTTGTATAGGCTAAAATCACGTGTAGGCCTCTTGAAAGCTCAGGACAAGCGTAGCAGCTTCTTAACCTGGCAGGGGAAATACCACGTATCTGTGTTCATGAAGGCAATTTTCCTGAACCGCACCACAGGAGAACTGCTTTTCTGGCGTGGTTCAGTACCCGCTGAGGTGTAGCAGCTTTAAACCCAGTTTATGGAAATGGAAGTCTCCTCCCTTGCTTGCTTCGAGGGTTTTATAGCTAAGCGCAAGCAAAACTTAGGGGCATCCGAACCCCAAGCCTCCAGGTTTGGGCCTGCAAGTAGGATGCCCGCTAAAGGATTTGGAAACATCTGAAGCCCCAGGTGTGGGTGGAGGATGTTTGCCAGTAGTAGGGCCACTTATGGTTCTGGACTCTTGGATTTGGAATTAGTTTTGGCTAATTTGGCCTTGGATGCAAATTAAAAAAAAAAGAAAAAAAAGAAAAAACCAAGCCCATGAGCTAAGTAGCACAGCTCAGAGTTAACCTTCTCCTGGAGTGGCGTAATATTCATGGACCTTCCCCTTCACAGACTTACCTCCTCGGCAGTGCATGTGTGTGTGTGTCCCTGTCTATCTGTGTACAAGTATTTTTTAAATTTAAGTTTTACTCAGCCCCCAAATAATATTTTCTCCCTCCACCTATGGACGGAGGGCCAGGGCCAATGGGGCTTAGCCACTCAAAACGTGGGGCAGTGATGGCAGCACAGAGGGCTACAGGGCATCCTGAGCATGGGCTCCGGGAGGCCGTAGCAGGAGGGGAGGGGCGCACACAGACACAGACACACAGTCATAGCCTGCAAGCACACAGGATCACAGCCCGGTGGCATGTGGAGTACTACCCACCACAGCAGGCAATTCTGTGAAGGGGCATGGGGACGGCAGATTGAGGCCCCCACAATGAGGGAGGGAGTGGGGCAGAGTGGGGCCCCAGGGTGGATGGTGGGACAGTCGGAGCCCTCATCCAGGGGCACAAGGGGGCTCCCACCACTGTGCACACCCCGGGGGGAGAATGAGGGGCATGTGCCCCCCAGATCTGTGTATGGGATGGAGGTGGGCTGCTGCTGTGGGCTTGGCTCTGTGCCCTGCTGCCACTGCCTTGGAGCCGCATATGACAACATATGCCTGCTGCTGCTGGGCTGTGCTGCATCCCTTGCCTACCCAGCGGCAGCAGGCACATGGGATCACGTGTGGCTCTTGGTCAGCAGCAGCCCATCTCTGTCTCATGAACAAATCTAGGGGCACATGCCCCCTGTGCCTCCCCTGGGGTGCACGCTTCTGGATGAGCTGCCCGGACTCCAACTGTCCAACCATGTGCCCAGGGGCCCCATTCACACCAGCCCCTGCCTCTGCCCCACTCCCTCCCTGCTTTGTTTGCCCCCCCCCCACCCTAACAGTCCCCAAGCCCTGGCCCTCCAAGCCCCCTTCCCCCCTCACTCCCTATACACTTACTTTCATCTGGCTGCATCCTGGTCATGCCCCCAACAGCCACTTGCAGGCTGTGAAAGCCCAGGTTTTCCCTTGCAGGCTGGAATGGTGCCAGCCTGCAAAGGGAAACCTAAACTGTCATATGTTTTTCTGGCACAGGCTTGTGACCCTCCACCCACATACACCTGAGAGGCAGTGCTGGCCAGAAGGACCTCTGGAGCACCCTCTTCCCATCTACCACAGTCCTCCCTCAAAGGCCTCTCTCCAGGGCCGGAAATGCAGCTCTCCGGGCTCCATCTGCCAATGCAGAGGGAGCAGGAACTCTGGAAACGCATCAGTGTTCTTCCAGTTCCTGCTAGGATTACCTCTGCACCTGCAGTGAGTATTCTTCCTGCAGGTAACTTGGGCACTTCTGCCCTTGATCTGGTTCTCTTATCGTACTTACATGCAATCAAATGAATGTGTAGACTGTGACAAGGGATGGCTGGGGCATGAGGGTGCTAAAGTGTGGGGGCTGCCTGCCATGCAGCCCTGCACTATAGCACCCTCATGCCCTAGTCAGCCCCTTCGATTCTGTCACCCAGAACCTAGGGCTGACCCCCGGGCTCCTGTCACCTGGGGTTTCTCCACCTGGGCTCAATGTGCTTCAGTTCCAGGTGCACATATAAATACTGACCCATTAGCATGAACTGCACCACAGTTTACTGCATCGCACTAATTGTATATGTCAATGCACCCAAATACAACTTTTATCTTCTCTTTGAAAATTGCTCAATACGAATCTATATTTTATGAGTTAGTTTCTTGAAGCTGTCAATCCAGATCTAAAAAGGACTCTAGGATTTATACGTTTGAAGTCTTCAGCTCTCAGTAAGTTGATAGGAGACATGTAACTTCCAAACAAACAAAGACAATCTTCACCCCAGGGTACTCAAGGAGCTGGCGAGCATCATAGCCCAGCCTCTAGCATGGATCTTTGAAAACTCTTGGCGCTCTGGTGTAGTGCCCGAAGACTGGAAGAAGGCCAATGTGGTGCCTATCTTCAAGAAAGGGAGGAAAGTGGATCCGGCTAACTATAGGCCCATTAGCCTGACTTCTGTCCCAGGGAAGATCTTAGAAAAGTTTATTAAAGAGGCCATCCTTAATGGACTGGCCGATGCCAACATCTTAAGGGATAGCCAGCACGGGTTTGTTGCGGGTAGGTCTTGCTTGACCAATCTGATTTCCTTCTACGACCAGGTGACCTATCACCTGGACAAGGGAGAAGAGATTGATGTCATATATCTTGACTTCAAAAAAGCCTTCGATCTGGTTTCCCATGATCACCTCTTGGAGAAACTGGCCAATTGTCGCCTTGGGTCCTCCATGATCCACTGGCTGGAAAACTGGCTCTGGGGTCGGACCCACAGGGTAGTAATTGATGGAAGTCACTCATCATGGTGTCCTGTGACCAGTGGGGTCCCCCAAGGCTCTGTCCTTGGACCCATACTGTTCAACATCTTCAGTAATGATGTGGACACTGGAGTCAGAAGTGGACTGGCCAAGTTCGCCAATGACACCAAACTTTGGGGCAAAGCATCCACACCAGAAAACAGGCGGGTGATCCAGGCTGACCTGGACAGGCTCAGCAAGTGGGCAGACGAGAATATGATGGTGTTCAACGCCGATAAATGCAAGGTTCTCCCATCCATAGATGCTTCTCAAGCAAATCCCGGGACGTCATTCTCCCCTTGTACTCGGCCTTGGTGAGGCCGCAGCTGGAGTACTGCATCCAGTCTTGGGCTCCACAATTCAAAAAGGATGTGGAGAAGCTTGAGAGAGTCCAGAGAAGAGCCACGCGCATGATCAGAGGTCAGGGAAGCAGACCCTACGATGACAGGCTGAGAGCCCTGGGGCTCTTTAGCCTTAAAAAGCGCAGGCTCAGTGGTGATCTGATGGCCACCTACAAGTTTATCAAGGGTGACCACCAGCATCTGGGGGAACGTTTGTTCACCAGAGCGCCCCAAGGGATGACAACTAGGTTGAATGGTCATATACTACTACAAGACCGTTTCAGGCTGGACATAAAGAAGAATTTCTTTACTGTCCGAGCCCCCAAGGTCTGGAACAGCCTGCCACCGGAGGTGGTTCAAGCGCCTAAATTGAACACCTTCAAGAGCAAACTGGATGCTTATCTTGCTGGGATCCTATGACCCCAGCTGACTTCCTGACCTTTGGGTAGGGGGCTGGACTCGATGATCTTCCGAGGTCCCTTCCAGCCCTAATGTCTATGAAATCTATGAAATCTATGAAAGATTTAGGCAATTACACCACACAGTTTTGAAAACAGAATCAAGAGTCTGTATGTCCTTAAGGAAAACTAAATAAATTCCTGCACATATAGTTTCATGCCTACAGAACACTCAAGATCTGGAATTCAACACCTGAAGAAATACATTTTAAACTGTACCTGAGAATGTGTCTCATTCTCTTGCAGTTGCTTCTTTAGTGCTTCATACTCTGTATTCAGCTGCTCCATTATTTTCTTGAAGGCATTTCTACGTTTTGTCAATATTTCTTTCTCTTCCTGAAGTTTCTAGATGAAGAAAATACAAATGGATTAAACTGGTATTGAAGTATTCTACTTCCATGCAAATCACCAATGCATTTGAATCTAAGAATTTCCAATACGATCACCATGATAATACAGAGGTGGCCATTTGCCAAGACTTTGGTAAAAGAAGAATTGTTTTTGTTTTATTTTAAACTACTGGTCATCTGAAGTTTTCTTTGATAAATGATTTTGAAAGTCCATTTCCATTCTATCAAGTTTTTATCCACTTGGGTGAGAGAAGCAGTATGATGTTCTTTTAACTGTATTGTCAGTTCAAGCACATCTACTCACAGTCTGTTTAAAGAGTATGTACTTTTGTTGTGCTACTACTGTTCTCTAGCTCACTCACAATGGTTGATTCATTTATGGTGGACTGATATTCCAAGCAATTTTTACTTTACTCCCTTGGTGCTCTTTTTCTCTCTCCCCAAAAAAGTTATATAGAAAGCATCCAGAACTTGTTCCATAAGTAACTCATTCTTAGTAAAAATAATAGCATTCAGTAGCAATCAACAAGGTATGCTAGTGAAGAAGAAAAGCTAATGAGGTGAACTGGAGCACAAGTATTCATACAAAAAAGTGTAGAAATTATCATTAATTATTAGATTGCTAAAACACCAAAAAATGTGTTATTGAAGATTACAATTATATTAAGCATACTGCAGGAGAAGTTGATGTCATTTGCTCTCCCATTTTTGTTGAAAATTCCTAGGCTATTTTTGAAGTCTTTCTTACTTTTCTCAAGCAGTTTTAGGATTTTAAGGTCACTCCTACTATTTCCAAGTATTCAGAAAGCAAAACACTTTTACCATTCAGGAATCAAGCAAGACTTAAAAACAATTTTTTAAAACTATTTTAGAAATGGAACTACACACCAGTAATTTGAAAATGGCATAGCAAATCTCTATAGAAGACAACATAATTTGTATTGTAGTAACACATAAAAACCTGAGTCATGAAACAGAATCCCATTGCACTATCCATTTTTCTGGATAAATGGAGACGAAAAAAATGGTGGCCTTTGTCTGTAAGGCTAGGAACAGAAGTTACACATAAACCAGATTAAGTGATCAGAAACTGGTTTAAACCTGTAACAGAACAGAAGCTCGGTGTACATAAACCAGTTTCAAAATGGCTGAAACTGGTTTAAGCTAAACCTGGTTGAATGCAGTATCAGACTTAATTGATTTGGGTCAAGCTGGTTTATGAAACTTCTGTCCCAGACTCCTTCTTGGTTCATGTTAAATCACAGTCCCCCAGCATCCCAAGAAGCTTTCCAGCCCTGGTATGGGCTGTGCTGTCTACTCCAGAAA